>NC_083348.1:9671250-10012955 GCF_019175385.1 Lycium barbarum | reverse complement strand
ACCCAAAGAGTACAAGAATAGCAATCCACCTATTGGTGTGCTGCTGCCCTCAACCGACCTGATCGTCCCAATCCGGTATATATATATATATATATATATATGATGGAGTTATGCTGTGTTATGGCGTTATGATGTGTTTATGAAGTTATGCTGTGTTATGGCGTTATGATGTGTTTATGGAGTTTTGCTGTGTTATGGCGTTATGATGTGTTTATGGAGTTATGTCGTGTTATGGCGCCAAGGATCGGGTGGCGACCATGTTCACCGAGTCCCATAATGGGCCGGGTATGATATATGATATTTACATGCATGATTTATGTTTCAAAAGGGCAAGTGTTTTGGTATTCTGGACATTGTACTTGTTTTCTGTACTCCTTATTTCAGTTATGATCCTTGTTACTATATTTCATGCTTTATATACTCAGTACATATTCCGTACTGACCCCCTTTCTTCGGGGGGCTGTGTTTCATGCCCGCAGGTACAGATAGTTGGTTTGGTGACCCTTCAGCATAGGACTTCTGCCCAGCTGTTTTGGAGAGCTCCGTTGTTCCGGAGTCTGGACTTTTGGTTCAGATCTTATGATGTATATGTATATGTTTATCCAGTGGTACGGCGGGGCCCTATCCCGTCATATTTTGCTACCGATACTCTTAGAGGTCTGTAGACATATGTGTGGGTTGTGTATAAGTTCTTTTCAGCTGTGTCTAAACGTCGTTCCATGTATATGTTCGTCTGTAATGGAAGCCTTGTCGGCTTGCATATGACATGATATTGATGTGTAGTGGCAGCCTTGTCGGCTTGCGTATCATTTTATGATCTGACTAGTTGTGACTCCTCAGGAGACAGTCTATCTGGATATATATATGATGACGTTATGAACCGTTAGAGTTCTTTCGTAAGTTACCATATTGTTCGTAGTTTCAGTTTGGCTATATCTAACAGGTACGTATACGGGTGTCCAGGTCGGGCACTAGTCATGGCACACGGGGTTTGGTCGTGACAGTGAGGCTACTCCTTTCTTTCTATGGCATGAATCCGATGGTATGATTCTTCTTTCCTCTTCATGAATTCTCTATATCCCGGAAAGTCAAGAGTCTATGATCATGAATAGCTATATGAGATAAGATATGTGTTATGAGTTGAATAATGATGATGATAAGCTTGAGTCTAAAGATTATAGAGTCCATGATATGATGTCCCCATAAAGTTAATGAGGTTGTTATTGTACAAACTCACCTTACCTACTATTTCCTTCGAGGTGAGGCAGAATACCATTAAGCTAATGATGTCAGTTATTGCATACACTCACCATACATACTATTTCCTTCAAGGTGAGGCAGGATACTTATAGATGTCCATAATGAAATCGGGGGTTCACGACCTTATGTCACCTCGATAAGGTATAGTTATTTTGGAGTTATTATACATGCGTTATGATGAATATATGTTGATGGTATTACACCGTACCTATATGGACGGGCAGACATACACACCACTATAGTGGCAGCTTATACCCCGGAAGCGGGAGGCCTAGACGCAGGTTATATATTATCATACCGTACCTATAAGGACGAGCAACTTATACGTTATTGCATACATGATATGAGGATGATTTTGACTAAGTCAGCATGTGCCATTTCTTTTATAAGTGACAGTCATGTACAGTTGCTCCTTATTGATGCTTTCTTTATCTCATTGACGTATTTGCATTATTTATGCCTCTCATACTCAGTACAATGTTCGTACTAACGTCTATTTTCTTTGGACGTTATGTTCATGCCCACAGGTAGATAGGGAGGTGATCTTGACCCAGACTCGTAGGAGCTATCAGCAGATCTACTGGAGCACTCCATTATATCGGAGGTGCTAGTTGGTTGATTCTTTTGTGTATATTCATGTATATGTATTTTGGGCATGACGGGGTCTTGTCCCGTCCTTATGTCTAGCACTCCAGTGGAGGCTTGTAGATGCGCAGTGTGGCTTATATGGTCTCACAAGGTCACTACTATATATATGTATATATGTGTATATTATCATTTTGATAGCTGAGAGGCGTATGTATATGAAAGTATTTGTGTTCACAAAAGAGAAATGATTTTCTTATGATTTGAATATGAAATTGCTAAAAGAAGGCCTATTGAGTATAATGAGTAGCAGAACGAGTGGTGCTCGGTGGTTAGCCCCGGGTACCCGTCGCGGCCCCTAGTCGGGTCGTGACAGTTGGGATGATCACTTACCGCTTATTGAATTTGCTTATAACAACACTTATCATTCTAGCATCCAAATGGACCCGTGTGAGGCTTTATATGGGTGCAAGTGTAGATCTCTAGTTGGGTAGTTCGAAGTAGGAGAGACAAAATTGATAGGGTCAGACTTGGTCCAACACGCTATAGAGAAATTCAAGCTTATAAAGGATCGCTTGTTAACAGCTCAGAGTCATCCGAAATCTTATACAGATGATCGTCGACGAGATTTAGAGTTCCAAGTGAAGGATTGGGTATTTTTGACGGCATCGTCAATGAAGGGCGTCATGAGATTTGGCAAAAAGGGCAAGCTTAGTCCCCGTTACATTGGACCTTATGAGATTGTACGCAAGGTAGGCCAATTGGCTTATAAATTAGACCTACCTTTGGATTTGGAGTCACTCCATTCGGTTTTTCATGTATCGATGCTTTGTAAGTGCATTAGAGATCCTTTTAGAGTTGTACCGGTAGATGATATTCAACTCACTGAGCAATTATACTATGAAGAAGTTCCCATTGCCATTCTAGATAGGCAAGTACGGAGACTCAGAACCAAAGATGTAGCTTGAGTTAAAATTTTATGGAGAAATAATAATAATAGAGAGGAAATTACTTGGGAAGTAGAGGAAGACATGAAGTTCTAGTGCCTGCATTTATTTCCGCCTCTAGAAGCGACTCATGCAGAGACGCCGATGTCCTCAGGTATGTAGTGCTTTCCATGATGTTTTCTTGGTTGTGTGTGGCCATGATTATTGATGTTGTTGTTGTAACCTAGTGAGGTGATGTATTTTTGGGTTGCTATGATAGGATGCTAATGCCATGTTACAGGGAAAACTCTAGCGAAATTTTTATAGAATCCCCAAGGGGGGAAGTATGTTACATCTCGAAAATTTTGGATTTATTGCCTCGTGAGTAGGCTAACGTGAGCTTAAGCTGACTATGAAATCCTTACGAGATTGAGGGAAGTATTAGATATCTTAAAGTGCGCACCATAAGATTTTAAAGTTATATGAATATATGAGCCTAAGTTCGTTGAAGGAAGTGAAATGCAAGACGTGTTTAGAGGGGTTTTCGTGATAATTGATTTGATACGTATTTAGTAATGTCTTGATGGGCTGCTATAGGGCCTATTGTATGGTTAATGAAGTGCTATATAAGTGCCAAGAAGGTTCCACGAGGATTAGACTTCAAACAAATCACAGAGAGCAACTTCGGAAATTATGGGTTATACGACCACTAATACGGTTCGTATAACTTTATACGGTCCTTATAAGAGGATCTGTACAACATAACCATTCTAGAGAAGGGTATTTTCATGGTGGTATTATACGGTCCACTTATACGGACCGTATAAGTGGTCCGTATAAGTCCATCGGGCAGCTTTTTATTTTTTGTATAAATAGGTGACCCTTGTTCTTTTATTTCATTTCCCACATTTCCAAAAGTCTTGAAAGCTCTAAACCCTTCTTCAAGTATATTCCACTCCAACCCAAGAGAAAACAAAGATCAAATAGCAAGAATTGAAGTGTTCATGTGTTAGAAGGCTCACTAGGGTTAGTAGACTTCAAGACTTACTTGGGTATTGTTGCTAAGGTTTTGGACAAGTTGATATCATGCTCCAAAGCTCATTCCTAGGAGATAAAAGGCTATTTTTCATGTTTATTACATGTTTTTAAGCATGTTTAGATGTTGAACAACTTGGGTAGAAGAAGAAAGTAGAAAATGAGATCTAAATGTAGCTTTTATGATGTTTTTGAGTAGTAAGCTAACTTGAGTCATGATTCTTACTATGATATGGATATAATCTTGTTATGGAAGGTAATAATGAGGATGAGGAAGTGTTGTATGAAAATGTGCAAAGGGTTGGTGTGAAGTTGTTAGTATAAGTTGAATATGAGAATGAATTTTGAAGACTTAATAGAATGTGATTACTTGATTATGATATTGTGGATGTTATTGTGGTTGTTTGGGAGGTGTTTTGTAATATGGTGGAAGTTGATGAAATACGGGAAATGCTGCCCAACTTTCGTTAGCCCATGAATTATTCTAGTTTGAAATTAAGAGTATCATTGAGGCTTAACCATGGTATGAATCCTTCTAAATGTAAGGCTTTGACGGGGAACGTTAAGTAGTTAAGAAGACGACGAGGCATGTAAGGCTAACCCTTCTTTCATTAAGGCATGATTCCATTGCTATATACCTTTGTTACACCTCAAAAAAATTTTCGTTCATGCACAGTGAATAGACTGACGAAGGGCACGATGTATGCGATGTTTTGATAAGTAAGAAATAACATTTGATGATAGTAAATGAGATTTCAAATACATTCGAAGTAAGACAAGAAAGTTTGCCAAGAGGAGGCAACACATACGAGATATATCGGAAAGGATTTAAGAGTAACGAGTTAATGATGATTTAGTGATTCTTTGGAGAAGAGTTATAACGTCCCTTAGATTGGTATTGAGGTGTTCAACAAGTGTCAAGTAGGTTCCATAAGGATTGGAGATTAAACGAGTCAACGAGAACGACTTTCCAAAAACTGTGGATTGTACGGTCTACTATACGGACCGTACCAATGATACAAGCCGTAAGTATGGTCGTATAACCTATCCAGAGAAGAGCCTCCGCTGGAACCATTATACGGTCAAACATACGGACCGTATAAATTGTACGGACCGTATGTGTGTCCGTATAAATGTGTCGGGACAGATTTTGTGCATTTAATAAGGGACCAAGTTCATTTCATTTTCCCTTTCACACCCCTTCTCTCTAGAACTATCTAGAACACTTCTCCCACAAGAATTCAAGAGATATTAGTGATCAACTTCATTAAACCAAGTGAATCAAGTGTAAGAAACTCATTGAAGTTCATGCAAGACAAGGAATCCAAGTGAAGGTCAAACTAGGGTTTTGTGCAAGTGAAGTGTTTGCACTCAAGGTTCATTCCTACACCATCTAAGGTAAGTTTTATAGTATTTATATGTTGTTTCAGGTATTGAAAAGTTGAAACACTTGGATTGTACAAAGATATAGAAAATGGGTCATGAATGTGGGAATAGTGTCATTGTTGAGTGGTAGTTTGGGGTGAATGTCACGACCCAACCGGAGGGCCGCGACGGGTACACGATGCTAACCCACCCGACACTTAACATACTTTCAGATTACATCTAGGTGAGCCACATAGATAAATCATACTTTCGTTCATCATTCATATTAATCCCATTGGACGACAATAACTTTATATCATAATTTGTCAACTAGCCCATGTCAAAATACGTAAGCCGACAAGGCTATCAAAATAATATCCAAAAATATAGGCCGACAAGGCCAAACACATCTAACTATATACACGTGTCTACGAGCCTCTAAGGAGAGTATGTCATATCATATAGGCGGGACAGGACCCCGCCGTGCCCATAAATATGTACACAAAAGAATCTATACCAAAAGCTGTAGCTCCGAATGAAATGGAGCTCTACTATGTAGTCCCTGAATAATAAGGCTATGGATCAAGTCTGTCTCCCTGGGCACCTGCGGGCATGACGCAGCGTCCACAAACAAAAGGACGTCAGTACGAAGAATGTACTGAGTATGTAAAGCATGATCAATATCAATAAGGAAGCATAATAGACAAGATATGAGATAACATAGGATAGGAGATAATAATATCATCGTCATAGCACTAACTTGCCTTCCATAGGGACATTCCATTTCTATTGTATGTCTCATTTACCTTTCATATCAATTTTCGTATTCGCATTCATATTTCCATTCATACTCATATTCATATCATTACATCTCGCATACATTGCATATACATAGCTTTTACACAACATTTACCTATACTTAACATATTCGTACTCATATTGATGTTATATACATAGCATTTATATAGCATACCCGACCACGAAGGTTCGGTGTTTCATACATACTTTACCAACTAAAGCTCAAGGTTACACATACCTGGCCCTACCAAGGCTTCAAGGTTACACATACCTGGCCCTACCAAGGCTTCAAGGTTACATCTACCTGGCCCTACCAAGGCTTCAGGGTTGCATCTACCTGGCCCTACTAAGGCTTCAGGGTTGCATCTACCTGGCCCTACCAAGGCTTTAGGGTTACATCTACTTGGCCCTACCAAGGCTTCATGGTTACATCTACCTGGCCCTACTAAGGCTTCAGGGTTATCCGTACCCTCTGCAGAGGTGTGCGCGCGTTACGTAAATAAATATATATCCTACCCGGCCTCATAAGCTCGGGGTTCCATAATAGTCATACATAAATACACATACATAATAGCTCGTAAGCATCTTACTATTATCATCACTATTATCATCGTCATTGTTATCGTCATCGCTATTATCATCGTTATCATTATCGTTATCACTATCATCGTCGTTCATTGCATCTGTCCTTATAGGATGACTCGTCATACTAGGAACTTAGTACAATCGTAATACATATTGAGAATCGTGAACTTAGTAGCTTTTGAAGATAGAGTCATTTGGAGCGCATCATAAGCTCATAGAAGAATAGATATTTCGGCCAAGGAACCATGCCTTATGAAAGAAGGGTTAGCCTTACATACCTTTCCGTTCACCTATTCTATCACTTGCACGTGATTCTTCAATGCTCACGTTTCTACCTTCATTAAAGTGCATACTAACATTAGAGAATTGATAGCTTAGCATTCATGACTAAAGCTAGGGAAAATTGGACAGCATCTCCTTTATTTATATGACTTGCTCCATGTCATATATCAACTCCCAAACATCTATAATAACATTCACAATATCATCACAATAATCTTTATTCACCTACATTATCCTTATTTCTCCATACATTGCAATTCATCCATATTCATGGTCATATCACACAATTTCGTTCGTTCATACACAAGGTCTATTCCATGTTCTCCATACCATTTATAACATGATTATCATCATAATGTATCAAGAATCATAACTCAATCCAAACATTTTCTCAAAAGTGACAATATTCCCACATTCATGACCCATTTCCTATTTCCTTATATAATCCAAGTGTTTCAACTTTCAAATACTCTAAACAACAAGGAAAAGTCATAAAACTTACCTTAGGTGGTGTAGGAATGAACCTTGGGTGCAAACACTCCACTTGAGAAAAACCCTAGTTTCACCTTCACTTGGATTTCTTGCTTTGGCTGAACTTTAATGGATTTCTTACACTTGATTCACTTAGTTTATGTTGTTGATCACTAATATCTCTTGAAAACTTGAGGAATAAATGTAGAGAGATGTTTTAGAGAGAAGGGGTGAAATGTGGAAATGAAATAATGAACTTGGTCTCTTTTTTAATAACCCAAAATCTGATCTGTCGGGACATTTATACGAACACTTATACGGTTCGTATAAGTGGCCGTGAAATTGGACCTTCAAATTCTCATTTCTGTGACCATTATACGGGCCGTATAAATTTATACGGTCCGTATAACTGACCATATAATTCCACCAGTGTGCAATCTCCACTGTGATGGTTCTACGCTCCATTATACGGTCTGTATAACATTACCCGGTCCGTATAATAAGCCGTATAACCCATCAGTCCACTGAACTTGTTCTCGTTACTTCGTTTGATCTCCAATTCTTATGGAACCTTCTTAACACTTGTCTACCACTTCATTAACAATCCAAGGGATGTTATAACTCTTCCCCAAAACATCATTAAGTCGTCATTAGCTCGTTACTCGTAAATCTCCCCGTATACTTATCGTATACATTGCCTTCTCTTGGCAACTTTCTCGTCTAACATCGAAGGTCTTTGATATCTTACTTAAGGTCATCATAAGTCATTCCTTACTTATCAAATTACCATATACTTCGCACTCTTCGTTAGTCTAATCACTATGCATCAACGATTTTTTTTTTGAGGTGTAACAATGAATTATGAATATTGATATGTTGTGATTACAAGTATGCTATAAGTGACATTTAGAACATGGGATAAGTATTATATGTGAGGAAACGCAATAGTGAACCATGACCATGATTATGGAAGAATTGAAGTGAAATTGTGAAATGTGGATAATGTAGATGAATGATGATTGTTGCCTATAATATTGTGAATGTTGTTATGGATGTTTGGGAATTGATATAAGATATGGAGAAAGTAGTAGAAACAAAGGAAATGCTGCCCAATTTTCTCTAGCTTTAGTAAGCACGTTCATATATTCGATTAGCTAATGTGAATGCGAATTCTCTTGAAGGTAGAAACGTGAGCATTGAAGGAGAAAAATCAAGCGATGGAAATTATTAAACGAAAGAGGTATGTAAAGCTAGTCCAGTCTTTCTAAGGCATGACTCCTATAGCATGAATCCTTCAATCTTTTCATGATTTTCCAACATATCGGAAACTATGACTCTACGATCATAAAGAGTTGCACATAAGATAAAAAAAAAAAGACACGTTACGAGCATGACAATATTGATGATGAATCTAAGTATAGAAGTCCTAAAGCTCATGAATGACATTTCTACGAAGATGATGATCCTTATATGATTCCTATGATATTATTTTCCCTACCTCTCCATGACTTTCTTATATTCCGAGAACTATGAGCCAACATTGACAAAGATCTTCTTATGAGATAAAGATGAGGAATATATCATGAATGTGATAATAATGATAATAATTTTAAGCCTAGAGATGCTAAAGCAAGGAATGATGTCTATGAAGTTAATGATCCTATTTACGATCCCTTGATGTTGTTCATGGTGTACACTCACCTTCAAATGTTAGTTCCTTCAAGGTGAGATATGATGAATACGGTCACTTCATAATGTAATCGGGGGTTCTCCACCTTATGTCACCCCGATATTGCTATAGATTGTCTATAAGCTCTAATGCATGTCCTATGACCAATGTTTCGAAAAATTACGAGTCTATGTTCATAGAGGATTTCATATGAGATATGCCATAGATGCGATGCTGGTAATGGTGAGCCTATGTCTAGAGATTATAAGGTCTATCATAGGATATTTATACGAAGTTCATGCTTCGAATATGATATGATTTTCATAGCTTGTCTTTAAATTAAAATGTATGCCTTATGAAATGTTCTGATAAGCTTATGAAATGTATGTGACGGCAATGATGATGATGAGATATACCGAGCCTTGTTATGGCCAGGTACGGAAAACATGTATGTGATATTGTCAAGCTACTACACGGCCAAATACGAATGATGTTTAATGTGTAAGAGCAAATACGATACTATGATATATATATATATATATATATATATTAACAATGGTAAGTTATGATATGCCTATGAGATGTGTAATAATGATGAGTTTATAATTGATTATATGACGATACGATTACACTGCGCCTACATTGCCGGGCAGACACCGCTAAAGCGGGCAGCATATACACCATGTCTACGTGGCATGGGCAGACACCACTAGTGGGCGGCATTAATGATATTACACCGCACCTACATGGCTGGGCAGACACCGCAAAAGCGGGCAGCGTATACACCATGTCTAGATAGCATGGGCAGACACCACTAGTTGGCGGCATATGATGGTTACCCGGACGCGGGTTGACGATGATGATGATATGTATATATGAGATACAATGATGTATGCGCTATGATGATATATTTATATATATATATGTATATACATATATGATACGATGAGGAATGCGCTATGATGATACATGTATTATGATAATATATGATATAGGCATGAAAGGCATCCACCATTAGAAGTTACGCAGGTTATTTCTACATCTTATGTCATATGATTTATCTATTATGTTCATTTCATTCATGCCTTACACACTCAGTACAATATTCGTACTGAAGTCTGTTTTATTTTGACGCTGTGTTCATGCCCACAGGTAGACAGAGAGGCGACCCAGATTTATAGAAGCCGATAAGCAGACTTCGAAGAGCACTCTATTATTCCGCAGGTGCCATTGATTCACTATTTTATGTACATATATGTTTTGGGCACGACGGGGTCCTGTCCCGTCCATATGTCTAGTACTCTAGTAGAGGCTTGTAGATACGTATGTGTGAGTTGTATGGTCTCACGTTTTTGATAAGTGTACATATATATATATATATATGTGTGTGTGTATGTGTGTGTGTGTGTATATTATTTTGATAGCCGAAGGGCTTATGTATATAAAAGTAATTATGTTTCCAAATGAAAAATGATTTTCCTATGATTTTCCTATGAATTTGATGAACGAACGCTTAACAAGTATGATAAGTAGTCGAATGAGCGGTGCTCGGTGGTTAGCCCTGGGTACCCGTCATGGCGCTAGGCGGGTCGTGACAAAAGTGGTATAAGAGCATTTCAGTCCTAGGAAGTGTCTAAGAGTCATGTCTAGTAGAGTGTTGTTTATGGTGTGTTGCGTGCTACATCTATAAACAGGAGGCTAGAGGGCATTTAGGATGGTTACTCTTCTTTCATCCCTAAGATCGTGCGATAGAGCTAAGCCATAGGAAATGAGATTCCTTATACTAACCTTTGATTGCAGCAGAAGAACGATATTCAGCCAAGAAAGTGATTGACGATGTTGAAGTTACAGAGCTAAGTCACTTCGTTGAGACCATGTTATCAGGGTACGTATTCATATGTTAATGGATTGGTTGTCGTAGAGGTAAGTCAGTGTTCATATGATAGAGGAATTGATTAAATGTGTCTCTTGATGATAAGTTCAGTTATAAGTTGTGAACTAAGCAAATCGAATGAATCAGAACAAAGGTAAGCGACGACAGGAAAGCTGTGTGTCGAGTAAGGTAAGAATATTGAAGTATGATTGAAATGTAAAGCTGAAGGATGAAAGAGAAGGTAAATAGGAAGGGATAACAGGGCATATCGCTAAAGGATCAGGTACATCTCGAAGCGTGATATATGATATAAATTTCGACATCTTTGTGCTTTTATCTGAAAGTGGAAGCCCTGTGTGGCCGAGATATGTCATATGTATATATTGGCCCTATAAGGCATTGCTGGTATTTACTGCGTGCAGGTTTTGGGATAGTAAGAAATATAGAGGAAACTCTGCCAAAAATTTTCTAGAATCTAAAGGAGATAGAAATATCAGCTTGTAATATGTCCTAACGGGAAAAGATGTTGTGCTAGAAGTAATGGCAGGACGAGATTTAGTTAGGAGTATCATTGACAATTACAAGAGACGAGCTCAATACTATTGAATTGATAATAACAGTAGTTATAAGATCAACATTGATGCGGTCAAGATAAATGCTTGGTAGTACTAAAACGTGACGTAGAAGAGATAGGGTAACCCCAATAAAGTGTGATACTGAAGTATTGATTGGATGGATAAGTACAAGAAAAATACGACAAGTCCATTAGCAAAATAAAGTAACAACATGACTGAGGCAGGGGTATGACGAATGTGAATCCATTGGTAAAACAATTTATATGGTAAGTGTAATAGGGCTGATCAGAAAGAGTAATATGTTAAGTATGCTTACTTCACGAGGTTTATTCTATTTCATAGCGGGCTTGTGACTGAGATCAAGAAGTGTCACTCTATAGAGTTGATTATGATCAGGGTATAGTGAGAACGTAACAAGAACTGTAAGTAAAGTATAGGGAGGAAATGAATAAAGATGTGACATGTTCTATATGAATGAAGAATAAATGCAGGTGTGAAGCCAGCAAGCGAGCCATAGGGCAGTAGATGAGAAATTCTTATAAGACCTTGTTAGGGGAAAATCTAGCATAGGGGTTCCTTAATGTCAAAAATGATAGCAAGCAAAAGGAGGAAGTCAACTTGAAAAAGAAATAAGAGAAAAGTGATATGGCAAAGTAGTAACAATTGGTGATTTGCATAATTGAGATCACGAGTGATATCTTGGGCTGGAAGTAAAAGACCAAGACTATAGAAAGATGAATAACGAAATAGGACGATTGTTAGGAAAAGGATCAACACAATAAGGACGAGAGGGGATGATCAGAATGAACGGAATAAGTTTTGGAAGCGAAGAATGGATTGTACAAAGGTAGTATATTCTAAAGGACAAAGCGGTACTAATTTAAGAATAGGGTTCCTCGTGTGAAGAATAAAGGATTGATTATAAAACGGGAGGAAATAAGATAAATTGAGGAGGAAGGAATGTAAAGGAATAGGAATGGGAATAGAAAGAGAAGGAAATGCGCCGCAAAGCACGGGCACTTAAGAAGTAGTCGTGTTATGATTAAAGGAAGAGAGCGTGACGAGATAAGTTACTACAAATAGACAAAAGAGTTTAGGTATATATATGATCACCGAGCCTAGCCATGGTCGGGTACGCGAAACACCGAACCTTCATGGTCGGGCATGCTATGTAAATGATATGTATATGAATATGACTATGGAAACGATATGTAAATGAGTATGATTATGAATACGGATACGGATATGAATACATGTATATGTATAGATGTGTATGTACTCGAATCACGCAAGAACGATTATGTAACTTGCAAGTATGTATGTGTCGCCAACGAAACCAAGTGGGTACTTAAAAAGGGGAGTAAGAGGTAAGCAAGAATAGTGTGGTCATGATACTCCGGGTCAGTTGAAGGAAAATTTATGGTGAAATTTTCGTAGAATCCCGGATAGTTTAACATTCGAGGACGAATGTTCCCCAGGGGGGGAAGAATGTTAAACCTCGAATTATTTTTTTGTACATGCACAGTGAATAGACTGACGAAGGGCACGACGTATGCGATGTTTTGATAAGGAAGAAATAACATTTGATGATTCTAAATGAGATTTCAAAGACATTCGAAGTAAGATAGGAAAGTTTTCCAAGAGGAGGCAAGACATACGAGATGTATCGGAAAGGATTTACGAGTAACGAGTTAATAATGATTTAGCGATGCTTTGGAGAAGAGTTATAACGTCCCTTAGATTGGTATTGAGGTGCTCAACAAGTGTCAAGTAGGTTCCATAAGGATTGGAGAACAAACGAGTTAATGAGAATGACTTTCGAAAAACTGTGGATTGTACGGTCCACTATACGGACCGTACAAAAGATATGTGCTGTAAGTATGGCCGTATAACCTGTCCAGAGAAGTGCCTCCGTTGGAACCATTATACGGTCACACATACGGACCGTATAAATTGTACGGACCGTATGTGTGTCCGTATAAATGTGTTGGGACAGATTTTGTGTATTTAATAAGGGACCAAGTTCATTTCATTTCATTTTCCCTTTCACACCCCTTCTCTCTAGAACTCTCTAGAACACTTCTCCCACAAGAATTCAAGAGATATTAGTGATCAACTTCATTAAACCAAGTGAATCAAGTGTAAGAAACTCATTAAAGTTCTTCCAAGATAAGGAATCCAAGTGAAGGTGAAACTAGGGTTTTGTTCAAGTGAAGTGTTTGAACTCAAGGTTCAATCCTACACCATATAAGGTAAGTTTTATGGTATTTACATGTTGTTTAAGGTATTGAAAAGTTGAAACACTTGGATTGTAGAAAGATATAGAAAATGGGTCATGAATGTGGAAATAATGTCATTGTTGAGTGGTAGTTTGGGGTGAATTATGAATATTGATATGTTGTGATTACAAGTATGCTATAATTGACATTTAGAACACGGGATAAGTATTATATGTGAGGAAACAGAATAGTGAACCATGACCATGATTATGGAGGAATTGAAGTGAAATTGTGAAATGTGGATAATGTAGATGAATGATGATTGTTGCCTATAATATCGTGAATGTTGTTATGGATGTTTGGGAATTGATATAAGATATGAATAAAGTAGTAGAAACAAAGGAAATGCTGCCAAATTTTCTCAAGCTTTAGTAAGCACGTTCATATAATCGATTCACTAGTGTGAATGCGAATTCTCTTAAAGGTAGAAACATGAGCATTGAAGGAGAACAATCAACTGATGGAAATTGTTAAACGAAAGAGGTATGTAAGGCTAGTTCCTTCTTTCTAAGGCATGACTCCTGTAGAATGAATCCTTCTATCTTTCCATGATTTTCCTACATATCAGAAACTATGAGTCTACGATCATAAAGAGCTTCACATAAGATAAAGAAAAGAGACACGTTACGAGCATGCCAATATTGATGATGAATCTAAGTCTAGAAGTCCTAAAGCTCATGAATGACATATCTACGAAGATGATGATCCTTATATGATTCCTATGATATTATTTCCCCTACCTCTACATGACATTCTTATATTCGGGGAACTATGATCCAACATTGATAAAGATCTTCTTATGAGATAAAGATGAGGAATATGTCATGAATGTGATTATAATGATGATAAGTTTAAGCCTATAGATGCTAAAGCAAAGAATGATGTTTATGAAGATAATGATCCTATTTACGATCCCTTGATGTTGTTCATGGTGTACACTCACCTTAAAATGTTCGTTCCTTCAAGGTAAGATATGATGAATATGGTCACTTCATAATGTAATCGGGGGTTCTCGACCTTATGTCACCCCGATATTGCTCTAGATTGTCTATAAGCTCTAATGCATGTCCTATGACCAATGTTCCAAAAAATTACGAGCTATGTTCATAGAGGATTTCATATGAGATATGCCATAGATGCGATGATGGTAATGGTGAGCCTAAGTCTAGATATTATAAGGTCTATCATACGATATTTATACGAAGTTCATGCTATGAATATGATATGATTTTCATAGCTTGTCTTTAAATTTAAATCTATGCCTTATGGAAAGTTATGATAAGCTTATGAGATGTATGTGATGGCAATGATGATGATGCGATACACCGATCCCTAATATGGTCGGGTACAGAAAACATGTATGTGATATTGTCGAGCCACTACGCGGCCAAAGACGAATGATGTTTAATGTGTAAGAGCAAATACGATACTATGATATATATATATATATATATATATATATATATATATATATATATGTATATATATAACGATGTTAAGTTATGATATGCCTATGAGATGTGTAATAATGATGAGTTTATGATTGATTATATGACAATCCGATTACACCGTGCCTACATGGCAGGGCAGACCCTGCTAAAGCGGGCAGCATATACACCATGTCTAGATGGCATGGGCAGACACCAGTGGTGGGTGGAATTGATGATATTACACCACGCCTACATGGCCGGGCAAACACCTCTAAAGTGGGTAACGTATACACCATGTCTAGATAGCTTGGGCAAACACCACTAGTGGGCGGCATATGATGGTTACCCGGACGCGGATTAACGATGATGATGATATGTATACATGAGATATGATGATATATGCGCTATGATATATATATATATATATATATATATATATATATATATATGATACGATGAGGAATGCGCTATGATGATACATGTATTATGATAATATATGATATAGGCATGAAAGGCATCCACCCTTAGAAGTTACGCAGGTTATATCTACATCTTATGTGTTCTGATTTATCTATTATATTCATTTCATTCATGCCTTAAATACTCAGTACAATATTCGTACTGACGTCCGTTTTCTTTGGACACTGTGTTCATGCCCACGGGTAGACAGGGAGGCGACCCAGATTTATAGAAGCTGATAAGCAGACATTGGAGAGCACTCCATTATTCCGGAGATGCCATTGATTCACTATTTTGTGTACATATATGTTTTGGGCACGACGGGGTCCTGTCCCGGTCATATGTCTAGTACTCTAGTAGAGGTTCGTAGATACGTATGTGTGGGTTGTATGGTCTCATGATTACGATAAGTGTACATATATATATATGTGTGTGTGTGTGTGTGTGTGTATTATTTTGATAGTCAAAGGGCTTATGTATATAAAAGTAATTATGTTTCCAAATGAAAAATAATTTTCCTATGATTTGAGTATGAATTTGATGAATGAACGCTTAACGAGTATGATAAGTAGTAGCATGAGCGGTGCTAGGTGGTTAGCCCCGGTTACCCGTCATGGCCCTAGTCGGGTCGTGACAACTGTTATACCCCATATATTTATACGTCGAATTATTCGCAAGTAAATCGACTCAAGTTGGAGGCGGAATTATTTTCGGACATGAAATACGAACCTTTAATTTTCAATTTTAATTAGAACATAAATTGTTGATAAATTTTATTTAGTGTAAAAATATTATTGGAGATTAGAAACTAACTAATTGTGATTAAATGATTAAGTAAGGGATTAGTGATTAATTAATTTAATTAAGTCTTGTGGGGCCCACCCGGAAAAAAAAGGGGTTGCAATGGGCTGCCACGTGGCACCAAGTGGGCTGCCACGTGGTCACCATGTGGGATGAATTTAAGACACTAACGTGTCAAGACAAGAGGAAGCGTATATGAAACAAATTGAGTGCTGAATAATTCATCACTTAATTTTTGTTCTTGCAAAGCTTAAAAAAAAAAAAAGGAGAAGGCATGGCCATGGCTGCTGCTCACCGACAGCCATGGCCAAGAAATTTTTGTTGTTTTGTTGCCTTGATTTAATTCCTAGATGATTTGCAAGTTCAAGGAGGTGATAGCAACGTTGGATATTGAATCGAGGAAGAAGAAAATCGCGAAATTCGAGCAATTAAGAGTAGAAATTCCTCCGAGAAAATTAAGGTAAGCTTTTCCTGTTTTATGGTGTAATTGTGTTAATACTATTGTAATGGAATTATTAAAATTGGATTGGACTAAATTGGAATTTAGAAAATGCCTGAAATCGATGTTATAGGAAATTGTGGGTTGAAATGGATTCAAAAAGGTTGTTGGGTTGTTAGAATTGTTATGGGCTGAATTGTGAGAATTTTATATGTATATCTCTGTTGTTGGTATTTTTGTGCTAACAAGAGAATAATTAGAAATTCGGGTTAGGCGAATGTATGGGGGAAATGCTGCCCGATTTTCGTTAAGCACTTAACTAATGAAAAACCCTTAACGAGAAAGTATAAGTTAAAGAATAAGTTCTATAAGCGATGGGCTACGGATTTATGAACTAGAAAGTATAGTTACTAACGATAACGTTACTTTGACGTTAAATAGGCTAAAGGGGGCGACAAAGCGAACGGATTTGTGAATAGTCGTTAAACAGGTATGTAAAGATGTCCCTTCTTTCTTTTGGCATGTCTTAGATTTGAGTGATGAATGATATGAGCTTTGGGGTAATCATATTCATAAGTCTTGAGTGTGATTCATGATTCTTATTCACTTCTTGATATTAGAGCTCTTAAGTGATTGAGCTTCCCTCTCCAGTTTCCTATACGTTGGATAATAGTCGACATATATAAGCCCCTATTCCTAGAAACTCTACGATAACTAATTTCTCTGACTTCTATAAGCTATTTCACACTATATTGACATGTGTCTACGATTCCTAAGACTCTTTTGATACGAACTATGATGACATTCGAGGGATACTTGATAATTGTCGCTACTGATACTCAGGTGTTAATCTCTTCTTCTTATTCTGTTTGAGTCTTGATAATGATTTAAATTGCATATGGTTGCTCACTACTCTGCTCGTGCATGCCTCAATATGCCTTTCACCGAGTCCCAGGTCGGGTATGTTATCGTGCACAGTTTCACTACATTGTTCAACGAGTCTCTTACTAGAGGGCCGGGTACGGTATATATATATATGATGATACGATGATACGATGCTATGTTATGGCGGCCAGGAGGGCACATGATGACTTTATTCACCGACTCCCTCACTAGAGGGCCGGATACGGTATATATGTATATGATGATGATATGATTATGTCACCGAGTCCCATAATGAGCCGGGTATGATATATGATATTGACATGCATGATTTATGTTTCAAAGGCAAGTGGTTTGGTATTCTCGACATTGTACTTGTTTTCTGTACTCCTTATTTCAGTTATGATCCTTTTTACTGTATTTCATGCTTTATATACTCAGTACATATTCCGTACTGACCCCCTTTTTTCGGGGGGCTGTGTTTCATGCCCGCAGGTACAGATAGTCGGTTTGGTGACTCTTTAGCGTAGGACTTCTATTTAACTGTCTTGGAGAGCTCCGTTATTCCGGAGTTTAGACTTTTGGTATAGATCTTATGATATATATGTATGCTTATCCAGGGGTACGACGGGGCCCTGTCTCGTCATATTTCGCTATTCGGACTCTTAGAGGTCTGTAGACATATGTGTGGGTTGTGTATAAGTTCTGTTCAGCTGTGTCTGTCCGATGTGCTATGATATGATGTCCGTCTGTAGTGGCAGCCTTGTCGGCTTGCATATGACAAGATGTTGATGTGTAGTGGCAGCCTCGTTGGCTTGTGTATCCCTTTATGATTTGATCAGTTGTGACTCCTCGGGAGACAGTTTATCTGAATATACATATATGGCGACGTTATGAACCGTTGGAGTTCTTCTGCAAGTTTCCATACTACTCATAGATTCAGTTTGATTATATGTAATAGGTTCGTATACGGGTGCCCAGTTCGGGCACTAGTCCTGGCCCACGGGGTTGGGTCGTGACAAAAGTGGTATCAGAGCAGTTCATCCTCGGAGTGTCTACAGACCATGTCTAGTAGAGTCTTGTTTATCGGTGTGTTGTGCACCACATCTATAAATAGGAAGCTACAGGACATTTAGGATGTTACCTTTCTTTCATCTCTAAGATCGTGCGATAGAGCCCAGCTATAGGAAATGAAATTCCTTGTACTAACCTTTGATTTCAGCTGAAGAACGACTTCTACAGAAGAAAGCGACTGATGATATTGGCAGTTACAAAGTACACAGGTAAGTAACGGTGCGAAAGAGGTATGTGGGATAAGGTAGTAATATTGAAATATGATTGAAATGTAAAGTTGGAGGACGAAAGAGAAGCTGGATAGGAAAGTATAGCAGAACAGATCGTTAAAGGATCAGGTACGTCTCGAGGTGCAATATGTGAGGTAAGTCCCGACACCTCTATACTTTTTTCTGGAAATTGGGAGCCCTGTGTGGCTATGGTACGGTATGATATATATGTATATACGTTGGCCCTGTGAGGCATTGTTGGTATTTCCTGCGTGCAGGTTCTGGGATAGTAAGAAATACAGAGGAAACTCTACCCAAATTTTCCTAGAAATAGGAAAAAGAAGAGAATGAGATATAGGTTCATAACATGTCTTGAAAGTTGATACCGATAGGGTAAATTTATTATGTTGGACTAAAGCTTTAAGAGATACCCTCCATGTAATCCGTAAGGGGCACCATTCTTATCTGGAAAATTTTATTTCGAAAAAGCATATATGAGCAGCAAAGTTTGGAATTCATTTGGGCGGACCAAAATACTTTCCAACCACATTTTGCCTTAGAAAAGCTCATGTTGAAGGGTAAAAACGTCTAGTAATTAAGTTTCACTTTTATTGAAAAGTACAAAGTATGCAGCCAGTAGTTTATGAACTAAATGATTCGTTCACGACTCAAGAATAAACCTAGAGGTAAATCATGTGAATCAAGCACTAAGAAGTCCTGTGGTGCTTGTCGGATTCTAGTTCTCTTCTGGTGGTGGTTGGAGAACGCTTCATAGTAACATTTCATTAGTTCTTAACCAACTAATTGGAGATGTAATTTGTAGAAGGAAAACTTAAACATGCGGGCTGTCATGGATCATGTGTTCCATGTGTTATTGATGAAATGCTAGGATGATTCGGAAGGGCTTGTGATACTAAGGGATGATATAAAAAAAAGGAGGCAAGTCTTAACTGAATGTTTTATTGAGGTATCGAGTGAACTGATAAGTAGAGATAAATTATAACGAGTTTACCGTTAAAAGGAGTAATAGTATGATTGAGATAAAAGTACGGAGGAGGTAGAATTATGACAAATTATGAAGGTATTGATAAGACAGCTTGTGAGATATTGAGGGTAAGATTGATCAGAAAGGCGGAAGGGTTAAGTACGCCTAGCCCACAGAGTGTAATTAAAACATAGTAAGAATCATGAATAAGATTAAGACGTGTTACGTTATAGGATGGATTATGAACAGGATGCAATGTGAATACCATAAGGATTGTTATAGAAATGAGTAAAGCCTAGCGAGGAAGTAACTAAAGGATATGATGTGATTAGTGGGAAACGGAAAAGCAAATATAGAACGAATAAGGAAGACCTACCAAGTCCTATAGAGAAAATTCAGAATAGAGATCAAGTGGTAATGAAAGTAGAAGCGAGCACAGAAAGAGAAGAAGTGATTGAAAGAAGAAGATAAAAAGAAGGCGAGTGGGATTACAGTGTAGCGAGGTGTTATGACGTGTATAGCTAAGAAGATGGGTAATATAAGTGACGGAATTGTGAAAGACCAACCTAAAGGGAGATGAGCAACGACACCGAATGAATGCCAGAAATGAGGTATGATAAGAATATATGGGGATGAACAGAATATACTATGAAATGAGAAAGGGGTTATGCCGGAGTAGTGTTTCCGAAGGATATAGGGGTAACATGAGATTCCTCGTGCACAAAATAAAAGATTGACATGGACTGGAGAAATGAAAGGAATACCAAAGTAAGCACTCAAGACAGACATAATTAATTGAGTATGATTATAGGATAAAAAGGGAAATATAAAGATATGAACTTAGAGGTATAGTATAACGACAAGGTGATAGGACAAGACCACTATTAAGACGAATTTGATATGATTTTGAGTAAGTTAGAAGTTAGCGTTGGATATATAACAAGAGAGAAAGAGTATGAGGCATAAAGGGGTACTGCATATATGTGACCTCACCTCGAAAATAGTGAAATCCTTAAAGGACAAGGATTGTGGATTTGTGAAACAACTGATGCATTGTGAGTTTACTAGAGGAAACAGGTGATATCCGTTGGGATAAAGATAGTATTATGAGAAAGCTTGGGACACTTATCATTAGAATATAAGTGCTACCTAAATGAGAATTTGAAACGACTATAAGCACTAGCTAATTAATGATTGTAATGAATGGAATGTGGCTTCAGATAAATTGCTACATTAATTATATTACTCGAGTACCAACCATCAGATGAGATTTTGTACTATATATCGAGAGTTCTCATCACCTCGTGATTGCGTTAAGGTTTTGTACGTGGATAATCAAGTTATAAATTATAAAGAAAGACATAAGGATGGTGCAGTATACCAAGTGAATTGGAAAAAGGGATCAGATGAATGTGAGATTAGAAATAGGGACATAGAGCAGAGTATAAATAGATAAGGATGTGAGTACACCCAAAAGGGGGGAAGCGGACGAGAAAAATGCAAGTGTAAAATGAATCAACTGGCACTGCAACACGTTTAATGTGAATACTTAAACTTTAAGTGAGATCCCTTGCTGAAACAAGTTAGTAAGATTTGAAAGCCAGCAATAAACGGATAGAAGTCAAGATGGTATTTGAGACAGTGCTGAGAATTATTGGTAAAGACCTTGGATAATATGACATCAGAAGGTGGAGGCTTATAAAAAGAAGAATACGACAAGAAAATGGTAACGAGTAACTTAAAGGGTATTATAAAGGATAGCAAGGCTATACTGGATTAGAGGTTAAGATGTTGGCAATGGAGTTATTGGCTAATGATATTGTGACACATAAGTAGCAAAGGAGAAAGGATAGGAACACTTTCCTATTGAAGGATATGAGAAAACCAAATGGTGAATAGAGGAAGGGAAAGGAGTATGGCGAAATAGACAGCAAGTGAGTGTTAATACAATAAGATATGAAGAGCAGAATAAGCTAGGAGAAGGAAAGACTATGACTATGATTGGATGCACTTTGTACAAATTGTACGAGAATAGTTATGCAACCTACGAATATTTGTATGCTAAGAATGAGACCAAGTGAGTACCTGATAAGAGGAGTAAGAATTCAGTAACAACAATGTGGTTGCGATATTTTGGATACATCAAGGAAAGGTATAAGATGGTTTGAGGAAAAACTATGGAGATATAATTAGTACTGAGGGCAAAATCCATAGTTGAGCCTTGATATCAATTGAAAGCTATAAGAGAAGAATATAGGGTCTGCATAAAGACTAGCGAGGCAACACTAAGGTATTCTTCGGGCTAATTTGAGCACCTACACATACTCTTGTAAAGATTGCAATAGGATGCGTGGTAGGAGAACTAAGAGCAAATTTGAGTAAAGAGGCAATAGAAGAGTTGCGTCAAAAATAGAGAAACAACACGAGATAATATGCCTAAAGTAGTGCCAGTTACGTTAAGGGAAATTACGAAATGATTTAACCGAGACAATTAGGACAAGCAGGTTACTGGTTACTGGATGACAGTAAAGCTATAATATGAGGGGACCCTAGCGCTATTTGATAGCCAACCCTAAAGATCGGGATTTCAGAAAGTGAAATCCCGTAAAAGAAGTTGAAGACATTTAAAAGAAATCCCGTAAAAGTGACAAGAAGTTGAAGACCTTTAAAAGGACGTCAGAAAGTGACACATGATGCTGAGGATTTCAGAACACGGACAGTCACAGCGGAGTAAAGCAAAGATATTGGAGTACAAAAAAGTTACCCTCTGGGAAATTTTGTTTCATACATAGAACCTGCGAAGGGTCTACAGGTTACCAGAGGCATGCAATACTTCAAGGATATTAAAGTCTAATGAACTGACGAGGGACTTCTGCGCATTATAAAAATCTTATTTAATGATTAAGAGGTAAGATGAAGGAAACAATATCTTAAGGGAATAACTATAGGAGAGGAAGGAGTCAAGTTACGACTAAGCGCACAAGGAAGAAAGTAAGATTTCAGTGGAAGAGCTCGCAACACAACTGACAACGGACTGCGAAGTAAGATAAGAGTAAAGGCAATGATATGGAATTATTATCTTGGGAAGCAACAGAAAGAGGAGATATTACAGGAATGACTATGTAGGGGCCTGGAATGCGTTATAATGAGTTATAGTGAATCGACCAATGGAAGAGGTATGTGAAAGGTATAATTAAATAAGAGAACACTTGAGAAAGTACTGGGAATTCAGGATCAGTTTAACATTCGACGACGAATGTTCTAAAGAGGGGAAAGCTGTTATACCCCATATATTTATACGTCGAATTATTCGCAAGTAAATCGACTCAAGTTGGAGGCGGAATTATTTTCGGACATGAAATACGAACCTTTAATTTTCAATTTTAATTAGAACATAAATTGTTTATAAATTTTATTTAGTGTAAAAATATTATTGGAGATTAGAAACTAATTAATTGTGATTAAATTATTAAGTAAGGGATTAGTGATTAATTAATTTAATTAAGTCTTGTGGGCCCCACCCGAAAAAAAGGGGGGTTGCAATGGGCTGCCACGTGGCACCAAGTGGGCTGCCACGTGGTCACCATGTGGGCTGCATTCAAGACACTAATGTGTCAAGACAAGAGGAAGCATATATGAACAAAATTGAGTGATGAATAATTCATCACTTAATTTTTGTTCTTGCAAAGCTTAAAAAAAACAAAGGAGAAGGCATGGCCATGGCTGCTGCTCACGGCCAGCCATGGCCAAGAATATTTTGTTTTTTTGTTGCCTTGATTTAATTCCAAGATGATTTTCAAGTTCAAGGAGGTGATAGCAACGTTGGATATTGAATCGAGGAAGAAGAAAATCGCGAAATCGGAGCAATTAAGAGTAGAACTTCCTCCGAGAAAAATAAGGTAAGATTTTCTTGTTTTATGGTGTAATTGTGTTAATAGTATTGTAATGGAATTATTAAAATTGGATTGGACGAAATTGGAATTTAGAAAATGCCTGAAATCGATGTTATAGGAGATTGTGGGTTGAAATGGATTCAAAAAGGTTGTTGGGTTGTTAGAATTGTTATGGGCTGAATTGTGAGAATTTTATATGTATATCTCTGTTGTTGGTATTTCTGTGCTAACAGGAGAATAATTTGAAATTCAGGTTAGGCGAATATATAGGGAAATGCTGCCCGATTTTCGTTAAGCCCTTAACTAATGAAAAACCCTTAACGAGAAAGTATAAGTTAAAGAATAAGTTCTATAAGCGATGGGCTACGGATGAACTAGAAAGTATAGTTACTAACGATAACGGTACTTTGACGTTAAATAGGCTAAAGGGGGTGACAAAGCGAACGGATTTGCGAATAGTCGTTAAACAGGTATGTAAAGCTGTCCCTTCTTTCTTTTGGCATGTCTTAGATCTAAGTGATGAATGATATGAGCTTTGGGGTAATCCTATTCATAAGTCTTGAGTGTGATTCATGATTCTTATTCACTTCTTGATGTTAGAGCTCTTAAGTGATTGAGCTTCCCTCTCCAGTTTCCTATACGTTGGATAATAGTCGACATATATAAGCCCCTATTCCTAGAAACTCTACGATAACTAATGTCTCTGACTTCTATAAGCTATTTCACACTATATTGACATGTGTCTATGATTCCTAAGACTCTTTTGATACGAACTATGATGACATTCGAGGGATACTTGATATAATTGTCGCTACTCATACTCAAGTGTTAATCTCTTCTTCTTATTCTGTTTGAGTCTTGATAATGATTTAAATTGCATATGGTTTCTCACTACTCTGCTCGTGCATGCCTCAATATGTCTTTCACCGAGTCCCGGGTATGTTATCGTGCACAGTTTCATTGCATTGTTCACCGAGTCCCTCACTAGAGGGCCGGGTACGGTATATATATATATATATATATATATGATATGATGATATGATGCTATGTTATGGCGGCCAGGAGGGCATATGATGACTTTATTCACCGAGTCCCTCACTAGAGGGCCGGGTACGGTATATATGTATATGATGATGATATGATTATGTCACCGAGTCCCATAATGGGCCGGGTATGATATATGATATTGACATGCATGCTTTATGTTTCAAAGGCAAGTGTTTTGGTATTCTCGACATTGTACTTGTTTTATGTACTCCTTATTTCAGTTATGATCCTTTTTACTGTATTTCATGCTTTATATACTCAGTACATATTCCGTACTGACCCCTTTTCTTCGGGGGGCTGCGTTTCATGCCCGCAGGTACAGATAGTCGGTTTGGTGACTCTTCAGCATAAGACTTCTATTCAGCTGTCTTGGAGAGCTCCGTTGTTCCGGAGTTTAGCCTTTTGGTACAGATCTTATGATATATATGCATGTTTATCCAGGGGTACGACGGGGCCCTGTCCCGTCATATTTCGCTATTCGTACTCTTAGAGATCTGTAGACATATGCGTGGGTTGTGTAAAAGTTCTGTTCAGCTGTGTCTGTCCGATGTGCTATGATAAGATGTCCGTCTGTAGTGGCAGCCTTGTCGGCTTGCATATTGTTACAGCTCGAAAATATTTTGTAAGCCTACAATCAATAGACCAATGAAGGGTACGAGTGTGCGATGTTTTACTAAGTAGGGAATGACTAATTTTGAATTTTTGGAATTTAGAAAGTTGTAGAATTTCAATTCAGCCAGTAGTCGTAAAGCAGAATACGGCCCATAAAGTGATTTACGGACCGTATACTGCCATCGTCCTCCAGCCTTTCAAAAATTTCAACTTTCTGTCTAATGTTAAAATGGTTAAATACGACTTGGTATACGACCCGTAAACTGGTTTACGGACCGTAAACCTGGATCGTAAACTGCCATGATCCTCAGCCAACCTTTCTGTTTTGATATGCTTAAATACGACCACACTATACGGTCCGTAAACTGGTATACGGCCCGTAAAGTGTGGTTTACGACCACTGTTCACCCCGACGGCTGTTAATTAAAAATCAGATTTTGAGTTGTTAAAAAGGGACCATAAGCTCATATTATTTCATTTTCTCATCTATACCACACAAGAAGTCTCTAGAACTCTCCAAACACTTCATCCGTAGGAATTCAAGAGAATCAAGGATATCAATGATCATCAACACCAAATCAAGGAAGCAAAGCTTATGAAACTCAAGTAGAAGTTGTCTCCTTCAAGAAATACCAAAGGAGAGGAGATAGGGTTTTGGTGCTAAGGTAGAAACTCAACTCAAGGCTTGTTCCACCATCAACCAAGGTAAGTTTCATGACCATTCCATGTTGTTTAAAGTATTGGGAAGCCGAGACACTTGAAACATAGAAGAACATAGAAAATGGTTCTTGAATGAGTGAATAGTGTCACAATAGGAAGATGGTTGAATGGAATCATGAAAGTTGATATGCTATAATTATGAATATGTTGTAAATGATGTTTAGGTCAAGAAATAAGTATTATATACAAGGAAATGGGATAACGAGCTATAACTATAAATGAGAAGGAAATTGGAGAGAAATGGTGGATTTTGCTTAAGGCATATAAATGACGATTGTTGCTTGCAATATTTTGAGTGTTGTTGTAAATTTTTGGGAGTTGAAATAAAACGGGGGAAAAGTATTATAAACAAAGGAAATGCCGCCTAATTTTCTCTATAGATAACGACGCGTTTTTAAAGTTGATTAACTAATGTTAATACGATTCTCTCGTGAAGGTAACGACGTGACCTCGAAGGAAGACAAGTGATCGATAGTGTAGCTAAGCGAAAAGGTAGCTAATGGCATGAATCCTATAGCATGAATTCCTTTCCTCTTCATGAATTCCTATATTCCGGAAAGCTAAAAGCCTATATCCATAAGTGCCCATATAAGATAAAGAGATATGTTATGATGATGCCATATTGTTAATGATGTTACTTATTGCTCACACTCACTTTATGTATCATTTCCTTCAAGGTGAGGCAGAATGCTTATATATGTTCATAATGGAATCGAGGGTACACGACCTTGCGTCACCTGGATAGAATGCAGTCGTGCTAGAGTCTTTATGCATGTATGATGACAAGTGTATTTTGATAAGCATATTATTATAAGTATTTTATAATAAGCATGTCATGATTGCATCACACCGGGGCTAGTTGGCCAGGTAGTCACCGCCAAGGCGGGCAGCTATACGGATACACCATGACCTTTTGGCATAGGCAGACACCACTAGTGGGCGGCATGAGATGGTACCCCGGACGCGGGAGGCCTGGACGCGGGCTATGTTATTGATTATCACACCTTTCCGATATGGACGGGCAGCTTACATATTATGCATATATGATATGGTGATGAGTATGAGTAAGACAACATGCATCACTTCTCTTATGTTTGTCATTCAGATCCAGATGTTTCGTACTGATATTCTCATTATGTTATTGTTGTCTTTCTTCATCGTGTATACCTCTCATACTCAGTACAATATTCGTACTGACGTCCGTTTTCTTTGGACGCTGTGTTCATGCCCACAGGTAGACAGGGAGGTGAGCTATATCCAGATCCATAGTAGCTGTCAGCTGATTGAGAGCACTCCATTGTCCGGAGGTGCTTATGCTCATTCTTTGGTATATATGCATATTTTGGGCACGACGGAGTCTTGTTCCGTCTATGTGTATTCAGTCTGTCAGTAGAGGCTCGTAGATACGCAGTGTGGGTTAGATGGTCTCACAAGATGTTGTTATATGTATATATTATTTTGATGGCCGAGAGGCAAGTGTATAAAAAGCATTTATGTTTTCATAACAATGTGTGTACAAAGTTAATAAAAAGGCAATAAATGAGTAAGATGAGTAGTAGACCAAGCGGTGCTCGGTGGCTAGCTCCGGGTACCCGTCGCGGCCCCTAGCTGGGTCGTGACAAAAGTGGTATCAGAGCAGTTCGTCCTAGGAAGTGTTTACGAGCCGTGTCTAGTAGAGTCTTGTTTATGGTGTGTTGCACGCCACGCTAATAAACAAGAGGCTACAGGGCATTTACGAAAATGACCATCTTTCTTCTTATTAGATCGTGCGATAGAGCCATACATAAGATTTCATTTTTCCTAAAAGTGTGTTGTGCTTTCAGAATGCCGCCAAAGGGAAAAGCTACAACCGCCCAGAAGGGCAAAGCTACGACAAAAAGGCGGGAAGAATGAGAGCTTGAGAACCTTTCTGTTTATATGTAGGTATCTCCAAAAAGCTTATGAATGTAATGAGCCTATCTTCTCTTCTTTGCTCATATTCCAAAAAGATATTGAAACGAATGTAAGACCAAAATATTCGGAAGACTCTTCTGACAAAATCAAAAATATGTAATTGCCAGCAAAGTTGTTTTTTTTTTTTTTCAAATCCAAAAAGCTCTTCTTACTTAGAATAGGTCGTCGTCCGATGAATGTAGGAGAGGGTGAATCACAAAATGAGGCCCCGCCCAATGTAGAAGAGCAAGGAGGAGCCTCAGCTCCGATCCCTGCACCGGGTGCTTCGGGTCAGCAAGTGACCGAGGCCATACACTTATTGACACAATTGGTTGCCGCCTAGGCACAAAGACAGAATGCTGGCCCGAGTGATCGTTCAGCTAGTATGAGAGCCTAGGCTTTCAAGACCTTAAATCCTCCGGAATTCTTTGGATCAAAGCCGGATGAAGATCCGCAAAACTTTATTGATGAAATGTTGAGGACCTTAAAGATTATTCATGCCTCTGAGACCGAATCCGTGGAGTTGGCTTTTAATAGACTCCGCGATGTGGCGGTATTATGGTACAACAATTGGATGGCATCAAGAGGGGATAATGTGCCCCCTCCGGTGTGGCAAGAATTTGTGGATGCCTTTATTCCCCTATTATTTGCTACCCGAGGTCCGCCGAGCTAGAGCGACAGGTTGTTGAATCTAAAGCAAGGAAGCATGAGTGCCCGAGAGTATAGTATGAAGTTCAATTCTTTGGCTAGATATGCTCCAACTATGGTAGACGATATGGGAGACCGGGTCCATAGATTCGTGAGTGGTTTGGGGCCACACTTATTTCGAGATTGCTTGACGGCCTCTCTGCAACACGGGATGCATATTTCTCAAATACAGGCCCATGCTCAGAATCTTGAGGAACGACAACAGCCGCAAAGAAGTGATCGTGATAATGATCGAAGACAAGGTAAGAGGGATAGATCTATGAGAGCGAGCAGTGAATATAGAGGGGGACTGAGACAGATGCATTCTAGGTACTCAGGTCAGTCAGCGACCAGTGCGCCTCCCAGATTCTCGGACAGGAGGTTTGATCGTTCTTTTCAGTCAGGACAGGGCCAGGGTTAGAGGGCCTCGGATTTTCAATCCAGAGGGGATTTTAGTCAGAGGGGACCCCCAGTACCGCAGTGCAGCCAGTGCGGTAGACTACATTCCGGGCAGTGCCGTCACGGTTCGGATGCGTGTTATGCCTGTGGGCAAGTTTTCCATATGATGAGAGATTGTCCTTCGGCGAGAGGTAGAGTTGGGACTCAGCCCACAGGTTCAGCAGCGAGTTCTTCCTCAGTACGCCCGACAACACAGACTTCTCAGACTACAGTAGGTAGAGGCAGAGGTAGAGGGGGAGCATCTACTTCAGGTGCTGTTCAGCCCCGCGTATATGCTTTAGCTGGGCGACAGGATCTTGAGTCTTTCCCAGATGTGGTTACAGGTACATTGACTATATTCTCCCGTGATGTATATGCTCTGATCGATCCGGGTTCTACTTTCTCATATATTACTCCATATGGTTCTGATTGTATTGGAGTGAGAACCGAGCCAATTAGACCTTTCGAGGTATTTACTACGGTTGGTGATCCCGTAATAGCAAGACAAGTACATAAGAATTGTGTAGTTATTATATGTGATCGTCAGAAAAAAGCTGATTTGATTGAACTGGAAATGATAGATTTTGATGTAATCATGGGGATGGATTGGTTGGCCTCGTGCTATGCCAATGTTGATTGTCGGGCGAAGATAGTTCGATTTCAATTTCTGGGAGAGCCCGTGCTTGAATGGAAGGGTAATACGGTGTCTCCAAAGGGTAGGTTTATTTCCTACCTTAATGCGAGAAAACTGATAGCTAAAGGTTATATTTATCATCTAGTTCGGGTTCATGACACATAAGAAAGGGTGCCAACTTTCCAGTCTGTTCCGATAGTGAATGAATTCCCAGATGTATTTCCAGACGAACTTTCAGGTCTTCCTCCGGAAAGAGAAATTGACTTTGCTATTGATGTGTTACCCGACATTGAGCCTATTTCTATTCCTCCTTATCGAATGGCTCCAACAGAATTGAAAGAGCTGAAGGCACAGTTGAAGGACTTGCTTGAAAAGGGGTTTATAAGGCCAAGTTCATCGCCGTGGGGAGCGCCGGTCTTGTTCGTAAGAAAGAATGACGGATCTATACGGATGTACATCGATTACAGACAACTAAATAAGGTAAAAATAAAGAACAAGTATCCCCTCCCCAGAATTGACGATTTGTTTGATCAATTACAGGGCGATAAGTGGTTCTCCAAGATAGATTTGAGATCTGGTTATCATCAAGTGAGAATTAGAGAAGGAGATATTCCCAAGACAACCTTCAGAACGACATATGGCCACTATGAATTTCGAGTGATGTCGTTTGGGTTGACTAATGCTCCGGCGGTGTTCATGAATTTAATGAATAATGTATTCAGGCCATTTTTGGATCTCTTTGTGATAGTGTTTATTGATGATATTTTGGTGTATTCTCGCATAGAATCAGAACATGCAGATCATTTAAGAATTGTTCTTGGCGTTCTTCGAGCTCGGGAATTATATGCAAAATTTTCAAAGTGCGAGTTCTGGCTAAATTCTGTGGCATTTCTAGGTCATGCTATTTCAGATGATGGCATCCGAGTCGACACTCAGAAAATAGAAGCTGTGAAGACTTGGCCAAGGCCTACAACGCCTACGGAAGTTCGTAGTTTCCTGGGGTTGGCGGGATATTATAGAAGATTTGTAGAGGGCTTCTCGTCTATTTCAGCTCCATTAACGAAGCTAACCCAGAAGTCGGCGAAATTTTAGTGGAACGATGCTTGTGAGCGTAGATTCCAAGAGTTGAAAGACAGATTGACTTCAGCCCTAGTGTTAACACTTCCAGAAGGGCCAGATGGCTATGTGGTATATTGTGACCCTTCCGGTGTCGGGTTAGGATGCGTATTGATGCAACATGGGAAAGTTATTGCATATGCTTCGAGACAGTTGTAGAAACATGAACAGAATTATCCAACTCATGATCTCGAATTGGCCGCGGTTATTCATGCGTTGAAGGTATGGAGACATTATTTGTATGGGGTGCACGTTGATATCTATACAGATCACAAAAGTCTTCAATATATTTTCAAGCAGAAGGAGTTAAACCTGCGGCAAAGGCGGTGGTTAGAACTGTTAAAAGATTATGATGCGAATATTTTATACCACCCCGGAAAGGCAAATGTAGTAGCCGACACGCTTAGCCGCCGATCAATGGGTAGTTTATGTGAAGTCTCCCCGGAAAAGGAAGAGATGGCTCGTGGGCTACACGAACTAGCTAATCTTAGAGTACGTGTAATGGACTCGGGTGATGCAGGGATTTACATTAATGATCCCACAGTTTCATCTCTGCACGCAGAAGTGAAAGAACGGCAATATGAAGACCCTCAATTGTGTCATTACAGAGACACGTCTCATGAAAAAGAGAAGTCTTCATTTAAAGTTGCTATGGATGGGGTTCTTAGGTGCCGAAGCAGATTATGTGTGCCGGATGTGGCGGAATTGCGCCGTCGAATATTAGAGGAATCCCATTATTCCCGGTATTCTATTCATCCAGGTGCAACCAAGATGTATCATGATCTCAAATTGTTATATTGGTGGGATGGCATGAAGAGAGACATAGCAGAATTTGCAGCACAGTGTCCGAATTGCCTGCAAGTAAAGGCCGAACATCAAAAGCTAGGAGGCTTATTGCAAGAAATGGAAATTCCTACGTGGAAATGGGAAATCATTAATATGGATTTTATTGTGGGATTACCCTGTTCACGAGGGAAGTATGATTCTATATGGGTAATCGTGGACAGATTGACAAAAGCAGCCCATTTTCTCCCAGTTAGGACTAACTACTCAGCCGAAGATTATGCGAGGTTATATCTCAAGGAAATTGTGAGACTTCATGGTATTCTATTGTCTATTATTACTGATAGAGGAGCGCAATTCACAGCTAAGTTCTGGAAGTCCTTTCAGGAAGGTTTAGGCACTCAAGTGAAACTTAGCACGGCATTCCATCCACAGACTGATGGACAAGCCGAGCGCACTATTCAGACCCTGGAAGATATGTTACGAGCATGTGTGCTGGATTTTGGTGGTAGTTGGGATGAGCATTTGCCCCTTATTTAATTTTCTTACAACAATAGCTACCATTCTGGTATTCAAATGGCTCCATTTGAAGCTTTATATGGAAGGAAGTGTAGATCTCCAATTGGATGGTTTGAAACAGGAGAAGCACAATTGATAGGCCCCAAATTGATTCAACAAGCAGTGCAAAAGGTTAAGGTGATCCAAGATCGATTGTTAACGGCCCAAAGCCACCAAAAGTCTTATGCAGACGATCGCCGACGAGACTTGGAGTTTCAAGTTGGCGATTGGGTGTTTCTGAAGGTATCATCAATGAAAGGAGTGATGAGATTTGGAAAGAAAGGGAAGCTAAGCCCTAGATACGTCGGACCCTATGAAATCATTAGTAAGGTGGGTCAGGTAGCTTATGAACTGAATTTGCCTTCGGAGCTTGAATCAGTCCATCCAGTGTTCCATGTTTCGATGCTCCGTAAGTGTATCGGAGATTCCACATACGAAGAAGTGCCTATTGCTATTCTAGATAGGCAGGTGCGAAGACTTCGGAATAAAGAGGTAGCATCAGTCAAAGTTCTATGGCGAAACAACAACAGGGAAGAAACGACTTGGGAAGCGGAGGAGGATATGAAAGCCAAATATCCACGTTTATTCCAGCCCCCAGAGGAGGTCCAAGCTGAGATGTCAACGATATAAGGTATGTATTCTTTGTTTTACTCTTTTGGTCGTGTGTGGCCACAAATATATTAATATTGTGATGCAGTCCTGTGAAGCGATGATATTATGGGTTGTTGTGGCAGGTTGGTAATGCCAAATTACAGAGGAAACTCTGGTGAAATTTTGTAGAATCCCGAGTGTTTAACATTCGAGGACGAATATTCCAACGGGGGGAAGAATGTTACACCTCAAAAAATTTTCGTGAGCCTACAATGAATAGACCAATGAAGGGTATGAGTGTGCGATGTTTTACTAAGTAGGGAATGACTAATTATGAATTTTTGGAATTTAGAAAGTTGTAGAATTTCAGTTCAGCCAGTGGTCGTAAAGCAGAATACGGCCCGTAAAGTGATTTACGGACCGTATACTGCCATCGTCCTCCAGCCTTTCAAAAATTTCAACTTTCTGTCCAATGTTAAAATGGTTAAATACGACTTGGTATATGACCCGTAAACTGGTTTACGGACCGTAAACCTCGATCGTAAACTGCCATGATCCTCAGCCAACCTTTCTATTTTGATATGCTTAAATAGGACCACACTATACGGTCCGTAAACTGGTATACGACCCGTAAAGTGTGCTTTACGACCACTGTTCACCCCGACGGCTGTTCATTAAAAATCAGATTTTGAGTTGTTAAAAAGGGACCATAAGCTCATATTATTTCATTTTCTCATCTATACCACTCAAGAAGTCTCAAGAACTATCCAAACACTTCATCCATAGGAATTCAACAGAATCAAGGAAATAAATGATCATCAACACCAAATCAAGGAAGCAAAGCTTATGAAACTCAAGTAGAAGTTGTCTCCTTCAAGAAATACCAAAGGAGAGGATATAGGGTTTTGGTGCTAAGGTAGAAACTCAACTCAAGGCTTGTTCCACCATCAACCAAGGTAAGTTTCATGACCATTCCATGTTTTTTAAAGTATTGGGAAGCTGAGACACTTGAAACATAGAAGAACATAGAAAATGGGTCTTGAATGAGTGAATAGTGTCACAATTGGAAGATGGTTGAATGGAATCATGAAAGTTGATATGCTATGATTATGAATACGTTGTAAATGATGTTTAGGCCATGAAATAAGTATTATATAAAAGGAAATGGGATAACGAGCTATAACCATAAATGAGAAGGAAATTGGAGAGAAATGGTGGATTTTGTTTAAGGCATATAAATGACGATTGTTGCTTGCAATATTATGAGTGTTGTTGTAAATGTTTCGGAGTTGAAATAAAACGGGGGAAAAATAGTAGAAACAAAGGAAATGCCGCCTAATTTTCTCTATAGATAACGATGCGTTTTTAAAGTTGATTAACTAATGTTAATGCGATTCTCTCGTGAAGGTAACGACCTGACCTCGAAGGAAGATGAGTGATCGATAGTGTAGCTAAGTGTCACGACCCAACCCCATGGGCCGCAACTGGTACCCTAGCTGGGTACCCGTACATACCTACTTAACCGAATTTCGTATCATACAGATTTTTTTTCTTTTCAAACAGATGTTACAGAAGTAGGCCGATACAGATACGGCACGCGCGCAAACATATATATACTTGAACATACAGAAATTTACAGATAAGCCGATAAGGCTAACATACGAATAACGTCATACAATCGTACGTACCTACCTGAACAGATGTAACCCGTAACCCACACATCTATCTACAGGCCTCTAACATACATACAGAATCATATGACGGGACAGGGCCCCGCCGTACCCAGAATTTCCATACATACAGAACATACAGATACCAGAAGATGTATATACCGAAGTACATGCTCCGAATCAAAAGGAGCTCTTCAAGATAGCAGAACCTGTGCCCTAGACTGGCGGCGGGTCACCGAGTACGTCTGTACCTGCGGGCATGTAACGCAGCCCCCGAAGAACCGGGGGTCAGTACAAAAATGTACCGAGTACGTAAAGCAGAAATATATTAAACAAAATCATGATCTGGACCGGAAGCGCAGAAATATACTAGACAGGCTCATAAGCCGGACAGACAGGGTCATAGTCCCGACAGACAGACAGAATCATGGTCCAGACAGACAGAATCAGAATCCCTACGGATATACAGAATCGGAATCCATACGGACATATAGAATCGGAATCCATACGGACATACAAAATCGGAATCCATACGGACATACAGAATCATAACCAGTCGGACAGACAATCCGGACGGACAGACAGAGTCATAGCCAGTCGGACAGATAATTCGGACGGACAGACAGAATCATAACCAGTAGGACAGACAATCCGGACGGACAGACAGAGTCATAGCCAGTCGGACAGATAATCCGGACGGACAGACAGAATCATAACCAGTCGGACAGACAATCCGGACGGACAGACAGAATCATAAATCATACAGACAGACAGAATCACACATAGGGTACAGGAACGTGGTCGCCACTCCTGCCATTGGCACCACTATACGTCAGATATCAGAAATTCTTCTCCGATCTCCGTCACACATCATAACATAACCACGGTACCCGGAGGCGGACAGATAACACAGCACCCCGATCCCGGACACATCATACTTCATAATATATCCTCGGTAACCGGGGACGGACATATACCACAATACCCCGAAACCGGACACATCATACTTCGGAATTCACATATGGGGCTCGGCGGCCCATCCGCACGATATACATACCGGCCCGGGATCCGGTGAAAGGAATCATAGCACATGCACGTACTGATTAATGAAAAACCACATACGTACAGATCGTCGTACAGATTCAACGGAACAGAAATAGGCCAACTGGCAGATCGAATCAAAGTATTCAGATAGTTTTCAAACTACGCGCCTACACGTCACTTGGGGAGGCACGACAGATCATAACCAGAACTAGATTTTCAGATATCAAAACCATATTGTGAGATTTATATAAAAACAGTCATATTATGTTCAAAATGATAGTTCAGATGTTGCCTGTGAAAAACAGACGGAAATGAGGCAATTTAGATCATTCACGGGGTATCGGGGCTCCGTGGGCCCACCTCGGACCAACTCGAGGCAAGATACATAAATTACTGATAAAAGACCTTATGAGGTCATCCATAATCATTCGAAAGTATTCCGACTCCGTTTAGGAAGGTTTCGTACAAAAGCACACTTTAAAGATATTTTATAAGGACATGGTTTCAATCTTACTGAAGGAATTGGAGCAGATTTCCATATCGAATTCCGAGGAACGGAGTCGTATTTAAGGCTCGCGGCCGAGCCTATTATGTTCAGAACATGCCTAAGAATGAAGGGAAAGACTTTACATACCTTAGCTGCGTCCTACGCTTGTCCAAATTCAATTCCCGTTTCGCTCAAAATCTACAAATGGTCACATTTACCAATTGTCAATAGTAAGACTTTTAGCATTCTTTAATTCACTATTTGTCTACAGAAATTTGGGCAGCATCTCCCCTGCTTATATGCCTAGCCCGAATTTTTAATTCAGCAGCCAACAACAACAACAACAATACCAACATCAATTATAATGTTTTCAACTCCAAAATATCTCATAAAACAGCCCACACGCTGTTTTCCAACTTTCATAACTAATTAACTCAGTATATAATTATTTAATCGCGTATTCTTCGTAAATAAACTAGTATTAGCACAAATAGTAAGAGATTCATACCTTTCTCCCCTTAATATTGCTTAATCTCCACTTTTCCACGCTAAATGTAGGCCACCACACACTGTTATTTGATTCTGCACCAATAATTATACGCTACCCGGACTGAAATTTGGGATTTTATACCTGGTTTGGGCAAAATTTGGTTTGGGGAGTTGGGGAGAACTCTCCAGATTTTTGGAGAGTTTTTGGGGTGTCTCCTTCGTGTTTTCAACTGAAAATGAGGGGGGTTTCCCCCTTTTGATAACGTTTAGAAGCTGCCAGAAGCAGCTGGAAAAATACTCATCGCGATCGCGCTGCCTTCCTGCGCGATCGCATAGAGTTAATTAATTCTTTCTGCGCGTTCGCGCCCCATTTGGGTGCGTTCGCGCAGGGTTAATTTTCTGACTGGATGTTCGTTCAGTAAAACGGTCATAACTGTTGATCCCGATATCGTATGAGGGCCCACGACCTATGGATGGAAAGATAATTCAATTATATACAACTTTTATTTCTGGGCGTTTTCCCAAATTCCAAACTTATAATACCGTTTTTGCCCCTGGAAGTCAGATCATCCGAAAATGCTTCCTTAAATTGTCCTTTTGGAGGGCTTCCACTTTGATTTGGCCCAAGGGTCCTTCTTGAGTTGTGTTTAACTTCACATATGTGATTCATATAATTTGTCACATGTCCCAAAAAAAATCTTGACGTGTGGGCCCCACCTCAGCTTACAAATAATTGATCGTTCGAAAATGCAGGATATAACATTCTCCCCCCCTTTAGAACATTCGTCCTCGAATGTTCGATTGACCTTAGGGGGTCTCGTGACACTTCGGGGAGGTTCCTTTCTTTCCTTCAAAATTCCTTTCAACGTTACGATTGCCATCAACATCTTTCACCTCTTGTGACACTTCTCGGTTCCTTACAACGTTATCATAATATCACGTTACATCAAACAGGTTCATAACTAGAGCCAGACGCACAAAAGCATATCGGACAGATCCATAATCAGAGACAGATGTACTGCACTATGTCGGACAGATTCGAAGTCGGAGTCAGACGTATAGAATTATATCAGACAGATCCACGATCAGAGTTAGACGTACAGAGATGTACCAGACAGATTCGTAATCAAAATCAAACGTACAGAGGTGCATCAGATAGATTCGTATCCAGAGTCAATCATACAGAGGCATATCAGACAGAAGCGTAATCGGATCTAGAAGTACAGAGGCGTAATAGGCAAAACCTCATCAAAGTCAGAGGTGCAAAAGTATAACAGATAGAGTTTTGATTAAAATCAGATCACTCCTATTAAGGCTCCAGTGATTTACGAAAATTCCCCTTTTGTCGACATTTCATTGTTCACCCTGACAATTATACCACGGATTATCTCGTCGAAATCTGTTCACTCATTCACAAACTTGTTCGTCAAATTGTCATACAAATCGTCTCACGTGTCGCTTATCGACTCTTTCAGAGATTCCGCTTATTCACACTTCTTATCTTTCATCTTTCCTACTATCCATACTCATTTTCTTTTTCAGACATCGTCATACCAGACTGAGTTATAATGAGATAGGGTTTTTTTTTCTAGTCCTTGATAACATTTGTGTCCTCACCCCCGCTTCGTTTCATGTATTCGGTTTAGTAAAACCTTTCGTCTATCACAACGTTAGTTGCCGGGACTCGGCTCTTGACCCATATGGGCACCAAAGGAAAATCATACACATACACATACACACATACACACATATTTACAAATATCTTACTGGCGAACGTCTCTGACTGTTATTCGAATTCGCTCAATTTCCCGAGCGGTATTGCACCTTTTCTTTTTGCCCATTTAGTCCGCCTCGTTCTGCGCGACCCCTGTAAGGGCACTAATTACTCCACACATTCTCTTTTCCCTTAGATTACCCCAAATTTTCATTCATATCTATCATACTTACACTTGTGCAAAATTTTGCATTACTTCCCAGGGGGTCACCCATCCCAGAATTGCTCTAGCTTGAGCACGCTTAACCCCGAAACTTTCACGCATTTTGACGCGTTAGGGCTAATATAATTTCGTCGATCGCCACTCACGACCTTTGTCACGTAATTTAGGGCAAATCGGGGTCTTAGCAAATTTTCGGAAAATTCTCGTAGCGGGTCCCACCCCGGGCGAAGTCATACAATTACCATGTTGCCCTTCTGAATCTCCGATATTCACTTTCATACACATATACATACAATTACAGACAGGCCACAGATTTAAGTGTTCGTCCCACGAATTCCGTCTCCAAATAGTCGGTGAAATCTAATAAAATATCACCGTAAGGTGCTCTCCAACCACCGACAGAAGAAAACTAAATTCCGACAAGTATCGCGGGACCTTTTAGTACTTAATTTATATATTTACTTCCATATTTCTGGAAAAATTTGGGCAGAGGTTCCTCTGTATTTCTTACTATCCGAAACCTGTACACAAGAAATACCAACCATGCCTCACAGGGCCAACACATATATGTATATACATATCATATCGTATCACATCATAGCCACACAGGGCTAACAATTTCAAATAAAAGTATAAAGATGCCGAGGCTTACCTCACATGCCCAACTCAAATGGCACCTGCTACACTTTCCTGTTTATTTTTCTTTTTAATCTTCAACTTATGTTTCAATCGTACTTCAAATACCTCACCCAGCATACGTCTTTCATACCATTACTTACCTGTGTACTGTGCAGCTTCCAATATTATCAGTCGCTGTCTTACGTCGATACCGTCCTCCAGCTGAAATCAAGGGTTAATAAAAAAAGGAATTCATTTCCTACAGCTGGCTCTATCGCACGATCTAAGATTCAAAGAAGGGTAACATCCTAGATGCCCTATAGCTTCCTGTTTATAGATGTGGTGCACAACACATCGATAAACAAGACTCTACTAGACACGGCCTGTAGACATTCCGAGGACTAACCGCTCTGATACCACTTCTGTCACGACCCAACCCCATGGGCCGCGACTGGTACCCTAGTTGGGTACCCGTACATACCTACTTAACCGAATTTCGTATCATACAGATTTTTTTTCTTTTCAAACAGATGTTACAGAAGTAGGCCGATACAGATACGGCACGCGCGCAAACATATATATACTTGAACATACAGAAATTTACAGATAAGCCGATAAGGCTAACATACGAATAACGTCATACAATCGTACGTACCTACCTGAACAGATGTAACCCGTAACCCACACATCTATCTACAGGCCTCTAACATACATACAGAATCATATGACGGGACAGGGCCCCGCCGTACCCAGAATTTCCATACATACAGAACATACAGATACCAGAAGATGTATATACCGAAGTACATGCTCCGAATCAAAAGGAGCTCTTCAAGATAGCAGAACCTGTGCCCTAGACTGGCGGCGGGTCACCGAGTACGTCTGTACCTGCGGGCATGTAACGCAGCCCCCGAAGAACCGGGGGTCAGTACAAAAATGTACCGAGTATGTAAAGCAGAAATATATGAAACAAAATCATGATCTGGATCGGAAGCGCAGAAATATACTAGACAGGCTCATAAGCCGGACAGACAGGGTCATAGTCCCGACAGACGGACAGAATCATGGTCCAGACAGACAGAATCAGAATCCCTACGGATATACAGAATCGGAATCCATACGAACATATAGAATCGGAATCCATACGGACATACAAAATCGGAATCCATACGGACATACAGAATCATAACCAGTCGGACAGACAATCCGGACGGACAGACAGAGTCATAGCCAGTCGGACAGATAATCCGGACGGACAGACAGAATCATAACCAGTCGGACAGACAATCCGGACGGACAGACAGAGGCATAGCCAGTCGGACAGATAATCCGGACGGACAGACAGAATCATAACCAGTCGGACAGACAATCCGGACGGACAGACAGAATCATAAATCATACAGACAGACAGAATCACACATAGGGTACAGGAACGTGGTCGCCACTCCTGCCATTGGCACCACTATACGTCAGATATCAGAAATTCTTCTCCGATCTCCGTCACACATCATAACATAACCACGGTACCCGGAGGCGGACAGATAACACAGCACCCCGATCCCGGACACATCATACTTCATAATATATCCTCGGTAACCGGGGACGGACATATACCACAATACCCCGAAACCGGACACATCATACTTCGGAATTCACATATGGGGCTCGGCGGCCCATCCGCACGATATACATACCGGCCCGGGATCCGGTGAAAGGAATCATAGCACATGCACGTACTGATTAATGAAAAACCACATACGTACAGATCGTCGTACAGATTCAACGGAACAGAAATAGGCCAACTGGCAGATCGAATCAAAGTATTCAGATAGTTTTCAAACTACGCGCCTACACGTCACTTGGGGAGGCACGACAGATCATAACCAGAACTAGATTTTCAGATATCAAAACCATATTGTGAGATTTATATAAAAACAGTCATATTATGTTCAAAATGATAGTTCAGATGTTGCCTGTGAAAAACAGACGGAAATGAGGCAATTTAGATCATTCACGGGGTATCGGGGCTCCGTGGGCCCACCTCGGACCAACTCGAGGCAAGATACATAAATTACTGATAAAAGACCTTATGAGGTCATCCATAATCATTCGAAAGTATTCCGACTCCGTTTAGGAAGGTTTCGTACAAAAGCACACTTTAAAGATATTTTATAAGGACATGGTTTCAATCTTACTGAAGGAATTGGAGCAGATTTCCATATCGAATTCCGAGGAACGGATTCGTATTTAAGGCTCGCGGCCGAGCCTATTATGTTCAGAACATGCCTAAGAATGAAGGGAAAGACTTTACATACCTTAGCTGCGTCCTACGCTTGTCCAAATTCAATTCCCGTTTCGCTCAAAATCTACAAATGGTCACATTTACCAATTGTCAATAGTAAGACTTTTAGCATTCTTTAATTCACTATTTGTCTACAGAAATTTGGGCAGCATCTCCCCTGCTTATATGCCTAGCCCGAATTTTTAATTCAGCAGCCAACAACAACAACAACAATACCAACATCAATTATAATGTTTTCAACTCCAAAATATCTCATAAAACAGCCCACACGCTGTTTTCCAACTTTCATAACTAATTAACTCAGTATACAATTATTTAATCGCGTATTCTTCGTAAATAAACTAGTATTAGCACAAATAGTAAGAGATCCATACCTTTCTCCCCTTAATATTGCTTAATCTCCACTTTTCCACGCTAAATTTAGGCCACCACACACTGTTATTTGATTCTGCACCAATAATTATACGCTACCCGGACTGAAATTTGGGATTTTATACCTGGTTTGGGCAAAATTTGGTTTGGGGAGTTGGGGAGAACTCTCCAGATTTTTGGAGAGTTTTTGGGGTGTCTCCTTCGTGTTTTCAACTGAAAATGAGGGGGGTTTCCCCCTTTTGATAACGTTTAGAAGCTGCCAGAAGCAGCTGGAAAAATACTCATCGCGATCGCGCTGCCTTCTTGCGCGATCGCGTAGAGTTAATTAATTCTTTCTGCGCGTTCGCGCCCCATTTGGGTGCGTTCGCGCAGGGTTAATTTTCTGACTGGATGTTCGTTCAGTAAAACGGTCATAACTGTTGATCCCGATATCGTATGAGGGCCCACGACCTATGGATGGAAAGATAATTCAATTATATACAACTTTTATTTCTGGGCGTTTTCCCAAATTCCAAACTTATAATACCGTTTTTGCCCCTAGGAGTCAGATCATCCGAAAATGCTTCCTTAAATTGTCCTTTTGGAGGGCTTCCACTTTGATTTGGCCCAAGGGTCCTTCTTGAGTTGTGTTTAACTTCACATATGTGATTCATATAATTTGTCACATGTCCCAAAAAAAATCTTGATGTGTGGGCCCCACCTCAGCTTACAAATAATTGATCGTTCGAAAATGCAGGATATAACACTAAGCGACAAGGTATGTGAGGCTAGTCCTTTCTTCATAATGGCATAAATCCTATAGCATGAATTCCTTTCCTCTTCATGAATTCCTATATCCATAAGTGCCCATATAAGATAAAGAGATATGTTATGATGATGCCATGTTATTAATGATGTTACTTATTGCTCACACTCACCTTATGTATCATTTCCTTCAAGGTGAGGCAGAATGCTTATATATGTTCATAGTGGAATCGAGGGTTCATGACCTTGTGTCACCTCGATAGAATGCAGTCGTGCTAGAGTCTTTATGCATGTATGATGACAAGTGTATTTTGATAAGCATATTATTATAAGTATTTTATGATAAGCATGTCATGATTGCATCACACCGGGCCTAGTTGGCCAGGCAGTCACCGCTAAGGCGGGCAGCTATACAGATACACCATGACCTTTTGGCATGGGCATACACCACTAGTGGGCGGCATGAGATGGTACCCCGGATGCAGGAGGCCTGGACGCGGGCTATGTTATTGATTATCACACCTTTCCGATATGGACGGGCAGCTTACATATTATGCATATATGATATGGTGATGAGTATGAGTAAGACAGCATGCATCACATCTCTTATGATTGTCATTCAGATCCAGATGTTTCGTACTGATATTCTCATTATGTTATTGTTGTCTTTATTCATCGTGTATGCCTCTCATACTCAGTACAATATTCCTACTGACGTCCGTTTTCTTTGGACGCTGTGTTCATGCCCACAGGTAGACAGGGAGGTGAGCTAGATCCAGATCCATAGTAGCTGTCAGCTGATTGAGAGCACTCCATTGTCCGGAGGTGCTTATGCTCATTCTTTTGGTATATATGCATATTTTGGGCACGACGGAGTCTTGTTCCGTCTATGTGTATTCAGTCTGTCAGTAGAGGCTCGTAGATACGCAGTGTGGGTTAGATGGTCTCACAAGATGTTGTTATATGTATATATTATTTTGATGGCCGAGAGGCAAGTGTATAAAAAGCATTTATGTTTTCATAACAATGTGTGTACAAAGTTAATAAAAAAGCAGTAAATGAGTAAGATGAGTAGTAGACCAAGCGGTGCTCGATGGCTAGCTCCGAATACCCGTCGCGGCCCCTAGCTGCATCGTGACACATATGACATGATGTTGATGTGTAGTGGCAGCCTCGTTGGCTTGCGTATCCCTTTATGATTTGATCAGTTGTGACTCCTCGGGAGACAGTTTATTCGAATATACATATATGGCGACGTTATGAACTGTTGTAGTTCTTCTGCAAGTTTCCATACTACTCATAGATTCAGTTTGATTATATGTAACAGGTTCGTATACGGGTGCCCAGTTCGGGCACTAGTCATGGCCCACGGGGTTGGGTCGTGACAACAACCTTCTCATGAGTTCCACAATGTCTCCCATATGACTCCATCGCTAAAATTACTAAAGCTCATGATTCTTGATATTTTCACGATGCTATTACCTCCTTTATATGATAGTTGATCCTCTAAGGGAAGATGTAATTAAACCAATGACGATGATGATGATGTTGATGATACTTATGGACACTTATGTTTACATGTATATCTATGTATGGCCATTATGAAACACTGAGCTCATATGGCCGGGTATGATATCTATCGCGCGCACACCACTATAGTTGGGTATGAATAACACTGAGCCTTGGTAGGGCTAGGTATGCATAACACCGAGCCTTGTCATGGCCGTATGTGAGACGTCGAACCTTTATGGCCAGGTATGGTACTAATATATAAGTAAGCATTAGAAAAGGAAGGTTCCTATTAGAAAATGGGTAAGAAAATAGGATAGTTGCCACTAGAGGTACGAATGGCTCTATTATCTCATGACTCTCCTATCTTATGTTATTTCTTATGCTTCTACTATGAAGTTGATTATGCTTTACATACTCAGTACATTATTTGTGGATGCTGCGTCATACCCGCAGGTGGACGGGGAGACAGACTTGATCCATATATTATTTGTTCAGGGACTACATAGAGGAGCTCCATTTGATCCGAAGCTGCAGCTATTGGATTATTATTTTGTGTACATACATATGGGCATGGTGGGGTCCTGTCCTGTCTATATGATGTTACATACTCTTTTAGAGGCTCGTATACAGTTGTGTATAGCTAGATGTCCTTTAGCCTTGTCGGCTCATATTTTGTCTGCTATTTTGTTAGCCTCATTGGCTTGTGTATATGGATATGGGCATAGCTGTTGATGATGATATACATTTTTTTCTTAATAAAACAAATGATGATATAAATGTGTCGTTGCCCAATGAGATTAGCATTAGTGATGTATATGAATTATGAGTTGGCCATATGGCTCGCCTAGATGGGAATGTAAATGTAAGATGACAGGTGCTCGGGTGGGTTAGCACCGGGTGCCCGTCATGGCCCTCCAGTTGGGTCATGACAGGGCCAGATTTCTAGGGCACTAGGTTCACAACATAAACCTGAGTGAGGCTAGATGAGGCCACTTTTGCCGCGGTGTGCTCAGTGCGGTAGACCACACTCAGGGCAGTGTCAATTTGGGTCAGATGGCCATTATGCTTGTGGCTAGCCAGGCCATAAGATGCTGGAGTGACTGTTAAGGGATGGTGTAGGTATTGCTCAGCCTACATGGTTCGTAGCTGGTTTTTATTCCTCTGTACGCCCTCCAGGGCAAGATTCTCATCCCCAGCCAGACGTGCTAAAGGAAGGAGTGGAGTATCTATCTTGAGAGGTCCTCAGAACCGCATCTATGCACTGGCTAGTATACAGGATCGTTAGTCATCTCCTACGTTGTTACAGGTATAATATTAGTTTCCTCCTATGATGTATACACATTGATTGACCCCGAATCTACTTTGTCCTATATTACTCCATTTGTTGCTAGTAAATTCAGAATAGAGCCTGAGTCTATTAAACCTTTTAAGGTGTCTACGCCTGTTGTTAACCCAGTAATAACTAGGAAAGTATATCGGGGTTGTGTAGTTATAGTGTGTAATTGTCATACAATAACAGATTTGATTGATTTAGATATGATTGATTTTGATGTCATTATGGATATGGATTGGTTAGCTTCTTGCTATGCTAATGTCGATTGTACAACGAAGGTCGTCCGGTTCCAGTTTCCCAGCGATCCAATTTTAGAGTGGAAAGGTAATACTGCCTCGCTGAGGGGTAGGTTTATTTCCTACCTTAAGGCAAGAAAGATGATCAGAAAAGTGTATATTTATCACCTGGTCTGTGTCCAGGATGTACAAGCGGAGTCACCGACCCTTCAGTCTGTTCCTGTGGTTAATGAGTTTCCTGAGATGTTTCCAGATGAGCTTCCAGGCATCTCGCCGGAGCGGGAGATCGATTTTTCTATTGATCTATTGCTAGATACTCAACCAATATCCATTCCTCCTTATAGTATGGCACCTACTGAGTGAAGGAATTGAAGGAGCAACTGAGGGATTTACTGGAGAAAGGCTTTATTAGGCCCAACACATCACCGTAGGGAGCACCAATATTATTTGTAAGGAAGAAGGACGGCCCCTTGCGAATGTGCATTGATTATAGACAGTTGAATAAAGTAACTATAAAGAATACGTATCCACTTTCATGGATTGATGACTTATTTGATCAGCTGTAGGGTGCCAGGTATTTCTCAAAGATAGATTTGAGATCGGGATATCATTAGGTTAGGGTTAAGGAAGAGGACATTCCGAAGACGGTATTCAGGACTAGATATGGGCATTATGAGTTCCACTTTATGTCATTCGGATTAACTAATGCTCTCGTTGTGTTTATGGACTTGATGAATCGTGTATTCTGACCGTTTCTAGATCTGTTTGTGATTGTATTCATAGATGACACTCTAGTTTATTCGCAGTCAGAAGCCAAACATACAGACCACCTACATGCGGTGCTTAGAGTTCTTGGGGATAAAGAGCTCTATGCGAAGATTTCTAAGTGCGAGTTCTAGTTGAACTCTGTGGCTTTTCTTGGTCACATTATCTCAAATGAAGTCATTAGGGTGGACACTCAAAAGATTGAAGCCGTGAAGAATTTGCCAAGGCCTACGACACCAACAGAAGTGCGTAGTTTCTTAGGTCTGGAAAGTTATTATAGGAGGTTCGTAGAGGGATTTTCTTCTCTTTCAGCTCCATTGACCAAGCTGACTCAGAAATCAGCTAAGTTTCAGTAGACGGACGCATGTGAGCGGAATATTCAGACATTGAAGGATAAGCTAACCTCAACACCAGTCTTGACTCTTCCAGAAGGAATAAACGGCTATGTGATTTATTGTGATGCCTCGGGTGTTGGGCTAGGTTGTGTATTAATGCAGCATGGCAAGGTTATTGCTTATGCTTCTAGGCACCTAAAGAAGCATGAACAGAATTATCCAACTCACGATCTTGATTTAGATGCGGTAATCCACGCCTTGAAAATGTGGAGGCACTACTTATATGGTGTTCATGTTGATATTTATACTGATCACAAGAGCCTCCGGGATATATTTAAGCAGAAGGACCTGAATTTATGACAAAGGCGATGGCTAGAGCTGTTGAAGGACTATGACATTGATAATCTGTACCATCCTGGAAAGGCTAACGTAGTTGCAGATGCTCTTAGTCGTAAATCCATTGGTAGCCTATATCACGTGCAGCCAGAGAAGAGGGAGATAGGTCGCGAAGTTAATCAGTTGCCTAGCCTTGGAGTTCGGTTGTTAGACTCAGGCGATACAGGAGTTATAGTTCAAGAAACAGTGATGTCATCTTTGGTGGCTGAGATAAAGGACCGTCAATATGAAGATCCTATCTTAGTTCATTATCGGGATACATCCCCTTAGAAGGAAAAGACACCCTTCGTCATCACAAGAGATGGAGTACTTAGGTATCGAGATAGGTTATGTGTTCCTAATGTTGCGGGTCTTCATCAGCAGGTTATAGGGGAAGGTAATTATTCCCGCTATTCAATACACCCGGGCACGACAAAGATGTACCATGATCTCAAGGAAGTTTATTTGTGGGATGGTATGAAAGAGATATCGAAGAATTTGTCGCTCAGTGTCCAAATTGTCAAGAAGTCAAGATAGAGCACCAGAAGCCCGGAGGTTTACTGCAGGCTATGGAGATTCCGACATGGAAATGGGAAGTAATTAACATGGATTTTATTATAGGATTGCCCCGTACTCAGCGAAAGTATGATTCAATATGGGTCATAGTTGATAGGCTTAAAAAGTCAGCTCACTCCCTGCCTGTTAAAACTGCCTATTTAGCCGAAGACTATGCAAAGCTCTATCTTAAGGAGATTGTACGATTTCATGGTGTTCGTACAGCCGTCATTTCAGATTAAGGGGCGCAGTTCACAGCTAACTTCTAGAGATCTTTCCAGGAAGGATTAGGGACTCAGGTGAGTCTAAGTACTGCATTTCATGCGCAGACAGATGGGCAAGCAGAGCGTACTATACAGACAATTGAGGACATGCTGAGAGCTTGAGTAATTGACTTTCAAGGTAGCTGGGATGATCATTTACCCCTTATCGAGTTTGCATATAATAGTAGTTATCATTCCAGTATCGAGATGGCTCCTTATGAAGCTTTAAATGGGCGGAGATGTATATCACCTATAGGGTGGTTTCATGTTGGAGAGAATCAGTTAGCCGGCCCAGATTAGATACTGCAAGCAGTTGACAAAGTGAAAGTCATCCAAGAAAGATTATTAGCGGCGCAGAGTCGACAAAAATCATATATAGATAACCGGCGTCGCAAGCTAGAGTTCGAGGTAGGAGATTGGTTTATCTTGAAGGTCTAGCCTATGAAAGAGGTGATGAGATTTCGCAAGAAAGGTAAGCTAAGCCCTCGGTACATGGGACCATATAAGATTATTTGTATGGTGGGTAAAGTAGCATATGAGTTAGAATTACCTTCTGAATTGGAGTCCGTACATCCAGTATTCCATGTGTCCATGCTCCATACGTACATAGGAAATCCCTCAAGAGTTGTGCCAGTAGATGATATCCAGGTGCCTGAGCAACTATCTTACGTGGAAATCCTCTTGGCTATATTAGATAGGCTGGTTCGTCGGTTACGAACTAAGGATGTGGCTTCTGTTAATCTACTCTACAAAAATAATAATATTGAGGAAATGACTTAGGAGGCGTAAAAGGAGATGAAGACTAAGTATTCGCACTTGTTCCCGTTGTCCCAGGAGGCTCAGGTTGAGACATCAAAACCCTCAGGTATTGGATTTACTTATAGCTAGTATAATTTGTCGTGTGAGGCCACATTGTCGTATGTATTAGTATGTGGCCCTGTGTGGATTTTGGGTTTTTGTGTACAGGTTGAAATGATATATTTATAGAGGAAACTCTGGCAAATTTTTCGTAGAATCCCTAAGCGTTTAACATTCGGGGACGAATGTTTCTAAGGGGGGGGGGGGGGGGGGAGGATATTACACCTCAAAATGTTTTGTGTCATGTGCGTTGTGAGTAAACTAACGTAAGCTCGAAGAGGTCATGGAACCCTTATAATATTAATGAAAACTCTTAACAAGTGTTAAGCAAGCGTCTAAAGGTACCGGGATCAAGCAAATCGAAAAAAATATGTTTGTCAAAAAATTGGAAAAGAGTTGATAGAAGTTCGGGCCAAATTTTGAGGAGTAAATCTTTTGGTATATTAAGAATTTTAAGGTGTTTCAAAAGCCTAAAATGAAGCTCGTAGAGTCTAGTTTCCAACGCAACAAAACCACTCATCGATACCACATCGAAATAGAGAATTATGGATGTTAGAAGTTAGGCTGACAGAGCAGAAATGTACGCTACAGTAACCGATGTGCTACAGTAGTAACTGCTATAGTACTGCTACAGTGCCCCCCGACTTTGTCCAATTATAAAAGGGTCAAAACCCCATTTTTTCCACCAAAAATCAGATGTTAGAGCTCAGCAACATATAGGGTCATTTTGGTCATAAAGAGTTGAGAGATTTGAGTGATTTTAGTTAGTCAAGGCTCGGGTGGTGCATAGTTCTGCCTATAGCATCGTTTTGCGATGAAGTTTGGCATTGATTCAAGGTGAACATCGGAGATATTGTTGCTTTAAATATACTAAGGTATGAATGTTTCTTTATTAATGTTGCCTTAGGTTTATTTACGAAGGTAAAGCGATTAAATGAGCGTATAGTTAATTTATCAGTTAAGAAATCGGATAAACATCATATGAGATGTCTTATGGAGTATGTTGATGTTAGTGATGATGTTGTTGATGTTGGTATTGTTGGTTGTTGGTAATTGCGATATCGGGCTAGGGATATAAATAGGGGAGATGCTGCCGAAATTTCGGTAGATTCTAAAAAAGAGTTAGTTTGAGGGCTTAAGGAAGGCCTATGAAGATGAGTCTAATAATAGGATAAATTTTCTTGAATATATATTTACGATCCTGGGAGGCCAAGCGTTGAGTAGTAAAAGTTAAGGCGACCAAAAAGGTATGTTAAGGCTTTCCCATTCTTTCTTTTTGGCATGATCCTATGATATGAGCGAACAACGAGTAAACGAGCTTCCATATTACTCTACTCTTAGAAGCACTAGGAGTAATTTAGTCTTTGATGTTCCCGTACCCCTCTTATGATTGTCCCTTCTGTTCATGGGTCCTGAGTTTTGTATCATGATTATGTTAGTTCACATTTATGCATTGCATTCATTTACATATATGCATATTGACCCGTGACCAGAAGCCGTTATATATGCTTATATTATATGAATGTGGGGTATGGGGAAAGGGTGAGGCGTTATATATGCATTACCACCTGATCAGCTAGTGCACAATGACGATGATTATGATGCCCGAAGGGGCCTATATGATATATGGATCGGGCCGTACGCTCCTCGGCACTATTATATAGGATATGGATCGGGCCGTACGCTCCTCGTCACTATGACCTATGCATATCATACGCCCTCAAAGGCAATTTCAGTAAGCAAAGGTATATAGACATGTTCAGATAATCAGACTTACAGATGTAATCAGTCAGTTAGTTTAGCTTATGAGTTTCAGATTTTCTTCAGGACTCCTATGTGTGTATTACTCTTGTTCCTTACATACTCGGTACATTATCCGTAATGACTCCCCTATTGTTCGGGGGGCTACGCTCATGCCCGCAGGTACAGATAGACAGAAAGGTGATCCAGCTCAGTAGAGCCTCTCCTCAGCTGTCGGTGGTCCGCTCCACTTGTTCCAGAGCTGCTGTCTGTTTTGGTATGTTATGTTTGATGTACATGTATACGGGTACGGCCAGTCCCTATCCCGTCGCTTCTATAGTTAATGCTCCAGTAAATATCTGTAGACAGTTGAGTACAGTTAGACTTGATGTAGCCTTGTTGGCTTCTACTCTTTTGGCGTATAGTATGTAGAAGCCGTGTCGGCTTGCACTGTTATTTTCTGTATATATATATATGCTCATATGCATAGATGATTGATAGTACTTAAAGTTGTTTTGATATGAGTCAGCATGGTTCAACTATGAGTCTTATGGGCCACCCACTTATCTAGTAAGGTGCAGGTATGAGAGTAAGGGTGCTTGGTCAATAGTGTTCAGGCAGTCGTCATGACTCAGCGGATGGGTCGTGACATATGCTACTTTACCGAGTAGTAATACTTCACCCATCTTCTATCGATTATGCGCCCTCACCCAAAAGAGAGTTGTCCATTTTTCACACAAAGTCAATGACGTTATTTCAACGGACATAAGATGCAAACATTATTCCTTACTTTCACAAAGAATATCCAGTGCTCAAACATAACAAACCATAGGCTTTCTCTTAGTGTAACCGTTCCACAAATTAGAGAGATGAATTTAGGATCATTTAGGATTTGTATGGTTGTAACGTAGGCTAAGGGATGGGTAGGATATATTTTGGAATTAGTGACTAACCTCCCTGAGCACTTTTAATACCTTACAACATAGTTCATTTTGCACAATTCTTCGTCAACCATAACTTTCAACCACAAGCTACCCATTCTATCCCATCAACACCCATTTGTTTTCTCAACTTTAAGCACCATCCTATTTTCGACAAGCTATTAGGAAACAATACTAAGAAAGAAAACGACTAACTAGAAATTTTCTATTTTTTTTTTTTTTTTGCATTTTATGATTGTATTTCCCACTAACTGGCACTCAAAAACATTCAAGTACACCAATAGACTTCATTTTACCTTCATTCAACAAACCCTCCCTTAATTTCACATTCCAACTCCAATTCCATTAATTAGCAATTAAAAGTGCCAAAGGAGTAAACAGGGATCAAATATTGGTCAAGAAGAACAAATGGAGTAGGCTAAGTGGCTGTTGTCAAAAGAAAAGGCTAAAGGCTCAACGGGGTTGACTAGGGATATATATATATACCTAAAGGGTAGGCAAGCAATGTTTCAAAATTCGGCTAACAAACAAAAGCTTCGATCACCTCCTAAACTTCTCACTCAATTTCGCGTCACGAACACACCGGAAAGTTCTAGTCATCAATATCAAGCATGGATCATACAAGAGTTTTCTCACATCACACACAACACACAATCAATACAAAATAGATTCGTACAACCCTTAAATCAAGCAACTATTACACATTATGCCAAGTGGGTCATATATTAGTCAATGCACTTCACTACAAAAGTGTTTCGAGAGAGGTTACTTCTTTTCATACATGCTTTTAAAAGTCATCAAGAACAGCTCAGTGTTTTCACATTCCACCTAACCCGAGCACCTACCATTCAAGTGGTCTAACGGGCTTGACTCCTAAGACACTTTTACAAGAAATTAAAAAACTAACCAAATTCAAAGGTCCCTCCTCAGGAAAGAACCGAAGCCATAAGAAAACTCAAGAGGGTGGATGGTGTGTGCCACTAACGAAGGATTCAAAAATCTATAAAGAAAACCTAAATCAAGAAAACTAGAAAACTTTTTGAGTTTTTTTTTTCCAACTCTAAGACTCAACAATTAACAAAAAGAAAGCCTCCGACAACTTGATTACCATCCTTAACCTCAAAAATGCTGTTACAAGGGATGTATTTGCCACCCCACACATAAATCATGCCTTGCCCTAGAAGCATATAGATTGAAAAATTAAAAACAAATTAAGGCAAGAAATACTCTTTAGGGCCCACTAGGGCAATAGTCATCTTCCTCATCATACTCAGCCTCCCCATCAGATGGCTTAACTTCTTCTTCCTTCTCATCATCAGCATCCCGCTCTTGTGATTCTTCTTCACTAACTTCCTCCATCTTGGCTGCTATGAGGTCAGTGGAGAATAAATCCTCATTAGCTAGTAGCTTGCTTTCCTCGCCAATAAGAACTCGTGAGTAAGTGGTGTGAGGGTATTCCACAAACACACTCGAGACATCTAACTTGAAGTGATCACAAGCGATCATCGTAATCTAGAAAAGTTGCGCTAGCATAGTAGATTGGGCCGATCTTTCTTAGGTTGGAGTCAAGTTAAGCTTAGTGCACTGATCAGGAGACTTGACATTAGAGATGTCAATCCCATTGTTTGGGAACTCAAGCACCCTGTCATGTTTACTCTCTAAATGAGGGGCCAACCGCCTCAAGTATGCTGTAAATGTGTTCCGAAAGTTAATCTTAAGGGATTTTCCCTTCTTGATGCGAATCATATCCTAAAGCATCCAATACCCAACGTTGACTGGTTTCCCCGTCAAGAAGAAGTACATAATGGCCATTCTCTCCTTCCGCACAGTAGTGAAATAGTCAAGTTGCATGATGCTGTAGTTCAGCAGCCTTAGCCACACTTAAGCCTCCTTCATAAAATCACCCATCAGCATTGTCTTGTGCTTCCTCGGGTCCTGTCTATATCTAGCCTAATTGGCCTTGGAATCTGGCCCACATAAAGTTTCCTGAATGGCCTTGTATTCAGGCCTTTTGATGAACTCGAGCAATGGCTCCACAGGATGGTCAGGAAATCCCAATTGTGCACACAAAGTGGATGTTGTCAACAACACCCATTCATCTCTAAATTTCACAGAAGGGTAGGGCTCGCTATCCTATGTTCTTGCCATGCTGATGTTAACGTATAGCTCTAAAACCATGTCAATATTCACCGGCCCTGGGTTGTCAAATACAGAGCTCCAGCCCATTTCAATTATGTGGTTGTAAATTCCCCTAAAATTCTTCTTCAATGCCACCTTATTAACAGGCCATTCATGAATGTATCCATCAACTAGAGGGAAATCTTTGTACCATTGTTCTACCAAACAAGTCCCTATAAAAGTGGGACGAGGCCTGAAGAAGCCCGAGGAATGGGGACTACCGGTTTCTTGCTACTGCGAGTGGTAGAACTCTTTTTTGTTAGGGCAGCCCTTCCCCCTCTACCCTCTTGAAACCTTGCGTGGGGCTTGACTCATCAACTTTACCCTTTCCTTTATTCACCATTGTACCTATAGAGGTTCACAACACAAACTTCCAACTTCATTACAAAATTAAACCCTTACAACCCCACACTTGTTTCAAGTCGACTGCTCATCAATTGGAGTTCCACTCTTCCTCTACACCCCATAGTTATTTTAAACTAAGGCCCAAAACTTGAAACAAAGAAGTTAACTAACTTATAGTAGAAAAAAAGAAAATTAAAGAAAAACTATACTAAAAAACAAGGGAAATCATGTTTGAGGACCTAGGTTGGTGGTTCACCCTTTACTTCTAGTGTTTTTTGACTTATGGGTGTTAATGGCGATGCCCTAAGGTTTTGAATGTTGTTTCAAGTTCAATTGATTTACTCAAGACTACACACAAATGGAGGGCTGAAGAACCCTCTCTTTGTTTGGGAATAATTGTTCTAGCATCTAACAACCATTTCAAACACAACCACACCAAATCCCCACCTAAATTCGCCCAACCCCATAGACCTTAGTTTATCAATCTCAAAATCCAACACAAAGGGAGAAAAGGGAATGGGATTTCATGGACAAAATATGAAGATTATTTACCTGTGTTGAGATATGAGATGATGCACACAAATTTCTTGAGAGTTGGAGATGATTTGGGGAAGGTTTTTAGTGCTTAGGTTCAGTTTTGGGGGGAGTTTAGAGAGAGAGAGAGAGAGAGTTTTTGAGAAGTGGGGGGAATTGGGGGGTCGACCGTGTTTAAATGTTTAAAAAATATTCGAATCGGGTCGACTTGTGTGTTGGCTATACGTCACATAGCCAGCGCACAGTACCCCACTCTCTAAACTATACACTTAGCCAAAATTTTGGCTCTTGTCACCATTCATATGCTGAATATGTGTCGCATGGCCAGAGCATATAATAGCCCTCTATGAACTTTTAACTTAGCCAAATTTTAGCTCTGATTACCCCTTTATACATTAGTTGTGCGACGCACAAGCACAACACACTACAAACCTGTCACCCCCAACCTTGGTAAGGCATGACTGGCACTCGGCACCCTACGGGAACCGAGCGAACTAAACTATAACTGACATTTTCTGTATCTTGAAAGGAAACATAAGACCAAGGTACTATAAGCCATAGGGGCACATGCCCAAAAGATAACATACTTACGTCTTCAAACTAATCTCGAGTGCATGTGTCGGTAAGGCTATTCATAATAATGATACAACATAGTATAAGTCGAGATAATTATAAGATATCTAACTGTGCATATCTGTCTACGAGCCTCTATAAGAGTACATGACATAAAGTGGACGGAATAGGGCCTCGCCATACCCATGCAAATATATATGCAGCCATGCTGACTCACGGTGCAACTCCAAAGCAAGCGGAGTGCCACGACTCTGCCTGCTAAGCTGGTATCCCTACTGAAAGATCCGTCAAGCTGCATCTCAAGACCTGCGGGCGTGAAACGCAGCGCCCCCAGCAAAGGGACATCAGTAAGAGCAATGTACTGAGTATGTAAGGCGAAGAGTGCAACAAAATAGCCATATACTAAAGATGAGAAGAATAAGATCAACTTGGAATTTCTGAACTACCGGTGGAAATCTAGTACATGTATACATACGTCTTCATTTTCTTGTAAACTTTAGTAGGTCTGTATGCCCTACCATAGCCCTGGTTGCCTTATCATCAAACGTTATCTGAACATGTGTTGCGACGTGCAACCCGATCTATATATGATACATGTCTCTCCATACTCTCGCATGTTTAACCATATCTATGTACAATACTATACCTTTATCATAATAATCATCCTATACTAACTGCCCAACTGATCAGTCGTAACTGCCCGACTTATCAGCTGTAACTGCCCGACCGGCCGTAGCACGATGGTAACTGCCCGATTGGCTGCAGTCCAGTGGTAAATATATGCATACATACATCTACCCAACCGGCCGTAGCTCGGTGGTAACATCTTCCCGACTGGTCGTAGACCAGTGGTAATTATAATCAACATCATAACTAAACATCTACAGGAAATCTATATGCCCTTCCCGTGGTCATCACTTAACTCGTAGGGTCTACATAATAACACAAGACTTATAAGAACAGCTCAGGCCATTATTACTTCTTCCCACTTGACTAGACTATAACCAAATCCTAAGATACAACATGAATCTCTATTCGAACATTAAATACCTCATTAGAGATCCTCTGCTAGCACTTTATTCATGTCCTATCAAACATTCCTTAAGAACCTGTTCCTAAACTCATGTATTATTATTATGGAACCGTCATCATGAACACGTCTCACCTTGAAGGAACAAAGTCATAAGATGAGATCAACGTCAATAACTATGAAACAAGCTCAAGGATACCACAAGAACAACGGGAACTATAAGCTTTGGTACTTTTATAAATGATTTTATTAAAGATGTCATGTGTAGGTTCACAACAAAGGAATCATGCCTTAAGAAAGAAAGGTATAGCCTTAACATACCTGGAATCTTGCTCCTTGACCTTCCCACTTATCTCCTGACTTGTAATCTACATATAAAATCATTCATACTATTATTAGGCTCATCATCATACACTTGTCTTAAGCCTTTAATTAAAATCCCTTTAGAATCTGCCGAAATTCGAACAGCATCTCCCCTGTTTATATGCCTAACCCGAAATCTCAATTCAACAACCAACAACAACAACAACAATACCAACATCAACAAAAATATTATCAACACCACAATATTCCATAAAATATCTCACACGACATTTGTCCAATTTTTCCACCAACAAATCAACTATACGATTATTCTACAACTCTACTTCCGTAAATAAACTCATATCCATATTAATAAGGAGAGATTCATACCTTTTACACGCTAGTACCGTGATATCTCCAATATTTGCCTTGAATTCTAACCAAGATTAACCACAATACGATAGTATAATCGCAACTACGCGCTGTCCAAACTTAAATCCGGAGATTATATTTAATTCGCGTTAAAATCTAGTGGATAGAAGTTAGGAGAATTTTCTAGAAGATTTGGGAAATATTTGGAAAATTCTTGGCTGAAAAATGAGGTTTGGGATCTGATTTGATCTTTAAATAGTGGGTCAAATTCGGGGGGGTCACTGTAGTTACTGTAGCAGCGTTTCTGCTCTGTCAACCTAACTTGTAACGTTCATAATTCTCCACTTCGATGCCGTATCGATGAGAATTTTGTTGCGCTGGAAACTAGACGCGACAGACTTATTCTAGGCTTTTACATTGCTTCAAAACTCCTCATCTACTAAAAGATATTCTTTCTCCAAGTTGGGCCAAAATTGCCCCTCATATTTTCTTCCAAGTTTCAACAAATTTAATTTCCTTAATTCACTTGCGCTTCAATTCTTTCATAACTTACAATATGAACTTAAATCCTTATAACCATAAGTTAAACACATATAAGCTCACATACCTCCTGAAAGGTAGCTCGAATCTCAACATATGAAACTACGGGGTGTAACAAAACCTGTTGCTCGATTCTTTATGTTTTGCACTTATTTGAATCCTCGCTTCTTCCTTAGACCTGCAACAAGAACAAAAGTTACATATATGCTACAAAAGTTGGGTTGCCTCCTGACCAACGCATTAGTTAAGTTAGTGGCACGACATTTTTTTGTATTTTTCTTTTATTTGAGTTGTTGGATTACAATATTTGGTTTCCTCCCGAGAAGCGCTTGATTTAACATCGCGGCACGACGCAAGTTATTCTCTACTCATCATCATGGAGCACTTGCTCCTTCTCCTTATCAAAGTTACCACCCCAATATCTCTTGAGACGCAGTCCATTTACCAAGAACTTATGCACCCCATCCATAATTTGTATTTCGACAGCACCATGGGGTGTGATTCTTTTTACCACAAATGGCCTAGACAATCGGGACGTCAGCTTGCCAGGAAATAATCGCAGCCTACAGTTAAAGAGTAGTACTTGCTGCCCTGGCATGAATTCACGGTGTTGTTTATGCTTGAGATGCCATCTGTTTGTCTTCTCCTTGTATAGCTTTGCATTCTCGTATGCCCCCAATCTGAACTCATTAAGCTCGTGCAATTGTAGCAACCTTGTCACACCCCGACCTCGCTGGGATGTGATGGGCACCCGACCCTTACTTAGGGCCGAGCGAACCTTCAGACTCTCGCTGCACATAAAATCACGTCAACTTTTTTTTCTTTAAAACAAATAATAAAGTACATAGCAAAACTTTTCTTTCAGAAATATTCTTTCTCGTGGCTTTCAAGCCGAACAAATTTGTGATCATACAAAATTCATTACGTACACAGACCGACAACCAATACCCACGACACTGTCTGCAAAAGTCTCTAATAAGATCCCAAAAGCATAACATACAGAATCTGACTCGGCAGCACTCCGAGAACAAATGGAGCTTGCCATCTGCACTGGAACATCTTCCATCTGTCCTCAACTCAACTGGGAGTACCTGCGCGGCATGAAACGCAGCCCCCGAAGAATAGGGGGTCAGTACGGAAATGTACCGAGTATGTAAAACGGAAATATAACAATATAAGCAAAACCGAGCCAGAAGTATAGAAATAGAACAGGTAGTATCGGCTCCAAGTCCGAAACGGAAATACAGAGTGTATGGCCAGGACCACGATATATATCATAAGCACGGGGTGTAGCCGTCTGAATCGTGATATGAAACAGAGGTACAAAGCCTAACTGGCAGGATCATCGTGCGGATCGGGTTACAGAGTGCGACTGACATACCCGCAACCGAAGATAGGGGTGTAGAACTATAGCCGACTGAGGCATAGTCCGGCTCAATCATGCAGAAGCAACACCAACAGAATCATTCTCCGAATCCGCTGTCCAGAAATGTAACAGGCAGAACCATGCATGCAGAATCATAAACTTACACAAGCACAGGTAGTATACATTTACCTCAGGTTTCGGCCCTTTAGTGAGGGGCGCAATGGACAGTGCACTGGGGTGTGCACGAATAACCAGGTCGCCACAGGGTCGCCTCTAGTGCACAAGTCATACCCAAGAGGTTCCAGCAGGCAAATACGGCAGTTAGAATGTCAAAATGCTTTACTTTCTTTTGAAAAACATTTTTGTTTCACACATATAAAGGAATCAACGCACAATTTCCGCGGCCATAAGTCCAGCGGTCGCTACCGCGCATACCGCGGCCAAGTACCCAGCGGTCACTATCACATGTACCGCAGCCAAGGGTCCAGCGGTTATAATCACACATACCGCGACCAAAAGTCCAGCGGTTACAATCACACATTTGACATACCGCGGTCAAGAGTCCAGCGGTCTATGTCAGGCACAATCACAAGTGCGGCAGACGCGGTCAAGGGTCCAGCAGTCAATGCCACACGTCCGGCATGATGCGGTCAAGGGTCCAGCTGTCAATGTCGGACACGCCGCGGTCGAGGGTCCAGCGGCCAATATTACATATGCGCATATTCACATAACCGGCCCGGGACTCGGTAAAACAGAAAACAACCATACAGAATGCCAAATTATCACTTTCCCAACATAATCACACAAGCCAGGATCATACATCACACAAGATTCAGGTATACCAAAATCGTATATCAGTAAGTACGGGAGGTAAGTAGTTTATCCAAAATATCAGGGTAATATTTTCAAAACGTTTTATATGTCAAAAAAAATATTTTATAAAGCTCATAAAGGTGGTCATAGCACCTATCGTATAGTAAACAACATAATAACCAGGAGCTACCTGGGAGCTCCGGACACGAGTACATTGGCTAAAGCCAAACAGAATTTATATCAGGGTTTCTGTCCCCGTAATTGTTTCCATGAACATTAAATCAATTCAGGTTCGTTAAAATAACTCCCGTTTAGTAGTCGGAACAATAGCCATAAGTTTTCTCGACTTATCGTATGGGAATAAGACAGACAGAACAATAAGAGAGGCATCGGGGAATAGCGGGCCCACCTCGGGCCAAGTCGAGGCGGCGGACAAGAATCACGCCCATTAGACTCTACGGAGTCATCCAGGAATGTTTCATAGTGATCGGGTTACATTTGTACAAGTTATGGAGGTTTAACCACTTTTCTAGCAAAATGCGCCTTTTGAAATTCAATTGAATTGAATGAATAGTACCAAAAATCAATCTCGAGTTTCTATGAGCAGAATCGCCCCCGAGGCTCCGATATTGACCTAGTACATCTAGGACATGCCAAAGAACAAAGGGGAAGACTTTACATACCTCAATTGCGCCTTACGCTCGCTTGGCTTCAATTCCAATTTCATCCAGAATCTACAAATGGTCATGTTTACCAATTGTCAATTTCAAGCTTTTCGAGAATCTAAGCTTAATCACATAATTGCCGACCGAAATTTCGGCAGCATTTCCCCTATATATATGACATCCCCGAGACTTAGCTCGGCTTAATATATCAACACAGCAACCCAACAACAACATCACTAACAACAACAAGCATTACAAAACACATAGTGTGGCATAACTAGCCTTGTTTTCCACATCGTCCAACAACTTCCACTTCAACTTCACAAACCCAAACTAGTATCAACATTTCCATATTCATCATTAATCAAGACCATTATAATGTGATTTGGAAGTATTTCATATCATTTCTATACAATATTCACATGTTATACAAAATATACAAAGTTTCCACCAAATCATAATCCATCCAAAACTTCAAATCTTCAACATACATATTCATATCATATTTCCACCTTCCAATTTCATCAACCATAATCATAATTCACATCTTAACAACTTCATTTCCATAATATCATAAAATCATATTAAAATGACATAATCTTCTACAATCAATTTCAATGCCAACGGATGAATTTATATCGCTATTTTCCCGTTCTATTCCGTTGAAACTTTAAATAAACTTGTTGGAAATGAAAAAGATCCTTAATCATACCTTAAGTGCACAGCTACCACGTCCACCCTCTTATTTTTAGTTGATTTTTTAGCTCAAATCGAAGGCAACGCGACGTAGAACACTTTTCTCTTCATGGGCTTCGGGATTCGGGGCTCAGATTTTGATCAAACTTTATTTATCTCTCTAAGTCTTTCCTCCCTCTCTCTCTATAGAATTTTCTGGATCTTTTCTGATCTGAAAATGTGGAGGAGGAGGCTGAAACCTCCCTTAAATAACAAGGAAATGGGCCTGACCCGGATTGGAATCGGGTTGGGCCCATTTCACTGCCCAGCTTGACCTTTCCGCCTTAAAATGTTCATATCTCCTTATCCCGATGTCACCTATAGGCCCACGACCTACCATTGGAAAGCTATTTCAATTATCTACAACTTGTATTTCTGGGCGTTTTCCAAAATTCCAGACTTATAATGCCTTTTTTGCCCCTCCAAGTCAGGTCATCCGAAAACGTTTTCTTAAAAAAAATCGTTTGGAGGGCTTCCACTTTGATTTGGCCCCAAGGCCCTTCACAAGTTGTGTTTTACTTTACATATGAGATTCATATAACTTGTCACGTGTCCCAAAAAAAATATTGACGTGTGGGCCCCACCTCAGTTAATAATCTGACGTTCAAAAATACGGGATATAACATCCTCCCCCCCTTTAGAACATTCGTCCTCGAATGTTAAACTGACCTTATGGGGTCTCCTGATACATCCAGGGAGGTACCCGTCCTTCCTTCGAAGATTTCCAAAAGTTGCAATCGCTATCTCTTCTTCCTCCGCTTACCTACTTTTCTCCTTTTCATTAATATTGTCGCATCAGAAACTTCCACTCTTATTGTAACGAGTTCAGTACTCGTTTACTTCATGACATCTCTACATCCCACCTTTTACTTGTCTCCTGAATTTTGTTTAGCTAACATTCTTCAGATATCGCAACACTAGCCGCTGGGGCCCACTACAGATTGGCACAGTCATGAACGAGACATCATATGCATATCTATGCATTTACTGCCATTTTACTCACAAAATATTTCCAAATGCTTTTTCAAACTTACTCTGATCCAAGGGCTGTATTGCGTTTCCTTTCTCTTTCACCAGCCGAGTCTGCCTTGGCCTACCCGACCTATTTAGGGTTTTCAATCGCTCAGTGCCTTCTACTTTCCTTTGGGGTTACCCCAGATTTCCTATCTGTCTTTCACTTCTACATTCATGAAAATTTTGGTATACATCGCAGGGGGTCACCCATCCCAAAATTGCTCTGGCCCTAGCACGCTTAACTTCGTAACCTTCACACATTTTGACACGTTAATGCTGATATAATTGCGTCGACGGTCCCGCACGACCTTTGTCACATAATTTAAGGCAACTCGGGGTCTTAGCAACTTTCAAAACGTTCTCGTAGCGGGTCTCACCCCGATCTAGAGAAGATTCTTTTACTTTTCTGGTTACCGGGCCACCCCCGTAAATCCTCAATGTTTACCTCTATGCATACATATATAATTCTGAGGCGTGAGCGAACTGCTCAATTCTCGACGGTCCGTCATACACTTTGCATTCTTCCAATTAGAGGAAACGTGATCGTTAGGCATTTTTTTGCCCTATCGATATCGACCTTCAAGACTTGTTAAGAATTTATATCTCATTTTCCTCCTCGTATTGTTAGAAAAATTTGGGCAGAGGTTCCTCTGTATTTCTCACTATCGCAAAACCTGTACACAGGAAATACCAACCACGCCTCACAGGGCCAACACATATACGTATATATACATCACATCATATCGCATCATAGCCACACAGGGCTAACAATTTCAAATGAAAGTATAAAGAGGTCGAGACTTACCTTGCGTGCCCAACTCAAACGGCACCGGTGACACATTCCTGTTTACTTTCCTCTTCAATTTTTACCCTTACGTATCAATCATACTTCAAACACCTTGTCCGACATACGTCTTTCACACCATTGCTTACCGGTATACTGTGTAGCCTCTAATATCATCAGTTGTTGCCTTACGTCGATACTGTTCTCCAGCTGAAATTAAGGGTTAGTAAAAAGGAAATTCCTTTCCTACAGCTGGCTCTATCGCACGGTCCAGGATTCAAAGAAGATCAACAATCCCTAGATGCCCCGTAGTCTCTTGTTTGTAGATGTGGCGCGCAACACACCATAAACAGGACTCTACCGGACACGACTTTGCAGACAACCCCTAGGACAGACCTGCTCTGACACCACTCTGTCACACCCCGACCTCGCTGGGGTGTGATGGGCACCCGACCCTTACTTAGGGCCGAGCGAACCCTCAGACTCTCGCTGCACATAAAATCACGTCAACTTTTTTTTCTTTAAAACAAATAATAAAGTACATAGCAAAACTTTTCTTTCAGAAATATTCTTTCTCGTGGCTTTCAAGCCGAACAAATTTGTGATCATACAAAATTCATTACGTACACAGACCGACAACCAATACCCACGACACTGTCTGCAAAGTCTCTAATAAGATCCCAAAAGCATAACATACAGAATCTGACTCGGCAGCACTCCGGGAACAAATGGAGCTTGCCATCTGCACTGGAACATCTTCCATCTGTCCTCAACTCAACTGGGAGTACCTGCGCGGCATGAAACGCAGCCCCCGAAGAACAGGGGGTCAGTACGGAAATGTACCGACTATGTAAAGCGGAAATATAACAATATAAGCAAAACCGAGCCAGAAGTATAGAAATAGAACAGGTAGTATCGGCTCCAAGTCCGAAACGGAAATACAGAGTGTATGGCCAGGACCACGATATATATCATAAGCACGGGGTGTAGCCGTCTGAATCGTGATATGAAACAGAGGTACAAAGCCTAACTGGCAGGATCATCGTGCGGATCGGGTTAGAGAGTGCGACTGACATACCCGCAACCGAAGATAGGGGTGTAGAACTATAGCCGACTGAGGCATAGTCCGGCTCAATCATGCAGAAGCAACACCAACAGAATCATTCTCTGAATCCGCTGTCCAGAAATGTAACAGGCAGAACCATGCATGCAGAATCATAAACTTACACAAGCACAGATAGTATACATTTACCTCAGGTTTCGGCCCTTTAGTGAGGGGCGCAATGGACAGTGCACTGGGGTGTGCACGAATAACCAGGTCCCCACAGGGTCGCCTCTAGTGCACAAGTCATACCCAAGAGGTTCCAGCAGGCAAATACGGCAGTTAGAATGTCAAAATGCTTTACTTTCTTTTGAAAAACATTTTTGTTTCACACATATAAAGGAATCAACGCACAATTTCTGCGGCCATAAGTCCAGCGGTCGCTACCACGCATACCGCGGCCAAGTACCCAGCGGTCACTATCACACGTACCGCGGCCAAGGGTCCAGCGGTTATAATCAAACATACCGCGACCAAAAGTCCAGCGGTTACAATCACACATTTGACATACCGCGGTCAAGGGTCCAGCGGTCTATGTCAGGCACAGTCACAAGTACGGCAGACGCGGTCAAGGGTCCAGCAGTCAATGCCACACGTCCGGCATGACGCGGTCAAGGGTCCAGCTGTCAATGTCGGACACGCCGCGGTCGAGGGTCTAGCGGCCAATATTACATATGCGCATATTCACATAACCGGCCCGGGACTCGGTAAAACAGAAAACAACCATACAGAATGCCAAATTATCACTTTCCCAACATAATCACACACGCCAGGATCATACATCACACAAGATTCAGGTATACCAAAATCGTATATCAGTAAGTACGGGAGGTAAGTAGTTTATCCAAAATATCAGGGTAATATTTTCAAAACGTTTTAGATGTCAAAAAAAATATTTTATAAAGCTCATAAAGGTGGTCATAGCACCTATCGTATAGTAAACAACATAATAACCAGGAGCTACCTGCGAGCTCCGGACACGAGTACATTGGCTAAAGCCATACAGAATTTATATCAGGGTTTTTGTCCCCGTAATTGTTTCCATGAACATTAAATCAATTCAGGTTCGTTAAAATAACTCCCGTTTAGTAGTCGGAACAATAGCCATAAGTTTTCTCGACTTATCGTATGGGAATAAGACAGACAGAACAATAAGAGAGGCATCGGGGAATAGCGGGCCCACCTCGGGCCAAGTCGAGGCGGCAGATAAGAATCACGCCCATTAGACTCTACGGAGTCATCCAGGAAGGTTTCATAGTGATCGGGTTACATTTGTACAAGTTATGGAGGTTTAACCACTTTCTAGCAAAATGCGCCTTTTGAAATTCAATTGAATTGAATGAATAGTATCAAAAATCAATCTCGAGTTTCTATGAGCAGAATCGCCCCCGAGGCTCCGATCTTGACCTAGTACATCTAGGACATGCCAAAGAACAAAGGGGAAGACTTTACATACCTCGATTGCGCCTTATGCTCGCTTGGCTTCAATTCCAATTTCGTCCAGAATCTACAAATGGTCATGTTTACCAATTGTCAATTTCAAGCTTTTCGTGAATCTAAGCTTAATCACATAATTGCCGACCGAAATTTCGGCAGCATTTCCCCTATATATATGACATCCCCGAGACTTAGCTCGGCTTAATATATCAACACAGCAACCCAACAACAACATCACTAACAACAACAAGCATTACAAAACACATAGTGTGGCATAACTAGCCTTGTTTTCCACATCGTCCAACAACTTCCACTTCAACTTCACAAACCCAAACTAGTATCAACATTTCCATATTCATCATTAATCAAGACCATTACAATGTGATTTGGAAGTATTTCATATCATTTCTATACAATATTCACATGATATACAAAATATACAAATTTTCCACCAAATCATAATCCATCCAAAACTTCAAATCTTCAACATACATATTCATATCATATTTCCACCTTCCAATTTCATCAACCATAATCATAATTCACATCTTAACAACTTCATTTCCATAATATCATAAAATCATATTAAAATGACATAATCTTCTACAATCAATTTCAATGCCAACGGACGAATTTATATCGCTATTTTCCCGTTCTATTCCGTTGAAACATTAAATAAACTTGTTGGAAATGAAAAAGATCCTTAATCATACCTTAAGTGCACAGCTACCACGTCCACCCTCTTATTTTTAGTTGATTTTTTAGCTCAAATCGAAGGCAACGCGACGTAGAACACTTTTCTCTTCATGGGCTTCGGGATTCGGGGCTCAGATTTTGATCAAACTTTATTTATCTCTCTAAGTCTTTCCTCCCTCTCTCTCTATAGAATTTTTTGGATCTTTTCTGATCTGAAAATGTGGAGGAGGAGGCTGAAACCTCCCTTAAATAACAAGGAAATGGGCCTGACCCGGATTGGAATCGGGTTGGGCCCATTTCACAGCCCAGCTTGACCTTTCCGCCTTAAAATATTCATATCTCCTTATCGTGATGTCACCTATAGGCCCATGACCTACCGTTGGAAAACTATTTCAATTATCTACAACTTTTATTTCTGGGCGTTTTCCAAAATTCCAGACTTATAATGCCATTTTTGCCCCTCCAAGTCAGGTCATCCGAAAACGTTTTCTTAAAAAGATTCGTTTGGAGGGCTTCCACTTTGATTTGGCCCCAAGGCCCTTCACAAGTTGTGTTTTACTTTACATATGCGATTCATATAACTTGTCACGTGTCCCAAAAAAAATATTGACGTGTGGGCCCCACCTCAGTTAATAATCTGACGTTCAAAAATACGGGATATAACAAACCTCTTCTCTCCCGCTAAGCTCATATCAAGATTGAGCTTTTTGATAGCCCAATATGATTTATGCTCTAACTCAACCGGCAGATGACACGCCTTCTTGTAAACTAACCTGTAAGGAAAAGTTTCGATAGGGGTTTTGTAGGCTGTGGGATACACCCACAAGGCGTCATCCAACTTCATTACCCAATCCTTCCTCTGGGTATTCACAGTTTTCTCTAAGATTTGCTTTACTTCTCTATTTGATACCTCTACCTATCTGCATGTTTGTGGGTGGTAAGCTATAGAAACCTTATGCTTTACCCCATATTGCGCCAAAAGGCTCTTCAACAAACTCTTGCAGAAGTGAGCACCCCCATCATTAATCATTGCCCTTGGGGTTCCAAACCTTGCGAATATGTTCTTTCGCATAAACTTTACCACCACTTTTGCATCATTGGCTGGAAGATGGACTGCCTCTACCTATTTCGAAACATAATAAACAGCAAGCTGAATGTACTTGTTACTAAAGGATAGTGGGAAAGGCCCCATAAAATCAATGCCCCTGACGTCAAATATCTCTACCTCCAATATGTTTGTCAAAGGCATCTCGTGCTTCCTAGAGATTTTTCCCGTTCGTTGACATCAATCACAATTTCTAGAAAAGGCATGAGCATATTTGAAAAGAGTGCCAATAGAATCCAGATTGTAATACCTTAGCCGCAGCACGATCACCTTAAAGGTGCCCCCCGTATGGGGAAGAACGACAACTCTCCAGCACTTGACTCGCCTCGGTTGGTGGAATGCATCTCCGCACTAACTGATCAGTCCCTTTCTTGAACAAATACAACTCATCCCATATGTAAAACCGTGAGTCATGATACAACTTTATTCTTTGCTGTGAAGTGGCTTGAGGTGGGTACACCCCACTTACTATCAAGTTCACAATATCAGCATACCATGGGACTTCGGTAGCAGGAATAGCAAATAGCTGCTAGTCAGGGAACGGATTTGAACATCCTCCTCAAAATGATTATGGTTTTCTAATCTGGACAAGTGGTCTGCGACTTGGTTCTCAGCTCCCTTACGATCTTTAATCTCAATATAAAACTCTTGGAACAGAATAATCCACCGAATCAGCCTGGGTTTAGCCACATGATTTATATATACAATAATATATGTCCCAAGAATAGAGGAACGAAACTTATTAAAGGCATAAACCACAGTAGCAGCTCTTTCTCGGTTACCGTGTAATTCATTTGGGCAGCGTCTAACATCTTGCTAGCATAGTAGATAGAATGAAAAACTTTATCTCATCGCTGGCCCAACACAGCTCCCACAGCATTGTCGCTTGCATCACACATCAATTCAAATGGAAAGTTCCAGTCAAGTGCTATGATTATTGGTGCAGTTATCAACCGTCTCTTTAGATCTTTGAAAGCCATGATACAAGCATCATCAAATAGGAATTTCACCTCATTTTCAAGTAACCGGCACATTGGACTAGAGATCTTTGAAAAATCTTTTATGAAGCGTCTATAGAATCCTGCATGGCCGAGGAAACTGCGCACACCTTTGACTTACACGGGGGGTGGCAGCTTCTCAATGATTTTAGCACGATCAACCTCCAGCCCTCTCTTTGAAACCTTGCGCCCAAGGACGATACCTTCTCGGACCATAAAGTGACTTTTTCCCCTATTCATGACCAGGTTAGTCTCTCTACATCTCGCAAGTACTCGGTCAAGATTCTTCAAACACACCTCGAAAGAGTTCTCGAATACAAAAAAAATCATCCATGAACACTTCAATGAAATCTTCTACACTTTCTGAAAAGATAGTCATCATACACCTTTGAAAAGTCGCGGGTGCATTACACAACCAAAATGGTGTGCGTTTGATAGGATATGCGCCATATGGGCATGTAAAGGTGGTCTTCTCCTGATCCTCCAGAGCAATAGTTATTTGATTGTATCCAGAATAGCCATCTAGAAAACAATAAAACTCTTGCCCAGCGAACCTGTCTAGCAATTGATTAACGAAGGGAATGGGATAGCGATCCTTCCTGGTTGCCTCATTTAACTTACGATACTCCATACAAATTCTCCATCCAGTGATTGTTCTTTTAGGAATGAGGTCGTTTTTGTCATTTGTCACAACTGTCATCCCTCCTTTCTTCGGGACACATTGCACTGGACTCACTCACTTGCTATTCAAAATAGGAAAAATAATGTCGGAATCTAACAACTTGATTACCTCTTTCTCGACAACCTCTTTCATTACAGGATTCAGTCACCTTTGATGCTATGTGCTAGGCTTATGATCGTGCTCCATGAGTATCTTGTGCATGCATAGTGCGGGGCTAATTCCCTGAATATAAGATATCAGCCACCCCAATGCCTTTTTGTGAGATTTCAACATTTCTAGACAAACAATGACCTCTTTGTCGGTCAACTCTACTGCTAATATCACTGGCAAGGCATCATCCGTGCCTAAGAATACATATTTAAGATGTGTAGGTAAGGGCTTTAACTCTAACTTCGGAGGATCTTCAATTGACAACTTTGCAGTTACTCCCACTTTTTTTGGCTAAGGGCTCAAACTCTCCTTTATGAATATAAATGCTCGCCATATCCAAAATTTTCACCATCTCAAACGCCTCTGAATCACCAAAAATATCATCACCCACTAGGGCTCTCTGCAGTGGATCATGAGAATTGATGAGTGGCCTTCGGGTATCATCATTCAGTACAGTAATGGCTGACAACTCCTTATACACTGCAGGAATCTTTAGAGACTTATATACATTGAAGACTTCAACTTTGTCATGTACTCTCATGGTGAGCTGCCCAGCAGCTACATCAATAAGTGCTCTCCCTGTGGCAAAAAATGGACGCCCCAAAGTAAATGGGACTTCCTAATCTAGCTCGAAGTCTAAAATCATGAAGTCTGCATGAATTATCAACAACCCTACTTGCACCAATACATCTTTACTAATGCCCTCGGGTCTTGCCAACGATCAGTCTGACAGCTGAAGAACAATAGTGGTTGGTCTGGGAACACCCAGACCTAGCTTCCTGAAGATAGATGAAGGAATCAAATTTATACTTGCACCCCGATCACATAGTGCTCGAGCAATAACCTGCTTCCCAAAATAAATCTCAATCATGAAACTTTCGGGATCCTTCAATTTTTGGGCGACCTATTATGAATATGGGAAGTGCACTCTTCAGTAAGTGCAACCGTGGCATAGTCTATGAATTGGCTCTTGTTTGCAATAATATCTTTGATGTACTTAGCATACTTTGGAATACTCTGCAACATATCAACTAACGGGACATTTACGTGTACCTACTTAAGTAAATCAAGAAACTTCTTATGAGCAGCCTCTTATTTCTGTATTGCAAAACATTGAGGGAATGGAGGGGGTGGCTTTGAAACAACGGACGGTGGTTTCTTTATCCCAAGTGTCTCGACTACCCTTTCTTCTTCAATCCTCTCTTATGTAATCTTCTTTTTTTCAGCTCTCACTAGACTGGTCTTCTTTGGGGCCACTTTCTCCAATTCCATCCCATTCCAAAGAGTAACAGCATTGCATGGCTTTGGATTAACATCAGTATCACTTGGAAGTTCCCCAAGTGGTCTAGTGTTTTATGCACCAGCTATCTAACCCATCTGCTTTTCTAAATTCCGTACCGCTAAATCACGATTCTGATTATCTGCTATCAGCCTTTGCTGTCCACACATCATCTTATGCATATCACTCATCATCTTTTTTATACTTCTCGCGAGGGCTTGAGGAACAGGTGTTTGCTGATAGCTCTATTTCTGATTTCCTTTATTACCACTCCACCTAAAATTCGGGTGATTCCTCCAATTTGGGTTGTAAGAGTTCCCATATTGATTGTTGTTTCCTTTCCCCTTTCCTGCATTACCCATGAAGTATACAAATGCGGGATTTGTAGGGCATACATCACTGGTGTGACCTTCTCCGCAAACTTCACATAAGATGTTTGCTTGTTGCACTGCATGCACCTGTGGTTAAGCTTGGGTAGAAGTTAACTTCTTAATTTTAGTGCGCATGGCATCAATCTGTGCTGATAGTTTCATAAAATTATCCACTTCAAAAACACCCGGTGCCTTCTTAGCTGAACTGCTAATTGTGTCATCCTGCCAGTCTAGAGTGCTCTGAGTAAACCTATTCAATAATGTGTATAATTCTTCATAGCTCAGATCAAGTGTCTGCCCTGCTACAACAGTGTCTAGTGATGACATATCTTGGGCATCCAGACTCTCAATAAATGTATGTGCCAGAACTTTATTGGTCTGATGGTGGTGAGGACAATCTCTGCAAAGAGCTTTGAACCTCTCATATGCTTTATATAAATTTTCTCCACTTTTTTGCCTAAATGACATGATCTCCCTTCGGAGGCTAGTTGTCTTTACTGGTTAAAGAACTTTGTCATGAATTTTGTCGCCAAATCATCCCATGCAGTGATGGAATTTATGGGCTCTGCTAATAACCAGTTACTTGCATTCCCCAACAGAGAGAAGGGGAACTATGTCAGCCACACATATTCTTTGGTGACCCTTCCAGTAGCAAAAGTATCAACAATTTGTAGAAAGTATGGATGTAACGCTGACGATCCTCATGTCACATTCCCGTGAATTGCCCACTAGAGTGAAGTAGTTGAATCATAGGATGCTTTAGCTCAAAGTGCCCTTCGATGGTGTTCTTGACAATGCTTGAAGTTACATCTGCCACACAAGGCACTATAACCTCTCGCACTTTCGCTGGTGGATTATTAGCCATGACCACAATTAATGTGGCTAGAGCCAGCTAATTCTGCAATAAGTTCAAGTCTCTCCTGAGCCGGTTGAAAGAGCGTTCAGGCTCAAGATCGAATTCATTAAGATTGTTTTGACTCGCTGTCCTTTTCATTCAATTAAAGTACCTGCAATCAAGTAGCAGTTAATATCAAGACGTTAATACTTGGGTAATTAAAGAAATACAATTTACTCTGGTAAAAATAATTTATTTTCAAGTCTCCGGCAACGACATCAAAAAACTTGTTGCGTCCAAATGCACACGCAAGTGTACGTGGTCGTACAAGTAATATAGTGATTATATAAAATCGGATGTCGAACCCACATAGACTTATGGCCAATACTTTCACGAAAATAAAATATTGCTACTAATTATGAAAGTAATGAATAAAAGCTTTGTTTGTTTTTGTAACATAATGCTAAAATATAAATAACTAACAATGTAAACTAGAATATTGCTACGAACGTCTTGAGAGTTGATTTTATCAAGATTTTAGAAATATTCCAAGGTCATGGTTGGTTTGTCAATCCTATTGAGTCATTCAAGCATTCTACCTTAGTAACTTTGTTCACAATTGCTAATTAATCGGATTATTAATCTCGAAGTATTCTTCCAAACCACTACTAGCCGATTCAAGATAATTCGCCTCCTACATTCTTATGGTATTAACTTATAGGGAATGCAATAAAAGCACGGTATGTAATTGATTGCGGTAACTAAGTATATTCCTATCCAGTCACAAATCCTAGCCCAACTATAGGGATATTCAGATCACAATATCTTTACTTCTTCTCCAAACTAACAAGGCCTTTCCCAAGCATATATATAAATTAATAAATAGAACTCAACTGTTACGCAGACAATCAAGCAATTAAGCACAGAAGTAAAGAAACAATTGCATATGAATAAGCTACTAAGGTTAAAATACTTGTCAAACGTCAATATGCATGGCTAAACCACAACCCCAGAATTAAGGTGGAAACTAGAATTCATGAATAACATAGGGTTTCAATGTGAAGAAAATAAGAGAAGGGGAATAAAACCTAGAAAGAGTTTCACAAGTCTCCAAAAATCATCTAAGTCGCCTTTCTAATTTTAAAAATGACTATTTATAAGCTAGGGAAAATATGAGATAAGTTTGCCCAATCCTAATCAAATTAGGAGAACTGATGCCTCTTTTGCACTGGCTATGCGATGCATGGCCAGCACATGATGTCTTTCGTGCATCCTTCATGCGGTACATGTAAAGCACATGGCCTTCCTGAGATTCAAAGATGGGGTTTTTGTGCGCTGGCTGTACGACTCATGGCCAACGCATCAAACCCTTCAGTGGTCAGATTCTTCCTTCAAATGTTGTAACTTCCTTCCCAACGTTCAACCAACGTGGCAGCCTTGGAATAAATAAAATAAAATGCTCGGAATACTCTTCATTGGTCCTTGTTGTCCCTATTTATACAAGCATACCAACATAAGCTCGTGTACAACAATTTACGTTAAAAACTGCGATTAAAGTGCTAAGAAGTAAAGTGCAAATGACACTAAATCTAGATATTTATGCCAAATATCAAAGCTTTTGTAGGTCGTAGTGGTCATGGTGGTACTCAGTCTGAGGGAGAACGTGCCCAGTTTATCCTTTTACGAGTGGAGCAGAGACCGAGGCTTCTAATACAGTTATCACATGTATTAATTTAGTTTGTCACTGGTTGGTTTCAATTTTATTTGATCAAGGTTTTCTTTGTCTTATCTCTCCACTTATTTCCCTCCGAGTCGTAATATGCTTTGTGATATGCTTGATGTATCCATTCATGTCTCTACACCTATTGGTGATTATGTGATAGTAGATCGGGTCTATCGTTCTTGTGTGGTTACATTTATAGGGTACGACACTTAGGTAGATCTGGTTATCATGGATATGGTGGATTTTGATGTTATTCTGGGTATGGACTGGTCATCCCCTTATTATGTAATTTTGGACAGTCACGCCAAGACAGTCCTGTTGACCATGCCAAGTATTCTGAGATTAGAGTGGAAGGATTCCCAAGAAGATTATATCGTTCCTTCGGACAAAGAAGTTGGTGTATAAAGGATGTTTAACATATTTGGCTTATATCCAGGATACTAGCATGGATACTCTATAGTTAGTGAGTTTTCAAAGGTTTTCCCTACAAATTTTCCTAGTATGCTGCCTGATCGAGATATTTACTTTTGTATTAATTCGGAACCGGGAACTAGGCCTATTTCTATTCTACCCTATCGTATGGCCGCGACAGAGTTGAAAGAGTTGAAGGAACAATCGCAAGATCTGTTTAGCAAGGGATTCATTAGACCTAGTGTTTCCCCCTTGAGGTTCTCCTGTTCTGTTTGTAAAGAAAAAAGATGGTACCATACAGATGTGTACTGACTATCGATTGTTGAACAAGGTTACAATCAAGAACAAGTATTTGGTAACACGCATAGATGACTTGTTTGATCAGCTTCAGGGTTCGTCGGTCTTCTCTAAGATCGACTTGAAAAAAGGTTATGACCAGTTGAAGATTAGAGCGGAGGATATTCTGAAGACAACTTTCAGGTCCCGCTATGGTCACTTTGAGTTCTTGGTCATTTTTTTTGAGCTTACCAATGCCCCCGGAACTTTTATGGATTTGATGAATGGGGTTTTCAAGCCCTACTTGGATTCCTTTATGATTGTCTTCATCGATGACATTTTGGTCTATTCTCATAGCAAAGAGGATCATGAGAATCATTTGAGGATCGTGCTTGGTTTGTTGAAGGAGAAGAAGTTATTTACTAAATTTTTGAAGTGCGAGTTTTGGCTTAGTTCGGTAGAATTCTTGGGATATGTAGTGTCTAAAGTTGGCATCATGGTAGATCCCAAATAGATCGGGGCAGTTAGAGATTGGGTTAGGCCTACTTTAGTGACAGAGGTTCAGAGTCTTATGGGTCTTGCGAGTTATTATCGGCAATTCATGCAGGAGTTCTCATCTATTTCTTCCCATTTGACTCAGTTGACTCAAAAGAATGTAGATTTTTAGTGGTCCAATGAGTGTGAGGAGATATTTCAAAAGCTCAAGGATTTATTGACTTCGCCTCTGATCTTAGCTTTACCGGTGGAGGGAAAGGATTTTACAATTTATTATGATGCTTCTCAGATTGGTTTGGGTTTTGTATTGATGCAGGAGGAAAGAGTGGTAGCATATGCTTCAAGGTAATTGTAGTGGCATGAAAACAACTACCCCACTCATGAGTTATAGTTGTGGCGGTAGTTTTTGCCTTGAAGATTTGGAGAAAATATCGTTATGGAGTTCATTGTGAGATGTTCACGGATCATCTTAGACTTTAGCATGTGTTCAATCAGTGAGATTTGAATTCTAGACAATGTAGGTGGATGGAGTTGCTCAAGGATTATGACATTACCATTCTCTATCATCAAAGCAAGGCTAATGTGGTAGCGGATGCGTTGAATAGGAAGGCGGTAAGTATGGGTAGTTTGGCGCGTTTGATTGTTGAGGAGCTTCCCTTGGCTATAGAGGTTCTGTCTTTGGCCAATAGTATAGTGAGGCTTGATATTTCAGAATTGAGCAAGGTTTTGGCTTGTGTAGAGGAAATATCATCACTTTTGTAGCAGATTAAGGGACAATAGTTTGAGGATGTGACCTTGTGTAAGATTCAGGACAAGGTGTTAAGAGAGGAGGCAAAGGAAGCGATTCTTGATGGCGAAGGGATTTTTAGGATAAAGGGGCGTGTTTGTGTTCCTCGTATTGGTGGTTTGATCAGGTTGATTATAGAGAAGGCTCACAGTTCTATAAATTCCATTTGTCCTCGCGCAAAAAAGATGTACCTTGATTTGAAGTAACATTAATGATGGGGTAGGATAAAGAGAGATATAGTGGAATCTGTATCCTAGTGTTTATACTACCAATATGATAAGTATGAACATCAGAGATTCGGTGGTATGACTCATAGGATGCCCATTCCAGAGTGGAAGTATGAGAGAATAGATATGGGCTTCGTGGTAGGGCTATCAAAGATCTTGGGAAAGTTTGATGCTATTTGGGTTATTATGGATAGATTGACCAAGTCCGCACACTTCATCCCAATTTAGACTACCTACGATTCAAAGAAATTGGCAAAGATCTACAGAGGAGATGGTTGGATTGCATGGGGTGCCCAGTTCTCTCAATTCGGATAGAGGCACTCATTTAACTTCCCTATTTCTAGAGGGCTTTGCAGAAGCTATTGGGGATTTAGTTGGATCTTAGTACGACTTTTCACCTATAGATGGATGGTCAGTCTGAGAGGACTATTTAGGTGTTATAGGACATGTCGCCGGCTAGCGTGATTGATTTTGGTGGTCATTGGGATCGGTTCTTGCTCTGGACGAAGTTCGCTAACAACAATATTTATCACTTGAGTATTTATAAGGCTCTATTTAAGGCTTTGTATTGTAGAAGGTATTGCTCTCTAATTGGTTAGTTAAATGCATTGGAGGTGAGACCTTGGGTTACTGATTTGTTGAGGGATTCCTTGGATAAAGTGAAGTTAATTCACGAAAAGCTTTTTGCAGCTCAGAGTAGAAAAAAGGAATACGTGGATCGGAAGGTTCGCGATATGGAGTTCATGGTTGGTGATCAGGTTCTATTGAAGGTTTCGCCCATGAAAGGTGTGACGAGATTTGGGAAGAAGGTAAAGCTAAGTCCAAGGTTCATTGGTTCTTTGGAGATCCTTTGAAGTGTTGGTGAGGCAGCCTATGAGTTGGCTTTGCCACCTGGTTTGGCGCGTGTTCACCCAGTATTTCATGATTCCATGTTGAAGAAGTACCATGTAGATGGGTCTTATATAATCCATTTGGACTCGATGTTATTTGATCAGAATTTGTCCTTTCAAGAGGAGCCGGTGGCAATCTTGAATAGGTAAGCTAGGAAGTCTATATCAAAGGAAATAGCTTCAGTAAAGGTATAGTGGAAGCATCGCCTGGTTGAGAAAGCTACTTGGGAGACCGAGGAATATATGCGGAGTATATACCCTAAGCTTATTATAGATTTAGGCACCATTCCTTTGTTTCCTTTCTGTTTGAGGACAACTGTTTGTTTAATTGGTATCTGATGTAACGACCCATTTGGTGGTTTAGGATTCTTACCCCATTTTACCCAAAACACACTTTCCAAATTTTCTTTTTTTGTATTTATGACTTACGGGGATGGGTGATGCGGTTCCCGAGGAAATCGGATGAGTTCTGGTTGGTTTTGAGGATTTTAGTGATTTTAAGAGGAAGGAGTGAGAAGAGTTTACCAAAGTCAACACCGAAGGTTTTCTTATCAATTTCAAAGTTTCATCGATTCTATTAGGTGAGCGTGATTTATGGCTTTGTTCGGTCTTAGGTTCGGGTCCTGAGTGGTTCTAGTGCAATTTGGGTCATTGGTTGGACTTATGAGTTTTAGATATTTTGGAGTTGACCGTGGTCAACCCTGGGTCAAGATGACCTCTTTTGGGTAATCTGAGTGCATGGCCTAGTTCGTAGCGTCATTTACAACCAGTCAGCATATTTGGTTTACATCCGGGTGGTTCCGGGTGCGTTTCATATATCCATTCCAAGTTTGGGGGACACCAAATTTTTCTAGTGTCCTGTGATCTGGCTTCCTTCTTCTCATTCATGAGGATTGGGTCGCGTGACTTGGCGTTCGCAAATAGGAATGGCTCTTGGCCGGCCCAGACATGAAGCCTCGCATTCGCGAAAGTCATTTTCGCTGGGCCAATCGAATGTCTTTGCAATCACGGGGAGGCTTCGCGATTGCGATGAAGAAAATCACTAAACAGTGATCCAAGTCGGATTATTTGAAAGAGAACTTCATTCTCAAATATTTAAAGTTCTAGAGCTAGGTTTTGGTTGATTACAAGATCCAAATTCAAGATTATTCATTGGGGTAAGAGTGTAACTCCCTTCTAGACTTAATTACATGATTTTTTCCTTAAATTTCCTTTCTAATCTAAGAAGCCACTTAGTAAAATAAGTGTTTCCTCTAATTGAGGTTTTTAGATAATTATTGAAATTTAAGGCAAAATTGTTGTTAGATTCTTAAGAAATTTAGGTTATGCACTATCTAGACTAAGGGTAACATGATTTTATTTGAAATTTTCAGTTTTGCCCTTAGAACTCGAGGTTAGATATTTTTTGTTCATTTTTTTAGTTTCAACTTAAGTATAACAATATGGTATTGTTGGGTTTGTATGACTGTATAGACTGCTAGTTTGACCTTGATAAGTTAAATTTCTCGATAAATTGCCCTTTTACCGTTTTTGACTTCCGGGGTTTGGACTTGGATTGACTTTTTGGAACCGAATTCTTTTATGGTCTATTGAATATTCTTAGATACGTGTTTTGATTTAAAGTTTATGCTTGCTAGACTTTGATCATTCGGAAGCACTTCGTCTGTGAGGTAGGCTAAAGTTTATATTTTGACTCCCATTGGAGAACTTATATCATTTATAAATATTAAAGTGGTATTGGACGTGATGGGGGCCCCACCTTAGTGAAGATGATAAGCAATTGAGTGGATACCGGTGTATTTGTGTGTGTTGTTGTTGTACTTAGGTTGATGTTAGGTTGATTTGTTGTGATGAATATTTAGGTTTGATCTTTATACCTTGTGTATATGTTTGCTTTCGTTATCGGCGTATTATACCTGGTGGTTGTAATCATGCTAAACTTGCTGCATCTTTTGGGTGCAGTTACCGCTCTAAGTTCTAGTCTGGGCCTCGCTTTTGATCTCGAAGCAGTTGATATTTGAGTTTCAGGGTGAGCCTTCAGACTCCATTCGCAACCCTGGATCTCCTTCTATCTCATTTCCTATCTTTACTTCTTTTTTGAGACATTTGTTATTTTTCAGTATTCCAGACTTGTAATGATATTTAGATGCTCTTGTACAAGTTCACACTAGAATTCGGGGTTTGTAATATTTAAGTACTTCCGCACTTATCTATATATTCTAATTATTTTAAGGATTTTGTTATTGTGTTTAACTTCCGCGTTTTCTCTAAATATTAATTTATTGAATTGGGGATGGCTCACCTACCATGAAAGATGGTGTAGGTGTCATCATGATCCGTGTTTTGGGTCATGACAATTATTCATATCAGACTTCCGCTGATTTTTGTAAGTATGAGTATGCTTTCAGTTAGTCATATCTAACATATTTTAAATAACTTTTTAAAGTCTATTAAAAGAGAATAGATGATAATTGATTTTATAAGGTGCTTCTGGTGTTGTTCATTGTATTGGATGCCTGTTACGCCAGCATTGGGCTTGGGGCGTGACAAGCTTGGTGTCAGAGCCTAGGTTTAGATGTGTCTTAGGATATGTCTATGTCCGTGGAGCTGTCTATTAGAGTCTCTCTCATACAGCCTGACCACTTGCCTGATCAAAAGACTACCAGGACATTTATAGGTGTTTCTCATTCTTTTTTATTCTTAAATTATGCTATAGAGCTTGAATTTCCTTTATGATCATTCTGATGTGTTCGGTAATTCGTGCCTCACGAGAATCTCTTTAACTCGTGCTGTTGTTTCTAACCTAGTGAACAATAGTGCTATGAGGTGCACATTGGCTGTGCTGTACGATTTGATGGATGGAACAATGTCTCTTTCATTCTGATGTAGGTGGTTGGTCGTGATTGTAAGGTGCGGTTGCGAATGTTTTCATTTAGGTATTCTCACTATTTTCTCTTTTGATGCGTATTTGCTGATCAATTCTGGTTCAAATCTTTCTTATGTGACTCTGTTACCTTGCCCATGATTTTTGTGTGGAGCTTGAACAATTGTTAGAACCCTTTTTCTATGAATACATCTACTAGTCTCCACATTATTGCTTCTAGAGTTTATAGAAACTATGTAGTTGTAAATCAAGGCCGTGTGACTACTGCGATTGTTTGAATTAGAAATGGTCAACTTTTGTGTCATTGGGATAGACTGACTTTCCAAGTGTTATGAAACTCTGGATTGCCAATCAAAAATATTTAGGCTTGAATTTTCTGATGAACCCATTATAGAGTGGAAGAGTAAGATTGCTAAATCTTGACATAGACTTATTTCGTATCATAGACGCACAAAATAAACTTGAAGGGGTGTAGTTACAATCTGTTAGTCGTTAATGACACAAACTATAATAACCTCAATTATTCCTTATTCCAGATATATGTCTAACCTTCTGGTTATCAAATTCTTGCCATAGTATAAACTAAAGGGGTGAATTCCTTATTTCATGCATTGACTTGTTTGGTTTAGTTGGGGGAGTCCATATGAAGACCATATGGCCATTGTTAGGGTGTTATTGATGTTTTTTTATGGGATAGTTTGCCACATAAAGGAACTCTAGTGAAAATAGTGGAAACATGAGGTTTAATGAAAATCTGATGCCTTAACTCTCATTCGAGGACGAATGATCCTGAGGCGGGAATAATGTAACACTTCATAACTTCGGGTTAGGTATGAATGTGCTATATGAGTATTAAGGTGACATTTTATCCATATAAAGTCTTATCGGGACGAGTTTGGGTGGAAATAGTTGTTTTAAAATTATGATGAATAGTGGGGTGCGTAAGATTCTATAGAATCGACTAAATTTACAGTAGGTCTGCCTTCTAGCCAGTATACGTGAAACTTCTTTAGGAATTTGAGAAAACTTAAAACATGAAAGTTATAGCCCGTTGAAGTACCTTTCCAACCATATTTAGACCAACACAATCAGAACCTGATTTACCCCTCTAAGGGATGCTTTAAACTTGATTTCGCAGGCTTGATATTTGATGTGTTTTGCCCTATGAATAGGTTCTATTGAGTTAAAATTGATTAAGGATTTGAACTTGGTTTCCAAATTCATTTATGACATTGGTATACCCCTATTAACGAGATGATGAACATAATCCATAATGAGTGATTCAGCTTCTGTGCTATGACTGTGATTCGGCTAATTGACTATGATTTATGTTGTTCTGTGTTTGGCATACCTATTCGGGAAAAAGGGTAGTGACTATCTGTCCTAGTGGGCGTTGCCTAGACATACAGGAAGAAGAGTGGTCATCAAGGGTCGATAGCCTCGGTGTGGTCTTTTCCTAGCTATTCGTGAGGAAGGGTATTCATCGTGGGTTGATGGTCCCAATGTGGTGCTTCTATGCAGTTTAGGGAACCTTAAGTGGCCATCCCTTCCTTATATTTATTTGGGCCTGTATTGGCCTGTGTTATACTTTAGTTGCTTGTAAGTGGATTGTTGATGATGTTGAATTCATGAGTGAGAGGGCTTGACATGACAAACGATACAATAAGATGAAATTGATATTTTCCTATGTCATTACTTTTACTTGTGACTTTACTAAGGAAACTGGCTTACACTATCATTGTATTTCGAACTATTTTTGAAAGAACTTAAGGTAATGAGAACGACTTAAAGATTAAAAGTGATTACTTCTTCATCATTGACTTATACTTGATATTCATGAGATTTTATCTTTGGTTTTGAATTGTTTCTCAATACTGTTTTGAAGTACACTTTTTCTTATATATTTCATTATTAACTATTGTCCTGGAGTGTCATACCCCAGTCCTGATAGGGCCTGATGGGCACCCGACCCTTTGCTTAGAGCCGAGCGAATCCGCTGGTTCTCATTATATTCATAATCTTACTGGACTCTTAAATCACAAAATGAAATGCATAATGAAAGATTTTCAAAAACATTCTTTTCGTCTTTCTCAAATTAAGTAAAATCTGTAATCATATGAAATTTGTAACATAATGCATAATGATACATCGGCTTGCAGAGCCGCTTGCAAGGCTGACATGCTATATACATGACTCTGTCTGCAATGTCTCTAACATAAATCCATATACCATAACATAGATACTCTGACTCGGCAACACTCCGGAAGGAAATAGAGCTCGCCAATCCAGCTGGAACATCTTCTAGAAATATCCTCTACTCATCTGTATACACCTGTGTGGCATGAAATGCAGCGTCCAAAAGAAGGGACGTCCGTACGAGCAATGTACTGAGTATGTAAGGCATGGACAGTGACCTAATAAGAAATACCGAACATGGAAAATAATATAATGGACGTATGTGGATAAAGTAATATAAAAGAGATCAACCTGTACCGCTGGATGCCCTTTTAAGGCGAAGGTCGTGCATGCTTATATTTTTAAGAACATTTCATATCCATAATATATAACATATGTACACATGCATTAACATACACTTACACTTACTATACATACATCTGTCATATCCGTACTCGGCCCTTGCGGGACTCGATGTTATCTTGCCCGGCCATATAGGAGCGGTGTTATCTTGCCCGGTCGTACATGTGCGGTGTTATCTTGCCCGGCCATACATGTGCGGTGTTATCTTGCTCGGCCATATAGGCACGGTGTTGTCTTTCCTGGCTATGTAGGCACGGCATTATCTTGCCCGGCTATGTAGGCACGGTGTTATCCCCAACTAATCAGTGGGATGCAATGCATACATACATACATACATACATATACACACACGTATATATATATAAATGCATAAATGAATCAACGTTATCATTAGCATTACCATTATCATCATATCAATCCTTGAAGCATCAACCATCGCAGAATGAAATCGACGACTTCACGGGAGTCTCGAAAATCATGAACTTAGGTAGCACTGGAAATAGAATAGTTATCATCGCTATATCTCACCTCGAAGGAACGAGTAACATGAGGTGAGACCATTAGTAATAAGTACGGTTAAGGGATTCATGGAATGGCACAATAATCTCATAATGCGCTCAAATCATAGCTTCGGAGTTTCAAAAGAAGAGAATCATCATCATCGTCACAATCATCGTAGAACATATTCCATTTAACATCATAAGAGGCTTTAAGAGTCATGAACTTCGAGCTTTTGAAAACAAGGATATTATGGAAACATTTATGGAATCATAACATAGGAATCATGCCTTTGAAAGAAAGGGACGAGCCTTAACATACCTGTTCGACCTCCTATTAGCTACGCTTATTCGTCCGAGCTCGCAAGTCTACATTTAAGAGGAGTTACACTAACGTTAGACTCTTTATTGCACACTTGTTTCAAGTTTCAAATCAAACTATTCTATATTCTGCCGACAATTGGGCAGCATCTCCCCTGTTTATATGCCTAGCCCAAAATTACAATTCAGCAACCAATGAACAACAACAATAATACCAACATCAACAACACTATTATTCATACCAATATATTCCATAAACATCCCACACGATGTTTTTCAACATATAACAACAACATACACTTTCTTCCATCCCAATCAAGGAGTATAATCTCATCAACACGCCAACAAGGTTAGATACCATTTCTATACTCATAAATCATCCCATCCACACGGCCACAACATGTTCAAAATAGCCCATAAACACAACAACTACAACACAACACTTTATGACCTTTCCTCCATAACTATTTTCATTTTTAAGGCTTTCTAGACCTTCAAATAAACTCAACATAAGATATGGGATGAATAACATACCTTATACTTGAAGAAAATCAGCCACATCCACTTTTTCCAACGCCAAACTTAAGTAGAAGCAAGAACAATCACCTTTCACGAACTGGTTTGGTGTAATCTTGTTAAATTCTTGAATTAATAGGCTATAATGTTTGGGAGATGTTTTGAGAGACTTATAGGACCTTTTAGGATGTTACTTTGCTGAAACAATGGGGTTGATGGGGGTATTTATACCCCTCCTAGGTCGGTTTCACCGACCTCCTCATGTGGGGCCCACGGAGCCATTTTTGGCAGCTTACGGTCTTGCTCTTACAATGGCCATAAATGTTGATCCCGATATGGTGTGAGGTCCCACGACATACGGTTGGAAAGATATTTCAATTATACAACTTTCATTCTAGGGTTTTTCCAAATTCCAAACTTGTAATAGCGTTTTGGCCCCTCCAAGTCAGGTCATCCGAAAACGTATCTTTAAATCGTCATTTTGGAGGGCTTATGCCCATATTTGGCTTAAGGGTCCTGCTTAAGATTTTCTCAACTTTCCATGTACTACTCGTATCACTTTTTATATGTCCTTTAAAAAATCCCGACATGTGGGCCCCACCTTAGCTTATGGTTACGAGGGCTATCATCGAGTAACGTGTTCACTGATTTACTCCATACCATCTCCAAATGTCATATATATATATATATACATATATATTCTTATACTCAGATAATATAATCCTCATCCCTAATCCTTGTATAACTTTGCTCTCCCTTGAGCTCATACTAAGCTGTCTACAGTCTTGGTAACGCGAAATTTTCCAGGGTATAACACGGAGACACTCACTGAGTACCCAGTGCTTAGGCATACCACTGTTATTTTTGATGGTATGTTAGGTAACGAAAAAGAGCTGGTTCATGATACGCGTATGGAGTAGGAGAACTTGGTGCTTTCAAGACTTATTGGGTAGCTGACGCCCTTGTTCGTGGGACACCACATCTATTTAGTTTATTATTTTATTTCAGGCTGCGTCTCGATGTGTTAGATTCTTTTTGTGTTTGTTAAATGCTCCATAGTCAGACGTTGTGTTGTGGGTAGATGTTGAAAATCTCGTAGGAATTATTGAGGCTTTTTCACATATTATAATTGATTATTCATATTAGACTTTCATTGATTTTTATAAGTATGAGTATGCTTTCAGTTAACCATAAATGACTGATTTTAAATAAATCTTAAAAGTCTATTAAAAGATAATATATGTTTAATGATTTTATATTATGCTTCTGGTGTTGTTCATAGCATCAGATGCCTATTGCGCCAGGGTCGATTTTGGGGCATGACATAATTCTGGACAAATTGGTGAGTTCAAAGCTCTACGAAAAAGAACACCTTCCTTCAACAAATAAACTCTCATTTTCTCTCACTTCATTAAGCACCCTACAATATTTCTTCATAACATCACGAGGAAATTACAATGACTACCATTTATAGGTATAAATTTCTGTCATGAAATGAATTGGAAGAATGTGGGGTAATACATTGTTGGTATGCATAAGTTTTGATGATTAACAAAGTACGAACACATGGTAAATGTAGCAGGTTCCCAGACATGTTCTATCAAAAAGATACAGGAGAAGAAGATAGACACAGAGCAATATATGATCAATGAAACATGTCAGTCAACATGTTCCATCTTCCATACCAGAAGCAGGCTCGAGATAGAGTCACTGGAATGAACGACAAGGGGATGACGAAATAGGTTTGTGAACATGTTCCATCTCAAACATTGCAGAGATTCAGAGGCAGATGAACCAGGTGGATGAAAACAGGTTCGTGAACATGTTCCAGCGCAAGTCCTACAACAACTAGGATTTGCTGATTTATAGTTAAGACTTGGTGGTCAAGTATGTTGATTTGCTTGCTATATTTGTTGAGATTAGTAATACTTCTACACAGCCAAGAAGCGGACTCAATAAGGCAAGAATCAAAACACAATACAAACGTATTACATCTCATGGGCCCACTCGAAGAGGGATTTGTGTTTACCGACCTACTGTGCACTTAATGTTATAAATATCAAAGTCTTAGCAAGAAGAAGGTTTGCTCATCCACAAAGAGAGAATTTATAATATTAAGCGATCAAATATATATCAAGAATATTTCGAATCCCAGAGGTACGTCCGTAGTACGTGAAGAAGAATGAAGATGTTGTACAATAGAGTTTATGTTTTACAGTTCCTGAGTCTAGAAAACTTGTGTTAGGTTGGGCTATCAAATTCTACTTTATCCGCTTTATTTGAAGCATTAAATTAGGTACAAAAATGTTGTAAAATTCAACTGCAAGTTGGAAGACAACTTGAAGGTTACTTGTTAGTTAGAGGTTGATTTGTGAGATAGGAATTAGAGGTTAGTTCCTAGGTTACAAAGAAAATCATGGAGTAGTGATCTTGAGGGAGTTATGGTCATGTTCTTTACTTAATATTCATATATAATTCGAATAAATATTATAACAATAAAATGTTATTCCAACAATCCCCCTATCATTTTAGCATTAAAATTCTAGCAAGGCCTAATGCACCCATTTTTGGCGCGTTGGAGGTCGCACTGCGCCAATGACATGTGTCCCGAGGAATTTTTTGAAATTTGGCTAAGTAAGGGTGCGAGGGTAGGCGGGCACACAACATGCAGCCCATCGCGTGGCCTTTGGCCGTGTGGAGCCACGCCACATGATGTCTATTTTGACCATGGTGCTTGCAATTTATATTTATCTAACGGCGCGGCCAAGGGATGATTTTTCCCCAAGTCTGTTAATATGACCCTTGTGCACTTTATTGCAATTTTTACATTCCAGACCTTATTCCAATGCCCTAAGCAGCAGTTCTCTGTTACTCTCATCTCCCACATCAAGGTAAGACTATTCTAATAATTCCTATGTCGTTCTAACCTTAGACAATGGTTAATTAATATGATTAACCAACCAAATCATATCATTTCAAGGTGAATTCCACAAAAAAGTTCGAACAAAAGTTCTAGCAGTTCTTCATCAAGAATCCTAGTTGTTCGTTAAATTGGAGCGATCAAAGACATGTAATGGTAACTCTCCACGTGCGGAATGTTATTTTTCTTCCCTACGCCACGTTCAATTAATGAAACTCACTAATTATCCTCAATACGAATGTTATGCCCTAGTTCATGATTTCTCTAAATTGTGTTTTTCATGTTATATCACTACGAATGCCATGAACTCTATGTAATCCATGTATATTCATGTCATTCTTTCCTTGGGATACACGTCCGAATTATGAACTAAAAATTAAACCATTATTGTTCTAAATCCATGAATTCTTATGATTCCATGTCTCATGAAACCATGCTACAAAATACATGATAAATTATGTTATGAATTATATTATGAAAACCATGGGTGTAAATGCCATCCTTATTCATGTTATGTTTTGGAAGTAGTACTGATACTGAGAACGTTAACACTTGAAACAACGTATGCCATCATAGGATAAAGATCATTTCGTTGGTTTAGGAAGTTTCTTCTTATTACCAATTGCGGGTTTATATTATGGATCTACTCATGTCCTATATGTCTCATACGAAAGTTGTAAGATGACTTAGTTGATCGGCCAGAGATCAGACTCTATTTGCTCACATGATGGCTTATGGTCCTATTCGGATTATGCTCATTTTTAGTTCCCGTTTTAGTTTTAGTTCAGTATTGCATCGTGCATCCGTTGTGTTTATTCATTCATTTGATTTTACGTAGAGTACTATTCTACAGAAATTAGTCCCTTTTGTTGGGTGCTGCATTTCAAGATGCGGGTATAGAGACTCAAGACGATAGAACTTCTCGCTAGGATCCATTACATATCTTCTTGGGTGAGCCCCATTATTATTCGGGGTGTTATCTTAATTTCAGTTGTTTAGATTCTTAAGGTATAGTGGGGTTGTTTTCTGATAATCAGCTAGATTTCATGTTCATGTCAAAGGCTTCATAGACTATCATGTCATATAAGATATTTCAGATGTTTTCTTCAGCCATTGCGGCTAAATGCTTTAAGTTAGAAAAAACTATTTCAGTTTCTTAAATTATAAAACGCACTCATATTTTTGGCATTTAAATTATTTATGCTTTATATTTTCGCACATTCATGTATATGATCTGCTCAGACAAGTTCAGGCATCGAGTGTTGGTCTGCCCTGTCCCAGGTTGGTATCAGAACATTAGGTTCAAATGTCGTAGGATTCTAAGAAGTCGTGTCTAGTAGAGTTTTCTTTGTATGTGTGAGGGTGCCACACATATAGATGGTTAACTACCAAGACATTTAGGATTGTTTCAATTCTTTCATACTCTAGATCGTGCAATTAAAGTTATGCATTCAAGAAAAATTCGAATTCTTGCATATTATGTTTTTGTTAGAAAATTCCTGCGAAAAGAAAGTCAGTTACGAGCCAAAGGGTTACTACTGATGCTGCTCAAAAGTGGACTCTCAAACTCAAGGAGTTCGCACCAAGGCCCAGGAACTTGCATCCGGTCATCCCACCAATTACTGAAAGGCTTGTGGTAGTCCATAATATAGTTATTCCGCCCCCAATTCATTATATATGGATGTTAAAGGAGCAATTATATTGCTCACCCATATTGTTGCTATCCATGCTAAACGCTAGGGAATGACTCCAATTACTTTTTCTCATGAGGGGTTGCCTAGTTCATGGATCAGAGAATTCATCTGTATGAACCTTTCAGTGTTCACAAGGTCCAATCCAGCTGAGGATCCATAAAAATTTGCTAATGAGATTTAGAGGAGTCTCCGAGTTACGCATGCTACTGAGACAGATATGCTTGTGTTTTTTGATTAGCAGCTAAATGATGTTACTATTATCTGGTATGAGTAATGGGAAGATTCCTAAGGGGAGAATTTATATTTGCAGTTAGGGATGAGTTTGTTGCGGCTTTTTTTAATTAGTTCCTCGCACAGTAGATCATGAAGGGCAAGGCCTCAGAGTTCAAAAGGCTCAAACAAAACGACATGAATGTGAATGAATATTATCTTAAGTTCGTTACATTAGCTAAGTATGCCCTAGACATTGTTTCCACTATGAGGGCCAGAGTTAGGCTATTTGTGATTGGTCTTGGACCCTACTTTAGTGGTGAGGCATAAAATTTATCTTTAAAAGTTGGACAAATTTAAGAACTAGAACAAGAAAAACGATCTCTTCTCTCTCTTCCCATGCAAACACTAACCTAACCTAACGTAGTCACCCATGGCTGCCAAGGCCGCTGGTTAGCCATCAACGGCGGCTAGCCAGCTTTTGACACTCTCATCATAAACACATTTACCTCCCCTTCCCAACACGGTTGCACACGCTTTTTTTTTCCAGCCCCGTCTCTACTTGCTTCACATGCAAACCCTAGTCATATGACAAGCTATGCACAAATTGTGATGTGCATGGAATACTCTTTGTCCAAGGTTCAATGTGATCCAATCCCTCTAAAAAATATCACGTATGTTGAAGGTATTCCTTATGTGAAATTGACATCGAGAAAAGTTTCTCGTATGGCAGCTTTTGAAGATCTACAATATGTTATTGTGGGTAAGTTTTCTTATGGGTGGCCTGAACTAGAAGAACTTCATACTATAATTCCTAAGCAATGTTTTCACGACGCAACCGGAGTGCCATGACGGGTAACCGAAGCTAACCTACCGAGCACTACCTAACATGCTTCTTACAATCGTATCTCAGTGGACCACATGGCTAAATCACAGTTATCATAATTTGTACGGTCATGAATTCTCAAATAATAGCTCATCTATATGGTTATCATCAGTTATGCCTATATGTATATAAACAAACCAACAAGGCTACAAAGATGATATACAAAATATGAACCGGTAAAGTTCTGAGATGTCTAACTATGCACATCTGTCTACAAACCTCTAAATAGAGTACAAGAAATCATAAGGACAGGACAGGACCCCACCGTGACGAAATATGTACACAAAAGGGTAATACCAATGGACTTCAGCTTCGAAGTAAGTGGAGCGCTCCTGAGACTCCGCTGATGAATCACCTAGGGGTCTGACCCATCTCCCTGCCTACCTGTGAGCACGAACGCAGCGTCCACAAGAAAAAGTATGTCAGTACGAAAAATGTACTGAGTATGTAAGTCATGAATAACAACATAATAAAGATATAAAGAGCATGAGATAAAAGAGATAACCTGTACACCTGATTGCCTCTTAAGGCGGATATCATGCATGCTTATCTTTTCTTTTCAAAGCAGCATCTTATACATACATACATATATATAGTATACTGCCCGGCCATATAGGTTCGGTGTTATCATCACATCATCACCATTATATATATTGTTGCGGGGCGTGCTGCCTGATCCATATATTATATCATCATTACATATATAATTGCTGCGGAATGTGCAGCCCGATCTATATATCCCGTGTCCGGGCATCCCGCATCCGGGATGATATTATAAGTTGCCCACTGCAGTGATGTGTACATCTATGTGTCTGCCCTGCCACCTATAGGGAGGCGCGATGTGAAACTATATATATATATATATATATATAGAGAGAGAGAGAGAGAGATGAATGAAAGTCCAATGAAACATTACTACTCAATCAGAGTGATGTAAGGTCGATAAACCTTCGATTTCTATTATGGAATCATCATCATCGCTATATCTCACCTTAAAAGAACAAGTATTATAAGATGAGAACAACTTCAAGGAGTAAAATAAATAATCATGAAACAAGCTCAATAATATTACGAGAACATCTAGAACTATAAGCTTTGGTATCCTTAAGAATAGGATCATCATTATTATCACCATCATGGAAAACATTTGTCAACAATATCATAGGAACTTTGAGAATTATAAGATTCTACCATTCCTAAGAGTAGGACATTATGGATACCATGTGTGGATTCACAATAAAGGAATCATGCCTTTATAAAGAAAGGGTTAGCCTTAACATACCTTTACGTCTCCTTAATTACTTAACGTTCTCCTCCCAAGCCTGCAAAATCTACATTCAAGAGGATTCATACTAAGGTTAAGTCTTGAAAACACCCTTAAGTTAAAACTAGCATAATTAACAAGCTAATGAAATTTGTGCAGCACTTCCCCTATTTTATCTGCTTCCAGCATATCGTAAAACAGCTCCCAAAAAACAATAACAACATTCACAATATAATAATCGAGAAGTTATATTCAATTTAGTGTCGAATTCATCCAAAAACCCCTTTCAAGTTCACCTTATAGTCGTCTTCTTCACTTCAACACTTATGATTTCTCCACTTTAATTCTTTTCCTTTCCAAGAGTTACTAAGCCTTTATATCAACACAATAATGCCAATAATCGGAAGAACATATCTTATAATGGAAGAACTTCACCTTTCTCAACTCTTTCCAAGATTAAGTTCATTACAACTTTGAAAAGAAGCACGAACAATCTCCTTCTATGGATTATCTTTGGGTTTGATGTTGATCATCTCTGTTGATGATATGGAAAGGTTTGGAGTGTTATGGAACCTTCAAGAGCTCTCAAGAACCCTCTAGAAGTGAGGGGAAATAAGTGTGGGAGGTTGAAATGAAAATGGGGTCTTTAGGGATTTAAAAAGGTGGCAAAGTACCCCCCCCCCCCCCCCCCCCCCCCGGCCCCCCGCTCAAATTTGTGATGAGTATGCGGCCGCAGTATACTGAGTACGCAGCCACATACTGGCCCAATTTCTCCGGTTTCACGAAATTGCGTTCTTTTCGATTCGTTTAACCTCCAATCCTTATGGAACCTTTTTGGCACCTGTATAAAACTCCATTAACCATCCAAGGGGCCCTATATCTCCTCCTAAAAATAATTCTAAGCAATGTATAACTCAAATGCTATGAAATCTTCCCAAAACATGATTCAAACTCCAATTTCTCCAATGAACTTACTTCCACCGCTTCATATGACTCTGAAGCCTTAAGGTATACACTTAAAATTATTAAATAACCTTCGTAAGCTTACAAGGGATTAATTTCCATTTTATTCTTGCGTTAGTTGACCCATAATCAAAACGTCACCAAATTTCTCAATATGTAACATTCCTCCCCCCTTAAGAACATTCGTCCTCGAATGTTTGACTTTTAGGGATTCTACAAAAAAAATTCCAGAGTTTCCCCTGTAAATATGCCAATACCATCCTGTCACGACAACCCAAAATATACATTGCCTTAAATGGCTACAAGAAAAACAAGAATAATGGATACACATGACCAAGAAATCATTAAAAGAAAGCATTTCATACCTTGAGACAATGGCGCCTCTGTCTGAACCCCTTTTGGGAGTAAAAACGAATGTGGATACCTAAACTTCAAATCTTCCTCAAAACCCCTTCTGGGAGTAAAAACGAATGTGGATACCTAAACTTCAAATCTTCCTCAACTTCCCACTTCATTTCTTCTCTATTATCGTTTCTCTACAGAACTATAATTGAAGCTACATCTTTGGTTCTGAGCCTCTGAACTTGCCTATCTAGAATAGCAATGGGAATTTCTTCGTAAGATAATTGCTTGGTGACCTGAACATCATTTACAAGTACAATTCTGGAAGGATCTCCAATGCACTAGCGAAGCATTGACACATGAAAAACTGGGTAGACCAACTCCAAGTCCGAAGGTAGATCTAACTCATAAGCCACCTGACCTACTTTGCACACACTCTTGTAAGGCCCAATATACTGAGGAATAAGCTTTCCCTTCTTACCAAATCTCATCACACCCTTCATCGGTGACACCTTCAAGAATAGCCAATCATTAACTTGGAATTCTAGGTCTTGCCAGTGATTGTCCACATAAGACTTCCGTCGGCTCTAGGCTGTCAACAATCGATCTTAGATAAGCTTGATCTTCTTCACCGCTTGCTGGATCAAGTCTGGCCCTACTAAATTTGTCTCCTCTACTTTGAACAATCCAATTGGTGATCTATATTTTCACCTATATAGGGCCTCATATGGGGCCATCTGGATGTTGGAGTGATAACTGTTGTTATATACAAACTCGATGAGCGGCAAATGATCATCCCAACTACCTCTGAAGTTAAACACACATGGCCTTAGCATATCTTCGAGAGTTCGAATGGTGCGCTCAGCTTGTCTATCAGTCTGTGGATGGAATGTTATGCTAAGTCTCCCTGAGTTCCCAAACCTTCTTGGAAGGACTTCCAAAAATTGGCTATAAATTGTGCTCCTCTATAGAAAATAATGGATACTGGAACACCATGGAGTCGTACTATCTCTTTGACATATAGCTTTGCATAATGTTCAGCCAAGTATGTAGTTCTGACAGGCAGAAAATGAGTTGACTTTGTAAGTCTATCCACAATTGCCCATATAGAATCATACTTACGCTGAGAACGAGGCAAGCCTATAATGAAATCATATTAATCACTTCCCATATTGCTTGAGTCCATCAAGCGAACTCCTAGGCTAGCTAGCTGTTGAAGCTCACGAGCTAACTCTCTCTTCTCCGACTCAACATCACATAAACTACCCATGGATTTGTGGCTACGAGAATCAGCTACTACATTCACCTTCCCTGGGTGTTACAAGATACTCATATCATAATCCTTTAATAGCTCCAACCACCGTCTTTGCCGTTGATTCAACTCCTTGTGCCTAAAAATATACTGGAGATTCTTGTGATCTGTATAAATATAAACGTGAACGCCATATAAATAATGTCTCCACATCTTCAATGCATGAATAACCGCAGCTAACTCTAGATCATGGGTCGGGTAATTTTTCTCGTGTTTCCATAACTGCCTTGAAGCATAGCAATAACTTTACCGTGGAACATCAACACACAACCTAACCCTATGCCTGAAGCATCACAATAAATGACATAGCACTCTGATCCTTTCGGAAGTGTCAGGACCTGGGCCGAAGTCAATCTATATTTCAGCTCCTGAAAACTGCGCTCATAAGCGTCCGTCTATTTGAATTTAGCTGATTTCTAAGTGAGTTTCGTCAGTAGTGCAGAAATAGAAGGAAAGCCTTCTACAAATCTTCTGTAATAACCTGTCAACCCCAGAAAACTACGAACCTCTGTAGGTGTTGTAGGCCCTGACCAAGTCTTCGTAGCTTCAATCTTCTAGGTATCCACCCAAATACCATCAGCTGAAATAATATGTCCCAGAAAAATTATAGAATTCAACCAGAACTAACATTTTGAAAACTTTGCATAGAGCTTCCGAGTCTGCAGAACTCTAAGGACAGTACATAAATGATCTGCATGCTCTACCTCAGATCAAGAATAAACTAAAATATCATGGATAAACACATCCACAAATAGATCTAGAAAAGGCCTGAACATATTACTTATCAAATTCATGAATACCGTCGGTGCATTAGTCAATCTAAATGACATTACCCTAAACACGAAATGACCATATCTAGTTTTGAAGGCTGTCTATGGAATGTCCTCCTTCCTGACTCTCACTTGATAGTACCCCAATCTCATATCAACCTTTGAGAAACATTTGGCACCCTGCAACTGATCAAATAAATCGTCAACCCTTGGAAGTGGATATTTATTCTTTATAGTCACCTTATTCAGCTGTCTGTAGTCAATAAAAATCCACAAAGAACCATCTTTCTTTCTAACAAACAACACAGGTGATCCCCATGATGAAGAACTAGGCCTAATAAAGCCTTTCTCGAGCAAATCTTTTAATTGCTCCTTCAATTTCCTCAATTCTACAGGAGCCATTTTGTAAGGAGGAACAGATATGGGCTTAGTATCCGATAACACATCAATGGTACAATCAATCTCCCGTTCTAGTGGAAGACCTGGAAGTTCGCCCGAGAATACATCCGAAAACCCATTCACTATTGGGACAAACTGAAGAATTTGCAATTTTTCTTTTATAGCTTGAACTCGGACTAAATGATATATACAACCTTTCGCAATGATCTTCCTTGCCTTGAGATAGGAAATAAACCTACCTCTCAGAGATGCTGTATTGCCCTTCCATTTTAAAAATAGTTCTCCCGGAAACTGGAAACGAACCATTTTTATTTTGTAATCAACATTGGCATAACAGGAGGCCTACCAATCCATACACGTAATGACATCAAAATCTACCATATTTAGCTCAATCAAATCAACCATAGTATGACGATCGCAAACTATAGCCACACAGTTTTTATATACCCGCCTAGCTATCACTGGGTCACCCATAGGTGTAGACACTTTGAAATGTTTTCAATCGACTCGAGTGTCACCCCATACCGACCAACAACATAAGGAGTAACATATGACACGTAGAACTCAGATCAATAAATGCATATACATCATAAGAGAATACTAATAATATACCTTGAACTGGACACTCATCTTTTACCCCTACCATGGCCTGCTAATGTCTGTGAGCCTTGCCTCGGAGGGCGTATAGATGATGAAAAACCTGTTGTTAATCCTGTGGGTTGGACCCTACCTCTACCACCTATCGATGGATAGTCATGCTTGATATGGGCTAGCCGACCGCAGGCATAACAAACTCTTAAACCCAATCGGCACGGTCCCCAATGTAACTTACCACACTGAATACATCGTGTTTTAGGTGGTCTCGTCTGACTGGAACCACTCTTAATATGAGAACTAGGAACTCTAGAACTCTAAGCTGGCCCAAAATAAGTTGGTCTATCAAACCTGGGTCTAGAAAACTGTGGAGGTGCACTAGCTACTGAATGGGCTGAGCGTTTAGAGAACAGCTGCCTTGGGCCACTTGTGAACTCATTGTCAATCCCTAAAAGCATGACCCTCTTGCTTTAACCCCTATCACCATGGACCATACCCTGTCACTGAGCTTGAGCGGCTACTAATTGGGTCAGCAAAAAGATGGCCTATCTCATCTCCTGGCCTGAGGCATCTGGTGGAGGAACGGGGGGTATTGGAGCTGCATCTGAGGCTCCTTCCTGCTCCTCTAAAATGGTGCAGTATGAGAGGTCCGAGATGGAACCTCATTCTGGGACTCACCCTTCACTATGTCTATCAGTGGTTCCCGCTTAGTCCTTCTACCTTCCACTATCTTGCCTTTCTGGGCCGCTGGTGCTTTTCTTTTCACAGACATCGCTGAAAACGTAACACACGGTTAGGAAAGGGAATTCTTATATCATGGCTCTATCACACGATCTATGATGAGGAAGAAGGTAAATCATTCCTAAATGCCCCGCAGCCTCCTGTTTTTAAGTGTGGTTTGCTTCACACCCATAAACATGACTCTACTAGACAAGGTTCGTAGACACACCCTAGGACGAACTGCTCTGATACCATTTTTATCGTGACCCGACCGGAGGGACATGACGGGTAGCTAGAGCTAACCTACGAAGCACCACCTAACATGCTTCTTGTAATCGTATCTCGGTGGACCACATGGCTAACTCACAATTATCATAATTTGTACGAGCATGAACTCTCGAATAATAGCTTATCTATATAGTTGTCATCAACTATGCCCATATATATATATGAACAAACCAACAAGGCTACAAAGATGATATACAAAATATGAACTAGTAAAGTTGTCAGACGTCTAACTATACACACGTGTCTACGAGCCTTTATATAGAGTATAAGAAAACGTAAGTGTCACGACCCAACCCCGTGGGCCGCGACTGGTGCCCGAGATGGACACCCGTACATACCTACTAACCGGATTTTACTTGCATTTACATATTAAGGGTTTCGTGCATACAAAACCATATACTTATCACTTAAGTCGTCGATTACATTATAACACCTAAATAAATCAGGTTATCGTAGTATATAAGAAAGCCGGACGCAATCCATACATACATCACAGATCTAATGCGACCCATGACCCACATACATGTCTACAGGCCTCTACAAACCATAACGGAAACATATGACGGGACAGGGCCCCGCCGTACCCCTGAATAGTCACGTACGCATAAATATGTACCACGGAGAGATCTGTACCAAAAGTGTGGGCTCCGGATCAAAGGAGCACTCCAAGTAGCAGAACGGCCCCCTAGACTGGCGGATCACCACAATAAGTGTCTGTATCTGCGGGCATGAAACGCAGCCCCCGAAGAAAGGGGGTCAGTACGGAATATGTACTGAGTATGTAAAGCGTGAGGTACAAAAAAAACAGAACCATAACCGGGACAACGGTACAAAAATAAATACATTACCCAAATCACCAAAGCGCTGTTTTACCCAGTCACAAATCATACATGCAGATATCATATGTCAGAAAAGGGCAGACTCAGAACATCAGAATGATTGTTTCCACACGCGGATCGTATATGCCGAGGTCTTATGTCAGAAAAAGTACGGATCCGGAGCGTCAGAATATTTGCTTTCCAGACACAGATCATGTATGCTGGTATCATATGTCAGGAGAAGTACAGAGGATACAGAATGCCAAAATGCTTACTTTCCGAACACAAACCAAACATATCAAAATCATCTATCGTATATGCACATATAACAGATCCCGGCCCTCCTGGTAAGGGACGCGGTGGACAGAATCATGTAACAGATCCCGACCCTCTGGTAAGGAACGCGGTGGACAGAATCATCAGATGCCAAAATCAGATACCATATATGCATGTAACAGATCCCGGCCCTTTAGTGAGGGACGCGGTGGACAGAGTAATCAATGCATGTCAGAATCATATAGCGTATATGCAGATAACAGATCCCGGCCCTCTATTGCGGAACGCGGTGAACAGAATCATCATGTGCCATCCTGGCCGCCATCCCCATATCATCATATACAGACATACATGTAACAGAACCCGGCCGCAAGGGAGAGGGATGCGGTGAACAATGCAGAGGAAGATGCACGATAACATAACAGAACCTGGCCTGGGCGCAGTGAATAACATACTGAGGCTTGCACGAACAGAACAGTGAGAAATCATATGCACACATATCCAGACTCGACAGATGCATACACTTACCGACATTTGAAGATCATAAACACGTTCTGAACCAATCGGAGTTAGTATGTGGAAGTTACGGACATTCTTTTTATCACAGAAATTTTATGGACATTCAAAGCAAATCCGAGATCACTTACGAAAGTTAGGGATATCCAGACTTACAGAACTCTTTAGGAACAAAATTCTTTATGCTTATCTTGTTATTCATTCATATAATAAGCTCCATTATGTCGAGCGTACTCATATCGAATGTGAACAAAATCGTGGACGACTCGGAAATATCTCAAATAGAGCTTCAAAAGTCATAGATTCGTATTAAAACTATATGCATGTAACTGGATAAATAAATTCCAGGACTCGATGGACAAATATATTCACGACATCCGAAGGCTCAGAAATCAGTTTCGGATCAATCAGAATTAGTATGAGAGAGTTACGAACTTTCCTAGTACGGAACCTTCCGACAATATTTCATAAGTCATTCTTGGAAATTCGAGTATCGTTCATATTAGAAGACTTTCAAACATCATTATGGATCACATTTTCATATTAGGAAACTTGCGGATAACATTATGGATCAAATCAAATGGGGACATTAAGACCATATTTTCATATCGAAGCATTCATCAAAGACTTTAGTCATCTCGGTTATCATTTGAACAACATTCAGAAACATAACGACTAGAATCTTCAAACATCATAAATGCATATCAAGCTATATAGAATGGCTTATGGAAGTCGAAGATGTTGGCCAACCTAGTGGCTCTAAGAATGGGATTTTCTTTATAAGCATACATATACCTTTTTGTCCATTTCAAAGGGATCATGCTAAAAGAAGGAAAGGTAAGCTTTACATACCTCGATTGCTCGCTAGTCAAATCCCGAATCAAGTCTCGGGCTCTCCAATATCTACAATAATATCATCAATTTCCAAATATTAGCTACAAGTACTTAGAAATTCAATTATGACTAGTACTTGTCTACAGAAATTTCGGCAGCATCTCCCCTATAAATTCAACATCCCCGAGAATTAAACTCGGCCAAATTCATCAACAACCATACCAACAATACCAACAACCATACCAATAACATCAAAAACCAATTTAAAACGCATTTCAACACTAGTAACCTTCCTTTCTACATATTCATCATTATTCATTTCAACTACAAATTTTCAAGCCGATATCGACACTTACATATTCACTACTAATTCAAGATCATTCAAATACAATTCAAGAGCATTTCATACAATTCTACAAAATATTCAACAATCCCGCCAAAACCATACTTCACCCGAAACCTCCAATCTTCGACACGAACATTCACAACACATTTTTATCTTCCAATTTCATCAACAACAACAACAATTTGCGCCTTAATAATTCCATTCCCATAATTACATAAATCTATAATAAAATCACATAATTTCCTACAACAACTTAACAACCAATTTTCATGCCAACTTGAACTATTATTCTTCCATTTACATCACAAGGCCAAAACAACATAATTTAACATACTAAATAAATTTCATTCTTCCCCCCTTCACTATACCCACACACGGCCATACACCCACACATCCACAACACACAAATTTCATACTTTACTTTCATTTCCATATACTACAATGTATATATAAAATTCTTCCAAGACAAAAAGAGTAGAATCTTTACCTTTTTCAAGAATTTCCACTTGCCAACAAAAGTACTTTCTTGCCTAAAAAATTATACCACGTTGAAGAGGGTCTCGAGCTTAGTAGGAATACTAGAAAATTGGGATTTTTGGATCAGAGATTGATGGGCAAAAAAAAAAAAAAATTTGTCTTGGCCGAATAGGCCCTTACTCTCACTCTCAATCTTCTTTTGTCTTGAACCTTCTTGAAGATGACTAATAATGGCCCCTTTTCCTCTTATTTATTTCATGACTTTAATTTACATGGGCTTGGTCCCTTTTTTTTTTTTTTTTTTTCTCTTCATATGGCCGGCCACCCCTTGATTTTGGGCCTCTTTTTCTCTTTTTTTTTTTAGCCCAATAAGTTGGTTAATATTTGTAATTCATGAAACAAATTTTCAAAATTCCAATTTTTCCCTTAGCCTCCCTCGATATTTTCGCATCAATATTTTTTCATGAACAACACATATATATTAACTAAAATCAAAATATCACCTTACCTCTTACTAGTCACAATTATTTCGATTTATCCAAATGTGCGAAATTACGGGATATAACATCCTCCCCCCCTTTAGAACATTCGTCCTCGAATGTTCAACTGACCTTATGGGGTCTTGTAATACTTTGGGGAGGTCTCTGTATTTCCTTCAAAAATTTCCAAACGTTGCAGCTGCTATCCCCTTTTTCGTACTCGCTTTTTTTTTTCTATTCCCGGACATCGTTATACTAAGACTTTCCGGCTTTAACTAGTGGTGGAATCAGTATTAGTCCACTTGTAACATCTGTACCATATCTTTCGCTTTGACTTTTAGATTCCGTTCAGTCAATGTCTTTCATTTATCGCAACACCGACTGCTGGGGCCTACCTGTTGATCGATACAGTCATAAATGGGATGTCATATGCATACACATACATTTACTACCATTTCGCTCACAAAACATTCTCCAAACGCTTATTCAAACTTACTCTCATTCCCAAACTGCGTTGTTCTGTCTTTCTTTTTCACCGGCCTATTCTACCTTAATCTACCCGACCTCTTTAACGTTTCTGATCACCCCGCACGTTCTAATTTCCTTTCGGTTACCCCAATTTTCCCATTGGTCTCACAGATCTATATTTGTGAAAATGTTGTACACTTCCCAGGGGGTCACCCATCCCAAAATTGCTCTGGCCTTAGCACGCTTAACCTTGAAACTTTAGTGCATTTCGATGCGTTAACGCTGGTATAATTGCATCCACTACTCCGTACGACCTTTAGCACGTAATTTAAGGCAAGTCGGGGGTTTTGACAATTTCCGGAGGGTTCTCACAGCGGGTCCCACTCCGATTTAGAGAGGGTCGTTCATTTTTCTGATTATGTAATTACCAAATTAGCCTTTTAAATTCTCAACATTCACTTTTTATCTGAATAAATAGCTGCTTCAAACGATTCTATCGATTCGGGTTTCATTCTAATTCCACTAGCAACCAGGGAAAAATATATTTATCAACGCATACACATTTCAGAAAAAGATAAGTAGAATACCTGTAACTACGTCTGGTGACGCCTCCTGGTCCTGTCGGCTGGCCAAAGCATATAAGCGGTTCGAAGGACCGCTAGAACCGGGAGCTCCGCCATGACCTCTACCATGGCCCGCTGGTGTTGGTATGCCCCGCCCCGTAGGGCGCATAGCTACAGAAGGGGAAGATGAACTAGCAACTGACCCGGTGGGCTGGGCTGAACCACCGAGACCATTCTTAAACGGACACTCCCTCAAAATATGATCCTGACGGCCACAAAAGAAACAGGCGCCCATAGCACAATAACAGCTCCCTGGGTGAGGCTTCCCACAGTAAAAACACCAAGGCATGGGTGGCTTTGACTGACTGAAATCTCTACTCACTTGCGAACCCGAGGCCCTGGAGCTTTGTCCTGCTCCTGAGTATCCTGTGCTATCAAATCTCTCACCAGTAGACTGTGGGGGTGCGCTTCGCGCTGGCTGAGAAGACTGTCTAGTATGCTGTTGAGGCCGTCCGCCTCGAAACTCCCCAGAATGACTAGCTGATCTAGCCTTCTTGGGCTGGCCCCGATCATAATCTCTGTCAGGCTGACGTCTTCTACGTCTATCCTCCATCCCCTGAGCATAGGCCTGCACCCATACGATATCCATCCCAGACTGGGATGCCACCGCCATACAACTATCAATCAGGTAATCATCCAACCCCATCACATCTCGGTGCATCCTGTCAGTCATATCGGCTACAATGGTGGGTGCATATCTGGCCAGAGAATCAAACTCTAAGCTGTACTCTCGGACACTCCTGCCCCTCTGTCTCAGCTGTAAAAATCTGTCAACTCTCGCCCGCCGCAACTCTGGGGGCAAAAAGTGGCTGAGAAAGACGGCTACAAACTCGTCCCACACGGCTGGGGGAGCATCCTCACCCCTAGACAGCTCCCAGGACTCATACCAATTTACCGCTACATCGCGCAGTCGATATGAAGCTAACTCAACAGACTCGGTCTCGGAAGGTCTCACCAATCTCAGTGCATGCTGCATCTGGCGAATAAAGTCCTGGGGATCCTCCTCGGGCTTTGACTCGTAGAACTCTGGGGGACCACAAGTCAAGAAATCACGAATCCTCAAACTGTCACGCCTATCCACATCATCACCCCCTAGCCCGCGTCTGCGAGCCTGTCCTGCTACTAATCTCGTCAATAGCTGCACCGCATCTCGCATCGCCCTATCCTCCGCCCCTGGCTGAGGAGCTGGGGGCTCGGGCGCTGGGGCCTCTGGAGCTAATGGGGGAGCTTCCTCCTGATCCATAGTGGCAGCGGCTGCTGCTCTAGGCTCCTCTGATAATGGTGGCATAGCAGAGCCCTCTGACTGGGGCATAACCTCGGGTATAGTCTGGGCACGGGCCCTGGTAACTCTCTGGGCCATGCTAGTCTCTCCAACTGCCACTGACTTGCCCTTCTGGGCAGCTGTCGCCTTTCTCGGAGGCATCGCTGAAAACATAGCAATCTGTTAGAAAGGAGCCACCCTAATAGCACAGCTCTATCGCACGATCTAAGATCCAAAGAAAGGTAACACCCTAAATGTCCTGTAGCCTCCTGTTTATAGATGTGGTGCACAATACACCGATAAACAAGACTCTACTAGACACGGCCTGTAGACATTCCGAGGAAAAACCGCTCTGATACCAATTTTGTCACGACCCAACCCCGTGGGCCGCGACTGGTGCCCGAGATGGACACCCGTACATACCTACTAACCGGATTTTACTTGCGTTTACATATTAAGGGTTTCGTGTATACAAAACCATATACATATCACTTAAGTCGTCGATTACATTATAACACCTAAATAAATCAGGTTATCGTAGTATATAAGAAAGCTGGACGCAAACCATACATACATCACAGATCTAATGCGACCCACGAGCCACATACATGTCTACAGGCCTCTACAAACCATAACAGAAACATATGACGGGACAGGGCCCCGCCGTACCCCTGAATAGTCGCATACGCATAAATATGTACCACGGAGAGATCTGTACCAAAATTGTGGGCTCCGGATCAAAGGAGCACTCCAAGTAGCAGAACGGCACCCTAGACTGGCGGATCACCACAATAAGTGTCTGTACCTGCGGGCATGAAACGCAGCCCCCGAAGAAAGGGGGTCAGTACGGAATATGTACTGAGTATGTAAAGCATGAAGTACAAAAAAATCAGAACCATAACCGGGACAACGGTACAAAAATAAATACATTACCCAAATCACCAAAGCGCTGTTTTACCCAATCACAAATCATACATGCAGATATCATATATCAGAAAAGGGCAGACTCAGAACATCAGAATGATTGTTTCCACACGCAGATCGTATATGCCGAGGTCTTATGTCAGAAAAAGTACGGATCCGGAGCGTCAGAATATTTGCTTTCCAGACACAGATCATGTATGCTGGTATCATATGTCAGGAGAAGTACAGAGGATACAGAATGCGAAAATGCTTACTTTCCGAACACAAACCAAACATATCAGAATCATCTATCGTATATGCATATATAACAGATCCCAGCCCTCTTGGTAAGGGACGCGGTGGACAGAATCATGTAACAGATCCCGACCCTCTGGTAAGGAACGTGGTGGATAGAATCATCAGATGCCAAAATCAAATACCATATATGCATGTAACAGATCCCGTCCCTTTAGTGAGGGACGCGGTGGACAGAGTAATCAATGCATGTCAGAATCATATAGCGTATATGCAGATAACAGATCCCGGCCCTCTATTGCGGAACGCGGTGAACAGAATCATCATGTGCCATCCTGGCCGCCATCCCCATATCATCATATACAGACATACATGTAACAGAACCCGGCCGCAAGGGAGAGGGATGCGGTGAACAATGCAGAGGAAGATGCACGATAACATAACAGAACCTGGCCTGGGCGCAGTGAATAACATACTGAGGCTTGCACGAACAGAACAGTGAGAAATCATATGCACACATATCCAGACTCGACAGATGCATACACTAACCGACATTTGAAGATCATAAACACGTTCTGAACCAATCGGAGTTAGTATGTGGATGTTACGAACATTCTTCTTATCACAGAACTTTTACGGACATTCAAAGCAAATCCGAGATCACTTACGGAACTTAGGGATATCCAGACTTACAGAACTCTTTAGGAACAAAATTCTTTATGCTTATCTTGTTATTCATTCATATAATAAGCTCCATTATGTCGAGCGTACTCATATCGAATGTGAACAAAATCGTGGACGACTCGGAAATATCTCAAATAGAGCTTCAAAAGTCATAGATACGTATTAAAACTATATGCATGTAACTGAATAAATAAATTCCAAGACTCGATGGACAAATATATTCACGACATCCGAAGGCTCAGAAATTAGTTTCGGATCAATCGGAATTAGGATGAGAGAGTTACGAACTTTCCTAGTACGGAACCTTCCGACAATATTTCATAAGTCATACTTGGAAATTCGAGTATCGTTCATATAAGAAGACATTCAAACATCATTATGGATCACATTTTCATATTAGGAAACTTGCGGATAACATTATGGATCAAATCAAATGGGGACTTTAAGACCATATTTTCATATCGAAGCATTCATCAAAGACTTTAGTCATCTCGGTTATCATTCGAACAACATTCGGAAACATAACGACTAGAATCTTCAAACATTATAAATGCGTATCAAGCTATATAGAATGGCTTATGGAAGTCGAAGATGTTGGCCAACCTAGTGGCTCTAAGAATGGGATTTTCTTTATAAGTATACATATACCTTTTTGTCCATTTCAAAGGGATCATGCCAAAAGAAGGAAAGGTAAGCTTTACATATCTCGATTGCTCGCTAGTCAAATCCCGAATCAAGTCTCGGGCTCTCCAATATCTACAATAATATCATCAATTTCCAAATATTAGCTACAAGTACTTAGAAATTCAATTCTAACTAGTACTTGTCTACAGAAATTTCGGCAACATCTCCCCTGTAAATTCAACATCCGCGAGAATTAAACTCGGCCAAATTCATCAACAACCATACCAACAATACCAACAACCATACCAATAACATCAAAAACCAATTTAAAACGCATTTCAACACTAGTAACCTTCCTTTCTACATATTCATCATTATTCATTTCATCATTCTTCGACACGAACATTCACAACACATTTTTATCTTCCAATTTTATCAACAACAACAACAATTTGCGCCTTAATAATTCCATTCCCATAATTACATAAATCTATAATAAAATCACATAATTTCCTACAACAACTTAACAACCAATTTTCATGCCAACTTGAACTATTATTCTTCCATTTACATCAAAAGGCCGAAACAACATAATTTAACATACTAAATAAATTTCATTCTTCCCCCCTTCACTATACCCACACACGGCCACACACCCACACACCCACAACACACAAATTTCATACTTTACTTTCATTTCCATATACTACAATGTATATATAAAATTCTTCCAAGACAAAAAGAGTAGAATCTTTACCTTTTTCAAGAATTTCCACTTGCCAACAAAAGTACTTTCTTGCCTCAAAAATTATACCACGTTGAAGAGGGTCTCGAGCTTAATAGGAATACTAGAAAATTGGGATTTTTGGATCAAAGATTGATGGGCAAAAAAAAATTTTTTTGTCTTGGCCGAATAGGCCCTTACTCTCACTCTCAATCTTCTTTTGTCTTGAACCTTCTTGAAGATGACTAATAATGGCCCCTTTTCCTCTTATTTATTTCATGACTTTAATTTACATGGGCTTGGGCCCTTTTTTTTTTTCTTCATATGGCGGACCACCCCTTGATATTTGGCCTCTTTTTCTCTTTTTTTTTTAGCCCAATAAGTTGGTTAATATTTATAATTCATGAAACAAATTTTCAAAATTCCAATTTTGCCCTTAGCCTCCCTCGATATTTTCACATCAATATTTTTTCATGAACAACACATATATATTAACTAAAATCAAAATATCACCTTACCTCTTACTAGTCACAATTATTTTGATTTATCCAAATGTGCGAAATTACGGGATATAATAGTAAGGATGGGACGAGACCCCGCTATGCCCAAATACGTACACAGGGTAATACCAATGGACTGCAACTCTGAAGTAAGTGGAGCGCTCCTGAGACTCCGCTGTTGAATCACCTTAGGGTTTGATTCGTCTCCCTGCCTACCTGCGGGCATGAGTGCAACATCCATAAGCAAAGGACGTTAGTACGAATAATCTAATGAGTATGTAAGGCATGAATAAAAACATACATAATAAAGATATAAAGGAGTATGAGATAAAAGAGATGACCGGTACACCTGATTGACTCTTAAGGAGGATATCGTGCACGCTTAGCTTTTCTTTTCAAAACAACATCTTATACATACATACCTATATATAGTATACTACCCGGTAATATAGGTGCTGTGTTATCACGATATCATCATCATTATATATATTGTTGCAGGACGTGCAAGCCGATCCATATATCATATCATCATTATATATATTTGTTGCGGAACATGTAGCCCAATCCATATATCATATCATTATTATATATATTTGTTGTCGAACATGTAGCCCAATCCATATATCCTGCGTTCAGGCATCCCACGTCCGGGATGATATTATAAGCTGCTCACTATAGTGATGTGCACATTTATGTGTCTTCCCGGCCGCCTATAGCTCTACGCGATGTGAAAAAAATACATATATATATATATATATATATATGTATGTATATATATATATATGTATGTATATATATATATATGTATGTATATATATATATATATATATATACATACATACATACATATATATATATATATACATACATATATATATATATATACATACATATATATATATATATATATGTATGTATATATATAATGCATCCATGAGAGTCCAATGAAACATTACTACTCAATCGGAGTAACGTAAGGTCGATAAACCTCCGATTTCTATTATGGAATCATTATCATCCCTATATCTCACCTTGAAAGAACAATTATTATAAGATGAGATCAATAACAAGGAGTAAAATCAATAACCATGGAACAAGCTCAATAATGTTACGAGAACATCAAGAACTATAATCTTTGGTATCCTTAAGAATAGGATCATCATCATCATCATCATTATCATCATCATCATCATCAGGGAGAGCATTTATCAACAATATCGTAGGAACTTTGAGAATTATGAGCTTCTAGCATTCCTAAGAGTAGGACACTATGGATACCATGTGTGGATTCACAATAAAGGAATCATGCCTTTAAAAAGAAAGTGTTAGCCTTAACTTACCTTTACGTCTCCTTAATTACTTAACTTCTCCTCCCAAGCCCGCAAAAGCTACATTCAAGAGGATTCATACTAAGGTGAATTCCTGGAAACATTCTTAAGTTCAAACTAGCATAATTAACGAGCTAAAAAAATTAGGGCAGCACTTCAACTTTTTTATCAACTTCCACCATATCATAAATCAGCTCCCAAACAACAATAACAACATCCACAACATAATAATCAAGAAGTTATATTCAATTTAGTCTCGAATTTATCAAAAATCCCCCTTTCAAGTTCATCTTATAGTCATCTTCTTCACTTCAGCACTTGTGACTCCTCCACTTTAATTCTTTTCCTTTAAGAACTATCTCCTTCCATGGATTATCTTTGGGTTTTGATGTTGCTTTTCTCTCTTGATGATATGGAAAGGTTTGGGCCGTTATGGAACCTTCACGAGCTCTCACGAACCCACTAAAAGTGTGGGGAAATAAGTGTGGGAGGTTGAAATGAAAATGGGGTATTTTGCGATTTTAAAATGTGGCAAAGTCACCACCGCTCCAATTTACGGTGAGTATGCGGCCCATACTCCCTCCACAACATTGGGGTGTTGTTGGGAAGAAATCTCACCCAAAATGGGGAGTTTGTGGAACGTATGCGGCCTAGTGTACTGAGTATGCGGCCGCATACTGCCCCAATTTCTCCGATTTAGCGAAATTGCATTCTTTTCGATTCGTTTAACCTCCAATCCTTATGGAACCTTCTTGGCCATTGTATAAAACTTCATTAACCATCCAAGGGTCCCTATAGGTCCCCCTCAAGGTAATGCTAAGTAATGTATAACTCAAATTCTACAAAATCTTCTCAAAACATGACTCAAACTCCAATTTCTCCAATGAATTTACTTCCACTGCTTCATATGACTCTGAAGCCTTAAGGTATACCTTTAAAATTATTAAATAACTTTCCTACCCTTATAAAGGCTTCATGTCCATTTTAGGCTTGCGTTAGTTCACCCATAATACAAACGTCATGAAATTTCCAAAGGTGTAACAAATGTGGGACTAAAGGTAATTGTCAAGTAGGGTTTTTTAGAAATTGAGATGTGCTGATTCGATGCTCGTTAATGGAGGACTTTATCACATTGTCTTCTAAGAGTGCCTTTTGGTTGAAGTCACAATATGGTTATACTTATCGAATTATGCCTCTTATTTATGATTCAAGTTTCAAGATTGATGAAGAAACAACTACTGCCACGGCATGGATCTCGTTTCGAAATATTTTGCCTACTTTCTTTATGAAGGAGTCTTTGTTCTCACTTGTTTCTGCTGTGGGAAAACCTTTGCATTGTGACTTGGCTACTGTTAATAAGACAAGGACAAATTGTGCGAGGGCGAAAGTCCAGGTGGATTTATTATCAGATTTCCCAAAGTTTGTTATGATGGAGATTGAGGATGAAGTTACAAAACAAACTAGGAATGTTAAGGTAAATATTCACTGTGATTATCTTCCAAAGTATTGCATTGAATTCATGATTCAAGGACATGCAATTGAGGAGTGTAGAGTTCTGCATCCTGAACTAGAGAAGGATTTATAGGTTACTACTTAAGATGAGAAAGTTGCTAAACCTATAGATAAGATAGAGGAGCCAAAGCAGAATAATGAGGAGAAAAAGAGAGTAGTAAATCAAAGAAGTGACTAGCACGGAAGAACTAGAGGAAGATTGGTGCAGCAATATTTACCAAAAGTGCTCTTTAGTGGGAAAGTGGTTACTTATCCAAGTGAGAAAATGTATAATGAAGAACCAAAGATAATTCCTACACATGGTGGAGCAATGGCTCTGAATGAGCCTCACAAGGCTCAGGATAAAAGTGGGCAGGAAGAGGGTGTAGTAAATCAGATCAAGTAAGGAGTTTTAGCCAGTATTCAAGAAGATGAGGTGGTGAAATGAATATAAGTGAGGCAGCTCAGGATTCTAATAAGCCAGACACTGCTTTAATCCTTGAGAGTTCTAAAAGCACTCAGGTAGAGGAGCAAGTCATTAATGCAGATAGCACTCAAGCAACTGAAAATTTTAGTGGCTCAGGAAATTCTATAGATCAACAAATTGTAGACAATGTGATAGTAATATATATTCACATGGCTGTAGAACAACATGAAGAAGAAACTAAGGAGGTAGGAGATTCTACAGAAGTGGAGATTACAAAGAAAGATCACTGTCTTGTGGACACAAATGGAATGCAAAATTAGGCCATTAAGAATTGTGTTTAAGTTAATGGTAACCAGGGTGACAGTATTGAGAATAGCAGGTCAACAGACAAAAAGAGGCTCATGATACTAATAACATCAAGGGAATAGCAGTGACTCAGTATGGTGATATTTTTTCTATAGAGTCAGTGTTTCCAGTAATTAACACATATAGTGTTGGTGCTGAGAATATAGTGATTAATGATAATGTTGTGGAGTCTCATTCTGTGGAGGTAGCAGTTGATTCTCAGGCTGACAATCTACCAATTGAATAGGTGAACAACAATACTCCAAGGTTTGGTGGGGAATTGCAGCAAGCTATCAATGAAGGGATACAATTGGTAGTAGTGGCAGAAGTGCAAGTGAACAGCTTATCCAGTACTAAGGAGCTTTCTCCCAACAGGGTGCTCCATGAGCTGGTGTCTCATAACGTAGAGAATATTAAGGAGAATCTTATGATGGAGGAGGACAAAGAAGAGCAGGTTAATTTAGTGAATGAGAATGTATATAAGTAGGCCGGAGTATCTCCTAATGTCTCTAAAGTAGTTTCCAGTTCCAAAGGGAAAAAGAAGTGGCAGAAAAATATGATTAAGAATGGTCCAGCAGAAGAACAACCCCCTATTAGGGTGTTATGAAAGAGAGCAGTCAACAAACCATCTTTTAAATGATGTTAAAGTCATTTATTTGGAATATAAGATCTGTGAAGACTCAAACGGCATTTCATAGACTGCAAATGCTTCACAGACATCACAAGTTCTTTTTGATAGTATTATTGGAACCTTTAAAATAGGCTGGATACATTCAAAGATACAAGAGTATATTAGCCATGGCTAATGCATTTTATAATTGTAGTGGCAAGATCTTGTGCTTTGTGAATAGTAATATTGATGTAGAGGTGATTTCAAATACAGTTCAACAATTGACACTTAGACTATTTTTCCAAGATTTTGAAAAAACTATGTATACCACTCTAGTATATGTAAAGGGTGATGAAACTGCAAGGTTAGAAGTATGGGACAACGTGTATCATTTGTATAATAACACCACTGAGGCATGGATGATTGGTAGTGATTTTAATGTTGTCTTGAATGATAAGGAAAAGATTGGTGGCATCCCTATTTAGCCACAAGATGTGGAGGACTTTGTCTTTTGTGTGAATTCTTATGCACTGGAGGAGATTAGCTTTAAGGGCAGCCCTTTTACATAGTGGAGTGGTAGAGCAGGAGGTGATTGTATCTTTGACAGGTTGGATAGAATGTTCATTAATGCTCATTTGCAAGGTTGGTTTAGTAGCTTGGAAGTGGAACATCTGGCTAGGACAGGTTCAGGTCACGCTCCTCTATTATGTACTTATGGAGAAACATATCAAAATTAATACGAACCATTCAAATTTCTGAAGTTCTGGGTAGAACATGATTTTTCATGAACATTGTGAGGCAGAATTGGCCAGTATGGGAACATAAGGCCCTTTCATTAGCTTCAAATGTAAGATGAAGAAGCTTAAAGTGATATTGTCTCGGTTGAGTAGATTGTCATATAAGGATATTTTCAAATAGATAATTATTAGGGAGGAAATAGTCAGAATCGAAAAAGGCCTGTTTGAAGAGGATCCCACTCCTATCAATAGGCATGTATTGCAAAAGGCTCAGGTTGAAATGAAGAAATATTTGCATTATGAAGAAGAATTTTGGAGACAAAAATCTGGTCTTGACTGGTTTGTAGAGGGTGACACGAATACAAATTTCTTTCATACTATTGTGAAATGAAGAAGGGAAAAACTACAAATCAGGAAAATTCAGAATTCAGAAGGGGATAGGACTAAGGAGGATGAGCAAATAGCTGCAGAAGCAATCTCATTTTATGAAAAACAGTTTACTCAGGAGAATTTAGATCATGTGGAAGAAAGCCTTTTGGAGCATATTGTAGTTCTAGTTGATGATGATATGAATGAACAACTTAGAAAAGTACCAACCATGGAGGAAGTAAAATATGTAGTTTTCAATCTTAATGGATCAAGTGCTTGTGGTCCTGATGGTTTCTCAGGTATTTTCTACCAGAAGTGTTGGGATATTGTTGGAATGGATGGGTATAGTATGCTGTTGTCCTTCTTCAATGGAAATTCTCTTCTAAAATCTGTTACTCACACAAACCAGGTGCTGCTTCTTAAAAAAGAATTGATTAATACTTTCTCTGATCTTAGGCCAATTAGTTTAACTAACTTCATAAACAGGGTGATATCCAAAGTGATACATGATAGGCTGGGTGATACCCTCCCTCCTTCGATATCTCCAAATCAGGCTGGATTTGTACAAGGGAGGAGCATTATTGAAAATGTTCTTCTAGCTCAAGAGATAGTCACAGATATAAGGAAAAAAGGGAAGCCAGCTAATGTGGTGATTAAACTAGATATGGCCAAGGCCTATGACAGGGTGGCTTGGTCCTATCTTATCAAAGTGCTAGAGAAGATTGTTGGCTAACAGTTGGTACTCTATACTGCTAAATGGCAAAGCTAAGCGGTTCTTTCACTCTACAAGAGGAGTAAAGCAAAGAGATCCTTTATCTCTTGCATTATTCATCCTGTTTGCTAAGGTCCTTTCCAGAGCTTTAAACTCTTTAGCTGAGGAAGATAGCTTTGTTGGATATGGTATGCGTAAAAGAAGTGCAAGGATCAATCACCTTGCATATGTTGATGATGCCATCATATTTGCATCTCCTGAGAAATATTTTTTGGAGAAAATCATGATCATTTTGAAGAGGTATGAGGAGTTATCAGGTCAGCTTATCAATAGGGATAAAAGTGCTTTGTATTTGTATAATAAGGTGGCACAGAATATACAACAAGAAGTTCAGCAGATTCCAGGCTTTAATACAGATCATTTTCCTTTGAAGTATCTGGGGTGTCCTATATTTCATACAAGAAGGAAGAAGATGTATTATAGTGATCTCATTAAAAAAAGTTAAGAACAAACTGCAAAGCTAGAAGGGAAGACTTTTATCTTATAGAGGGAAAGTTGTTCTTATCAGCAGTGTTCTTCAAAGTATATATGTGTATAGATTGTTAGCTATAATGCCTACTAAATACACTATTAATGAAATGCACAGGATCTTTGCAAGATTTTTCTGGAATAACAAAGCAGTGGAAAGAAGCAAACATTGGGTGTCATGGCAAAACATTTGTTTGCCAAAAGAAGAAGGTGGCCTTGGTTTCAGATCTTTGTTTGATGTTTCAAAGGCTCTGTATGCTAAGTTATGGCAGATATTTAGAACTACTAATTCCATACTGTCAAACTTCATGTGGAACAAGTATTGTAATAAATTTAAGCCTACTAGAGTTCAATGGAAGGGGAGATCTCATATATGGAAAATGATGCTGCATGCCAGAGATGAAATGGGTCAGTTCAGATGGTGGGAGCCAAACAATAGTTCATGTGATGCATGGGATGATAACTAGACAAAGCTTGGTCCAATTAGTCACTTTGTATATGAGACTGATCACAATAATACTAACATTGTGGAAGTTGCTAATGTACTGATAGAAGATAGTTCGAACTTTACAGAAATGGAAGCTCACTTTCCTGCAAATATTGTCGAGCATGTAAGGAATGAATTGGTGTTTGTTCAGCAAAATTCAGAGAAGGATAGACCTTGGTGGACTTTAACTAGTTCAAGAGAGTTTTCAGTAGGAAGCGCATGGAATATCCTTAGACAGAAACAAGAAACCTCTACTTTCTATAAGAAATTTTGGGTCAAAGGTCTTCCTTTCAAAATTTGCTACTTACTATGGAGAGTGTGGAGACTTAAGTTACCTATAGATGATGTGCTCAAGAAAATGCATATTTTTATTGGTTCTAGGAGTAGATATTGTGATGATCCTAGTGAGGAGGAAACTTTGAAGCACTTGTTCTTAACTGGTTTCTTTGCCAAATCTACATGGCAATATTATAAAAAAGCGGCAAGAATTACTAAGCTTTTTGTGCAGATTCATCAGACAATAGTGCAGTGGTGGGAAAGTGCATGTCATGCTAAGTTGAAGACTATTATGCAAGCTATACTAGTTGTGGTGTGTTGGCATCTTTGGAAGCGGAGAAATGCCACAATGCATGGAGGAAGAATGAGCGGAACTATGGTGATCCATAGTATAAATCTGAATCTGAACAATCTCATCAAGTCTTTGTATCCTTGATGCAGTACGTATCTTACTCATGGCCTCAAATGGTGAAACTCTTGAACGGATGTAGTCCAAGAAATCTTTGTAAAGAGGTCATGTGGAGGCATCCAGCAATGGGATGGTTCAAATGCAATACTGATGGGGCCTCTAGGGGAAATCCAGGGATGAGTTCTACTGCATTTTGCATAAAAAATGATAGAGGAGATTTAATGTATGCTGCAGCTAGAACACTGAATGATACTAGCAATATTTGTGCAGAGGCCATAGCAATAGGTGATGGTATTAAATATTGTGTGACACATCAGTTCTTGCCTGTGATTATTGAAACTGGTTCTTTGGCTTTGCTAAACATCATAAGGCAGATGTGGAGTATCCCTTGGAACTTCAAAATGGAGATAAGAAGAACACAGTATTAGAGTAATAAGGGGCAAGTACAGTTTGCTCATATCCTGAGGAAAGGTAATTCAATTGTAGACTATTTAGCTAACAGTGTGCTCAATTTTGCAGGTACTTTATAGGTTAATAACTTTCAGGAGCTACCATCTGATGCCAATAAAATCTTAAACATGGATAAGGCGTTGCCTAGTTTCAGATACAAAGTATACAAGTGCAAGGAACCAGATTGAATTGCTTCTACAGTTTGCTCATCACTGCAGCAGTAGCAACATCAAGTAGCTGTATTCACAGCAGCAATACAATGAAGGTGTTGCAGTTTATCAAGGGTACTAGTTAAATGCAGAGGCAGAAACTCAACAACATGGAGAAGGCAATAATTTTCCAGATTGATTTCTTAATTTCCATAGCACCGGGTGGGAGCTTTGAGGTTGCTTATAATGGACACATCAATAGGAAAATCTCAACAACTCCAAGATGTTGTAGGAAGGAAGCAATCTGTTACAATGTGTTACTTAAGTTCATTCTTTATAGGAAATTCCAGCAGAGGCAAAGGTTATTATTTTGGCTGACAAAATACAGATGCCAAGCTTTAGACTACATGGTATTTCAGCAGTCTCATGCCTGATACTTAGTTACTAGGGAAGTTCTATCCAATGTGTGGTACCAACCTTTTGGTTAATTCTATTGGAAGAATCTACTTAGTAGTCTAGTTTGTTTGTGAGACACTGATGAATATTCTAGAAACTTTGTCATAGAGGAAGTTAGCAGCATAAACAGAAGCAGGATGACAACTACAGCCTAGCTTCAACTTTCCAAGGTTGAGGTCCAAGCAACAACATGTTTTTCTTAATTTTTGTTTTTGTGTTGGTAGTATTATTGTAGGCACTTTTGGCTAATTTTCTACAGTACAGACTATATTGATTTAATAAAACTCAATCAACACTTTAGTGGAAAGGCTGACATTTTTTCCTTGAATATGGATATGACAATAAAAAGATGGTGTATTTTGATCAGGCTACAGAGGGAAGAGGGAAGTCAGGGAAGTTGAGGCAGACAGTGCTTTAACAAAAGGTCATCAAGATTCACTCCATCTGCAGCAAGTGCACTAGTTTTGTGGTATGATTAAAAGAGTCAAGTTAGCCAAGGACAGAGTTTTATAGCATTGCACTCTCAATCAAAGGACAACATGGACCAAAGCACATTACAACATCCAATTTGTAGCAGGTGTCTTAAGACACACTTAGGGGAGTGCCGCACAGGCATGGATGTGTGTTACAGGTGTGGGCAAGGGGGTTTACTCAGAGAGGGATGGTCCATCAGCGAGACACGGTATCCTAGTAATGTGGCTCTATCCATAAATTCAGCAGTTCCTGGCAATGCTCAAGCCGCAGTAGGGCATGGTACAGCTAAGACCAGAAATGCTGGTGGAGGTCAAAATGGCTTGTATGCTTTAGTAGGTTGTCAGGAATAATAGGCATCCCAGATGTGGTCACATGTTTTTTGATAGTATTAACTTATGATGTTTATGCCCTTATGGATACTGAATCTACTTTATTTTGTGTTACTCTATTTATCGCCAAGAAAATCAAGATAGTGCCAGAAAATTGTACGAACCATTTTATATATCCACTCTAGATGGTGAGTCAGTAGTGGCTAGAAGCGTATATAGGAGTTGACCAGTTAAGGTGTGTCATCAAAACATCATAGACGACTTATTTTAGTTAGAAATGGTAGAATTTGGCGTTATCATGGGCATGTATTACTTTTCATAATGTTATGCTACGGTAGATTATAGAAACCAAGTTGTTAAATTTCAATTTGCTAATGAGCTGATTTTAGAATTGAAGGGTGATGCAGTAATGCCAATGAGTAGGTTTATCTCGTATGTTAAGGACAGAAAGATGATTTTCAAAAGGTGTATCTATCACCTAGTTCGAGTCAGGGATGTAGATGTCAAGGGACCGACTCTTTATTCCGTACTAGCTGTCAATGAATTTCTTGGGGTATTCCCCGAAGAACTTCCTGGAGTCCCTCCTAATAGGGGGATTGAATTTTGATTTGATGTTCTTCCAGGAACTAAGATAATATCTACCCCTCCATATTATATGACTCTAGCAGAGTTGAAGGAGTTAAAAGCTCAATTGAAAAGATCTTCTTGATTAAATATTTATTAGGCCAAACATCTCCACTTGGGGCACACAATTTCTATATGTACGAGAGAAGTGCGAATAATTGATAATGTGCATTGATTAACATCAATTGAACAAAGTCACAATCAAGAACTAGTATCCGCTTCCTAGAATTGATGATTTTTTCACAGCCTTCAAGGCACTATGTGTTTTTCAAATATTGACCTCAGATCAGGATACTATCAGTTTTAGATTTAGGAAGTTGATACTCTAAAGACCGATTTCAAGATCCTCTATGCTCATGTCAAAAATCCCCTCGATACTGAGAGCCCGACGCAGACGAACTCTGACCTGGCCCAGAGTAAGAAAATCGATCAAATATTTGACCGTGAAACTGTTGGGGGTTTCACTAGCCTCTTGATAAGCTGGGCGGCTAGAAAATAGTGTCCTAAAGCCACCCCGAGACTCTCCAGAATACCTTGTAGATCTTGCCCTCCTATTCTGGCCGCTATCGTGATCTCTGTCCATCTACTGTTGTTGCTTACACTCTTCTAAACTCTAAGCATACGCCTGTATACGGGAGATATCCATACCTCATGCTAAGAGGCCTTCATACATCTATTAATCTAATGCGGCAAAAGACCAATCACGAATTGATATATCTGATCTCTCATCTCAGCTACTATCGAGGGAGCATACCTACCAGAAGAATAAAATAGGAGGTTGTACTCTTGCACTCACATGCTTCTGTCGAAGGGCCAAGAATCTATCAACCCTAGCCTGATGGATCTCTACCGAAAAATAGTGGCTCAAGAAAGCCTTTGAGAAGTCCTTCCATACTTCCGGAGGTACACCCATTCCTCTGGAATGCTCCCAAGACTGATCCTATAAGTTGCCACATCCCTCAGCCTCTACAACGCCAACTCTATTGCTTCAGTCTCAGTAGCATCCATCACCCGCAAAGTCCTCTGCAATTGATTTATAAAATTTCGTGGGTCCTTATTAGGGTCAGATCTCATGAATACTGGAGAATGAAGATTAATTAAGTCACGGACCCGGGATTTGATGGCCTCTCGGAAGATCCAGCACCTGAACGGCTACTAACCTAATCAACAAATGTATCACACTGTGCATAATCTGATCAGTAGTTGTAGGTGTAGGAATTGGGGGTGTTGGGGCCCTTCTATCCTCCTATATTGTTGGCAGAGTCGGAGAAGTCTAAGATGGTGCCACACACTAGCCCACACTAGCGGGCGGTACCAGACTGGTACCCTCTCCACAGACGTATCTAACCTCTTAATAGTCGTATGTATTCTAGTCATAGGCATTACTGTATTATAAAAAAAGATATATATTAGGGATTGAATTCTTACAAATCAGCTCCATTGCACGATCTGGGATAAGAAGAAAGGGTGACAATCCTAAATGACCTGTAGCCTCGTGCTTATAAGGGTGGTGCACAACGCACCCATAAACAAGACTCTACTAGACATGGTTTGGAGACATCCCTAGGACAGACCTGCTTACCGTGTTTTCCACACCCCAACCTAGAGGGGCGGGATGGGGACCTGGACCCGGGCCTTATTTACCGTGCCCCAACCCACATTGGTTAACAATCTAACCTAAGCTAGAATATGGGACGATAAGGAAAACACATGATAAATGAATGATAGAAAGGACTAATCAAAGATCACAACCCAAACATATGCATACATATATATAAGGACGGACGAGGCCACCATCAACTTCTTTACAACAAAACATAGATCGACAAGGCCACACAACACGTCTATATAGATGAGATGTGTCTACAAGCCTCTAAGAGTGTCATAACTTTTACAAGGTTGGGACAAGGTCCCTCCATACCCAAAATGTATTTACGTATCTCATAGCATACTGACTCACTGTGGAAACTTCAGGAAGAATGGAGCTCGCTGATCAAAGCTGAACCGGGGCAGCCTACCAGGGAGGTCTATCAATCTATTTACCTGGACCTGCGGGCATGAAACACAGTGTCCCTAGGAAAGGGAGATCAATTCTAATGAATGTATCGAGTATGTAAGGCTAGAAAGAACATAGACAAAAGCATCAATGTAAAGAGAGATAGGAAAGAATCAACCTAAAACACTGAATTCCACATAGGGGCAAAGAAAACTAGAAAGACATTCTGAGCCCATCGGAGTGACATGAAGTCGATAAACCTTCGAATGACACTATGTAAGATAACTAGTCGACATATGCATCAATGAGAACTAAAGAACAGGAGTAAGCATGATTCAAGTAAATTTCAATAGAATAAAGAACATGAACACTTCTAACTATCACGATTAGAGTAATTATGAAGCGACGTTCAATTATATTTCGTTCTAACAGATTCACGCCAAAAGAAGGAAACGGTAGCCTTAACATACCCTTAGCATCAATTCTACCAATGACGATGCGCTTACAAGTTAATCTACAAGAGGTGATTGTAATACTAGTACTAAAGTAAGGAAAAGTACAATAACAACGCGACGATTGACAAGCTTGCTATATCACTAACTATATGACATTTCTCCATGCCCATCATCCTTCCAACCTTGTAACAAAAACCTTAGTAAGTGGGCATCCTAATAAAAACTTAAACAACAATACTACTTTTAATAACTCGAACTCACGACTTTCGATCACTATCCAGCGAGTCCTTTGTTGGAAATATACTTAAATCACTAACCTTAATTCTTACCTCAATAGGCGGAGAACAACCTTCACCTGCAGTCTAGGGTTCTTCCAATTATTGTTGAAATCAAGAACCATCCCAAAAATAAGTGCTTGGCCAAGAGTTTCAAAATTCAACTTCAAAGCTAAGAGAAACTCCTTCAAATGGGATCTAAGGAAATAGTTGTTGTTCACGTGTTTATGTTACTTCATGGTAATTTTATCAAAAATAATGCTTTACAACAAGTGGTGATGCCCTCAACCTACATAACCCCACCCCCACAGTGATATTGGTTTATGGTACTTTTGTCTAATTGATATGAGAAGGACATATTGCACTCCTACAAACACCAGTTAAGCATTTAGGTTGATTATGTCACTTCTACAAATGAACAATGGTGTAACATGTTTCTGGAAAAACTTTGGTCTTTATCCAATATTATCTATCATGTTGACCATTCCCTTGTGGAACCCACATGGACATATTGTTCACTGAACGTTACCCACATATTTTAACTAGAATATTTTGTCTCCCACTTCATCCTAACATTTAACTAATTACCAATATAAATAATCTGTTGATCTCAATCACTTGTATATTAATAACCACTAACACACCTCATATAGTCATTATCATGACCATGTGATATATCACTTGTCCATAATCGGTATACACAAATAATTACCTCTAATCATCAGTGTTATAATTTGAATTATTGAATTATTTCGGGACTTCATTGTCTTATATATTAAGGTCTTGCTCCACATACTTGAATATAACAAAATTTTGCAGGGCTCGTGTCTATTTCTGTACGTCGAGCAGTTTAGATCTAAATTCGAAAGTACAAGGTTTTCGATAAAAACTCTACTCCAATTCTTATTTTTAACAATCTCTTAAACTATAATTTAGTATAACTAATTCCTAAACAAATTCCAGATTTTCGACATTAATTCTTAAATTTAACCATTCTAGGAATTCAGGAGCATTTTGTACTATTGGTTGAAATCTTGATTTTAGCCGTTTGGGGGTTGACCGAGCAAGGTGACCTCTCTTGGGAATTGCGAGGCCACGAGTGATTTTATAGCACGTTTTTACACGTGTCTGCATATTCAGTTTGTATTCACGAGGTCTCGAATGGATGTCGGGTTGTGGGTGGAAAGTTGGTGAAAATCAGATTCCTCTGATGTTCTGATGTATCACCTCAGCAACAAATTATCACTTCTTTGGGCCGGACTAGGTAAGGTCTGGTCCATAGATGGGAGACCCTATTAAGTTGGCTTACTCCGCACCTGTGAGGTCATTTCCCACAAGTACGATATCGCGCGGGTGAGGTTATTGCGCATTTGTAAGATGCTTGGTCATGAATGAATTCTGCCTTAGCAGATGAGTATCTGCCGAGGCAGGACCGCATAGGCGGACCCTTACTCCACTTAAGTGGAGATCATTAAATCAGAAACCTTATATTTTGTCTAACTCGAACCATTTCTTTGCCATTTATTAAAATGAAACCTAGAGCAATATTAAGGTGATTTTGAGGAACTTTGGAGTAAACCTTATTGGGGGTAAGTCTTTACACTCTATTTGTGATTTCATTATGATTTAGGATTGGAATCTATGCTAATTATTAAGAATTCAGTTGAAGAAAGGTGGGTTATGAACCCTAGTTATGATTTATGGTTTGTTCAATTTAAAAGGGGTTTTGTTGGGAAATCTTCATGTTTCTAATCTTCTAATTATGAGGTAACTAGTTGCTAAGTTGAATCTTTCTTAAATTCAATGATTTTGTGTTATGATCCATTTAATCGTTATAGTTTTTTCACCCATTTAACCTTGTTGACCCTTCCCCAAGTCCTGTTTGTATGACCTGGGACTTAATGAAGTCATTGGGTTGGTTCCCGCAGAGTTCGAGTGAAATTTGAGTCATTGATGGAGAAGCTAGTTAAGTTTGCAAGTTAGAGTTTACCACGATTATTGTCGGGTTAGGATGACCCCATGTCAATGTTTTGGAAGTTCTAACAAGTAAATATGGTGATTTTGAACTTGTCCAAAAGTTTTGGTGATGTTCTGAAGAGTTCCAGATGGGTTTAGGTTTTGTCACGCTCGTATTTGATGTTTTTGCCGTTGGTCTTTAGCTAGAAAGGTCTCTACATTGAAGAAACAACCTTTTTTTGTGAGGATTGAACCTTTAGATCCGTATCGTAATTACAAAGCCATAGCAAAAAGAATTGTTGTGTTTCGCATCCGTATGAGGGAGTTATGACCATTTTCGTTCGGGCTGCTCCAGCAGGTCCGCTGTAGCGGATCCATGGCCGCTATAGCAGGACCGCTATAGTGGCCATGGTGATCGCCGTAGTGATGGAGGGGGGATTAACACCCTCTTTTTATATCCCAACTCCGAACCATTACCCACGTGACCCCAAACTCAGTTTTCAAGAGAGAAAGAGGCAAACGTCATTCCATTCATTGGTAAAAGCATCTTGGAGGGTAAGTACCCACCCTTAATTATTCCTTTTCCTTTCTTCTTCAAGTTTCATGATTAGTTTAAGGTCTATCAATGGTGGTTGAAAATCCTAGAACCCTAAAATTAGTAAAACCCTTAAATAATTGATGGGTTGTTGATTAATCATCTAGGAGTATAGATTATCACATTCTAGGAAGGGAATTTGATTTCCTATGGTTGAAATTGCATATTGATACTTACGGTTCTAATAAAAATGGGAGCTTTGTCCTAAAATCTGTTTGAAAGGGGTAAAATTGATTTGAAACCCACAAATTGAAGGTTAATTATTGTAGAGACAGAAGTTATGATAAATTCAACATTAAAGGATGGTTTCATCCATTGAAAAAGGTAGAAATAAGTGGGTCTTTTTTCCTAAATTTTGGTTCCTGTTTAAATACATGGGTAGTTTTTTTACGTAGCAACATATTGTTAAGACTTTGACCGTTCTGAGGTGCTTCGAAAATAGAAGGCTCGTGTGGAGTAGTTTGTGGGTCCTGTTCTGCATTCGAGGTAGTTTACGACTTACTTTAGTTAGATTTTGATTGGCGAAACGTATGTATTGTGTAGAATTGACAAGAGAAACCATGATTAGGTCGTCGGACATGGTGTCTTGGTTGGATATTAGCTAGGCAGGTATGACTTCTGATTTTTGTAGGCTGATCGCCATTACTTTATGTACTGAAATATGAGGTGTAGCTATATTCATACTGTAGTGATGCGGGATGAATTTCTATGAAGTTGATTGTTATTGATGGTGGTTTCTTACCCTGCTATTATGATTAGGCTTATTACCTATATTGTCGTGTTGCATTCAGCTCTCTCTTATTTTCACATATATCATTGGAGAAAGGAAGGATAATGAGTATAGACTTGAATTGTGATATAAACTTATGACTGTACGTAGATGAAAACTTGATGTATGATTTACTGATGATGATAGTATATAGAAAAAATTTAGCATCTTGGTGATACAAGAATTAGTTGTGAGGTGTACTTGCTATGTGTGGAAGTAAGAGGGACATAGACTCTTATGTTGGGTGAGACGGTTTGTATGATCCATTTCATGGTTGAACTAAGTCTTGATATGACTTGTGGCTTGTGACTTGTACCTTCATTGTAACTTCATTGGTTTGCATTGATTTACCATGTTTACATTCATTTATGCATTCATACACTCACACATGATGGTACAAGTGGTACATGCACACCATCAGTCCCCTGCAGGTCAGGACTTCTGGCCGATGATACCAGTGAACATGTAGGTACAGTGTGTATTTTTCCAGTGCATTGCATGCACTTCATCATATTTTGCATTATACATCATTACATTTTATTCTGTATTATGATATGCTCGTTTGGTTCTAATTTTGGTATGGATGTTGAATGGCCATTATGATATAAATATAACCATTGACTGACTTAAATTGTGGACTAATGACTCTACCAAGGGTTGGAACTAGGACTTGTGATTATCAGGTGAGCTTATTTAAACTTGACAGACTTGTGGTTTAAAAGCTTCAGCTTAGGCTGTGACTCTGTCATGGAATATTCTGTGACTTGAACTTGAGTATTAAGTGCCTATGTGTTTATTCTGTTGATTTCATATTTATATACGTGAACTAATCTTAGCCGGCCTATGATGCTTACCGGTACATAGTATTTGTACTGATACTACCTTGATGCACCCTTTTTGAGTGCAGATTGTGTTCCAGAGATTTAATCTAGACCACATCTCTAGCTTGAGGCTAGTTAGCTTGATCGGATCTGAGGGTGAGCTTCTATCCATGTCATGCCTCCTGAAGATCTCTCTTTCTGGATGTCTACTTTCATTCAAGACATTATTTGTTATTATATTTGAGATATACATCGTTCTTTAGACATTGTTTGTTAGAGTTCTTGTACGATGACTTTCAGATTTTTGGGATGTAATTGTTAGACTTCTGCACTTATATTTTCTATTAATTATAACTTTATTTATATATTTATTCATTCACTTATCAATTGGCTAATGATTAATGGGTTAACGGGTAAGGATTCGCCTACCAGTGATAATAAGGTAGGTGCCTCCACGATCTGTAATTAGAGTCGTGACGTTTTGGTTATGGAAGAACTAGGGGTTTTCTTAAAATTGGGGGTGTTCTATAAAAGTTGAAATTTATTATAAGTTGAGATTGATTATTTATCTGGGGAATGGTATTGGACTCCCTGAGGGATGGGTGGATCGTTTCTATCTTGAATTCCTATTTTGCCCTTATGGGCTCGGTTTACCCTTAAGAAGGTTATTTTCCGATTCGAATCGTGTAGTAGCAAATGGGTATCGTTAGTCTGCGTTTGTAATGTAAATTAACTTGATGATTAGATTTAGAGCGTTCGGAAACTCTTTGAAAGGGAAAGGCTCTCGTTGGATAGTTCGTGGCACCTGCTCGACATCCAGGTAGGTTACGCTTTACCTTTTGGTTAGACTCTAATTAGTGAAGCATATGTAGGAGTTAGATATTGACCAGGAAAGCACGTTAGGCCTTCGGGTGGTGTGAATGTGAAATCCTATTACGTTGGTTCGGTTGTGTTATGTGGGCTTGTTACCTTGTTGTTGTTATTATTGGTCTTGTCGCCATAAGTCACGACCCAAAACACAGATCGCATGGGAACCTACCCCTTTCTTACATGGTAGGTGAACCCGTCCCTTACTCAACATCCAAATCAACATAATAAGTATATAAGAAGGCAAGCAGTCTCCAATGATAGATAGATAATCATGCGGAATTACAACAAGTACCCAAGGAATGTGGTCTGAATAGTAGAAGAGATACTAATACAAATATGAAATATATAAGTCTAAAATATACAAGTCTGTCTCAGGATATGAAGTAAAGACAGTAGGATAGAAGAGTCTTTGGGCAGCGGATCGAAACATGGCTCACTGTGGAATCCCCAACTGACTGCCTCAGGAACTCACTCATGAAGGCTTGAAGTGGAATTTGTAATAAACTCTTGCTGCCGAACTGGTGCCACAAACCATCACATTTGAGCCTTGCCTTCCGAAGAGGCTCTGAATACTCAAAGTCCCAAGGAGAATCCACTTAACAACACTTCAAATCGCCTTAGAGACACTTAGGAGAAATAATTTTTGGAATGGAAAATGAAGGGTTACACTTAGCATTAAATAACTTTCTGATCTAAAATTTTCTGCCGCAGCGGATCCGCTCCAGCGAAAAAATGTCCACTGGAGCGGATCCCTAAGGAATCCCTTTCTCCCATGCCAGCTGACTGGGCCTCGCCGAGGCGGGTCCATTGTGGCGCACCCAGTCTTGCTGGGGCGGGACGCCAGACACCAGAAACTTTTTATTTTTTCACCAAGTCCTTCCCAAATCCCTAAAATCACCCGAGACCTCCAAGATATAAAACAGACATGTAAACACATATAAAAACACGCTACAAACTCACTCACGTTCTTGAATTTCCCAATGGAGGTCTATTTCACCAGGTCAGCACCCAATGGCCAAAATAAACTTTCCAGCTAAAATTCTCCCATGTGCCTCAGTAACTGAACAGAACTCCCCACTAAATCATAATCAACCCTCCGGACCTCTCAGAATCGACCAATTTTTTAGAAGGTTCTTTTACCCTGAAGTCAACTATAGAGCAATTGTTTTTCATTTTAAGGCTTTATTTCTCATAAGTAATTCTAAAACTAGCCTGACTACCTCGAGAACCATGTCACCCTTCCCCACGAGCCAAAATCACACTAACAAGGCTCGGGGAAGGGTTAACAGGGATAAATGGATCAAAGAAATAACGTTCAAACGGGTCGTTACATCAGATACCAATTAAACAATCATTCGTCCTTAAAAAAGAAAGGCAATACGAAAGCTGACGGTAACCAAGGATTCTTATGATAACCACACAAAAGCCTCTATGGCCAAAAGTACGCTAAAATCACTGCTTGTTCACCCTATCAGTCAAACTTCCATTAACTTAGCTCAACAACTCAATTTGCTTATTTCCTATCCTCGAAATTTCATTCACCACTAATCCCTGAATATAAGAACTTCCTCTGCTTGGATTCTCTTACTCGATAAAACACACCTCTGGACGTTATCGATGGATCCACAAACATTTTCGAAACTACACAACCCTTGAAACAAGTCCATAAACCATAGCCCATTTTTGAATCAGGAAGATATTTTGATTCCACTAACCTTTCTTTCAAACCTTCTAAAGCCGTTCTTCGTATCACGATTAATTAGAAACACATAAACACACACCATAGGCATAAAACAATGATTTACTCTTGCCAGAATAGAATCCTCGCTCTATCTGAGAACTCTACGCAATTCCATCAAAACTTATCTTGCCAAAGCCGATTTCGCTAGTTCCAAGTGTGTTAATTCCCTAACCCGGTGTCAAAACTAATTTGGGAAAAACCCAAGGCTTAAGCCTTCTATAATCTTTGAATCATCATACTGGAAGCATCCCTACTAATTACCTAGTCGAGTCCTAACCCGTAGAGAACCATCTGACCACTTTAAGAACATCTCACAACCATAGTACCTCCCTAACTCTTTACCAAGCACCGACATAAGCCATTATAACTATCTGAATAGCTGCCCTCGTAAAATATCATCAAGTCTACTCGCAACCAGGATAAACTCGGTAAACCTGTCGTACCTCATTTTTGAACTGAAACCCATAAGTCCATCCAAAATTATAAACATAGCCCTCAAGGCTCTAATTGAACAATTCTGACTCGGAATAAATGTACGAACCCCGAATACCACTAATAATCAGCCAAACTGACTCCAAAATTTTCAAAACCAATCACAATCCTATCACACATCTGTGGCAACCAATTCTAGTCCTTTTCTCATGTATAGTCAATCATGCCTTTCCCCTCGACTCAGAAGGCTGAATTCTAACCAGTCATCAGCTTAGTATTGAAGAACTATACCTTATGATTGCAATCCTCATATTTCACAACCTTCACCCGGTACACGAATCTGATCGACCCGAGGAACTCTAAATACATCATAATATCCTCGTGTTTCTTTTTAACCCACTCACAACTCTGAGCAACTCAATTGACACACTTCTAACTGCCGAATCTCCTACTGTGACACCTCGATACGTCTAGCACCATTCCGAAAGCATCAAATCTCATAATCTCTTGCATCATCCTCGCACAACTATTACCAAGCCTTTAATATTCTGAAAATGCTCACCCAAGCTATCCAATTAGTAATACCCAACTGTGTACCATACAAGCCACTTCCATAAGCGTTAACATATCAGTTACCTAAAAATTTTCTTCTCAATAGTTGCTAATCACGAAGCCTCACGAAACTTTTTCATATCACTTAGTCCATTTCTATAGATTTCCTTGTTTAAATGTACTCAACAATCACACTGTTACATCCCGTATTTTTGTGCATTAGAAACCGTTCAAGTTAGAGGACATAAGTAGAAAAAATTGAGATTATCCCTAATCTTATATGTGGTTAGAATAACAGTACAGATACACTGTAAGGATTAGGAGCTAAACGAATAGAAGAAAATAAGTTTCGTCCAGGTTCAACACTAATTCGAACGAAATACAGTCCAAGCTACTTTGACTAGGAAATTAACCGTCCAACATGAGAAAATATTCCCAAGCAGAGAGGATTTGGTCATACTCAACCATGCAAATCAAGAGCTTGGTATATAAAAGGATAAGTTTCGAAATTATTTAAGACTTGGAAGTGGGACGACGGTGATTGGAATAATATTTTTGTGTGTCCCAAAAGAGACTACGGACAAGACTAGTACCATATCACATGATCATAATAATTAGTATATGGGTGCTGTTAAAAATGTTTAATATTTTAGTGAATTAAGATTAAGAAATTAATTATGTGTATTATTGGTTGGATTGTGGTGGAGATAAAATAATTTAATAATAACTTAATGGATATGTTTGGTAGAAAAAGCTCCCCCAAGTGTCATAATGGGAAAAGGGCATCAAATGACTAAGCAATATAACCCATGTGGTGGAATCTTTAGATGAAAGTGACTATTATATTAATTATTTTCACAAATGTGTGTTGACCCCAAGACATATAAGATATATATACACACGAGTATTTTCAGCAGGCAGCAACTATATTCATAAATTAGACCAAATGTTTGTAGAACTCATTTTTCATTAATTTTGGCATCAATACGTTTGAGAGAATCAAATGTCGGAAGCAACTCTCTTCTAATTTCGGAGCAATTCCAAATATGACCAACAATCATGGAAGTCACACTTAATAAATAGTTCTCATGAGCTTGTGCAGCAACGTTTCATAATTATTTGAAGGAAGAAAAGTTTATTTTTTTCTCAAGAACAACATGCGAGTTTTTGCACACCATTTTGATCTCGTTGTTATGTTTTGTCGTGTTGTTAAATCCGATCTTTCTTTGAAGTAAAGTAAGGTGGAAGAAGAAACGTTCTCGGCATATAAGGTAAGAATTCTCCTTTCCTAGATATATTTAAGTTCGTCCAGGTCATAGCTAAACCGTGGAATGAGAAATACGAAATTAATAGTGGAAAATTGTATAAGGTGTCGTTATTGTATGTTGATGGGCTGTTTTGGAAATATTTCTTTTTGTATTTTGGCTGGAAGTTGATGGAGTAACTTAAGTATATTTTTTTTACTGTAATTAATGCATTCATGAAGATAGAAAAGGGGTTTAAGCTATAGTTCGTTAAATTGTAAATCAAACTTGCCGCTCGTTGTGATTATTGAGTTGTTCAAAGAGTTTTCCATGAGTATCATTGTTGTTTGGGCCATTTTTCTGATTTTCTTGAACTGGAGGGAAGTTAAAGAAAACAGGGAGATGCTGCCCATTTTGTTATAGAATAAGATTGGCATTCAGAATCCGATACGTTAGTACATCAATTGTAATGTGATGATAGCGTCAATTCATTGTTGTAGATTAAAGTGCGGTGCGTCATATCACCACCTAACCGGAGGGACATGACGGGCACTCAGAGCTAACCTTCCGAGCACCTCTCTATTACATCTCATAGTCACATCTAGATAGGCCACAAGGATAACTCATGAAAATCATAACCTGAAAGAGACACCATTTCAATAGATATAAGCATGTCTATGTAAACATCACAACCTATGCCCATATGTACAAGCCGGCAAGGCTGCCAAAATGATATACAAAATAAGAACCGATGGGGTTACAAAACATCTAACTATATACATCTATCTACAAGCCTATACAAGGAGTGCTTAACATCGTAAACATGGGACAGGATCCCGCCATGGCCATATGTACACAAAAGAATAGTACCGGCTAATCTGAAGCTCCAAAACAAATGGAACGCTCCTCTACAATCACTGAAGAAGCAACCTAGGGGTTTGGTCCGTCTCCCTATCTACCTGCGAGCATGAACACAATGTCCATAAACAAAAGGAAGTCAGTACAAATAATGTACTGAGTATGTAAGTCACGAATAACAACATAATGAAAATATGAAGTAAACATGAGGTAAAGAGATCAATTTATACCTCTTGAGGCAACTGTCAGGCATATTGAGCCTTCATCTAAAGAAAGCATTCCATATATATATATATATATATAAGTAATATACATGAGTATCCAAAGGAAGCATTAGAACTCTATTGGAGTGACATAAGGTTGGTGAACCTCAAATTACCATTATGGAACCATCGTTATCACTATGTCTTTCCTTAGAGGTTCAGCTCTCATAAGAAGAGATCAACGACGATGAACAAGATCAACAATATCATGAAAACCTTTAGAATCCAGAGCTTCTTGCATTTCTAGGAAATAGGACATTATGTATATCATGTATGGGTTCCCAATAAGGAAATCATGCCTTTAGAAAGGAAGGGTAAGCCTTAACATACCTTTACGTCTTCATAATTACTTAATGTTACCTTTAAATCTTCTTAATTACTTAACGTTCTTCTCCCAATCCCGCAAATTTACATTCAAGAGAATTTATACTATGGTTAATTCTTAAAAACACTCTTAAGTTCAAACTAGATTAATTGGCGAGCTAATGGAATTTGGGCAGCACTTCCCCTATTTTATCTACCTTCACCAAGTCCCAAAACAACTGCCAAACAACAATAATAACATCAAAAACACCATATCAAGGAACTATATTCGAATTAATCTTAAATCAATCAAAAATCTCCTTCCAAAATCACTTCATAGTCGTCAACTTCTATTCAACACTTTATGACTTCTCTACTATGGTTCTTTCTTCTCCAAGACTTGATATACCTCTAAATCAACTCAATCATGTAAATAATATGGAGAACATATCTTATAATAGAAGATATATGCCTTACTCAACTTCTTCCAAGACCAAGTTCCTCACATCCTTGAGTATAAACAAGAATAACCACCTTCCATAGATTACCTTGGAGTTTTGATGTTTGATCTTCTCTTTCAATGGTGTGGAAGGTTTTGGAATGTTTTAGAACCTTCAAGAACTCTTTGATAATGTGGAGAGAAGGGCGTGCCAAGTGAATGTGTAAAATGGGATCCTTTAGGGTTTAAAAAGGGCTGAAAATCGCCCCACCGCTACGTGTTGCAGTGAGTATGCGGCACCACATACTCAGTATGCAGCCGCATGCTCCCTCCACAACATGGGGGTGGTGTTGGGCATAAGCTCAGCCTAAACGTCGATGTTTTTTCCAATATGTGGCACAGGGTACTGAGTATCGGCCGCATATTGCCCCATTTTCCTGATTTCGCGAAGTTTTTTTCTTTTTGATTCGTTTGACCTCCAATCCTTATGGAACCTTCTTGGAACTTGTGTAAAACTTCATTAACCATCTAATGATCCCTAAAACCCTCCCTCAAGGTTTCTAAGCAATGTATAACGCAAATGATGCAAATCTTCCTAAAACTTGACTCAAATTCCAATCTTTCAACAAACTTACTTCCGCTGCTTCATATGACTCTGAAACCTTAAAGTACATACTTGGAATTATTAGATACCCTCCTTAACCTTCATGTATGCTTTAAGATTATGTTAGTTTACTCATAATGCAAATGACATGAAATTTCCAAGGTGTAACATTCCTCCCCCCTTAAGAACATTTGTCCTCGAATGTTAGACTTTTAGGGATTCTACAAAAATTTCGCCAGAGTTTCTCCTGTAAATATACCACTACCATCCTGTCACAACAACCAAAAATATACAACGCCTTATAGGGATACAACAACAACAATAATAGCCACACACGACCAAGAAATCATCAAAAGAAAGTATTACGCACCTGAAGGCAACGGTGGCTCTGTTTGAACCTCCTCTGGGAGTGGAAAAAAATGTGGATACATGGACTTCTTATCTTCCTCAACTTCCCAAGTCATTTCTTCCATATTATTGTTTCTCCATAGAACTTTAACAGAAGCTACATCGGTGGCTCTTAATCTTCGAACTTGTCTACCTAGGATAGCAATGGGAACTTCTTCATAGGATAATTGCTCGGTAACTTGAACATCATCTACAAGTAAAATTCGGGAAGGATCTCCGATGCACTTACGAAACATTGACACATGGAAAACTGGGTGGACTAACTCCAAGTCCGAAGGTAGATCTAACTCATAAGCCACTTGGTCTATCTTACGCACAATCTTGCAAAGGCCCAATATACCGAGGACTAAGCTTACCCTTCTCATCACACCTTTCATAGGTGAAACCTTCAAGAATACACAGTTATTAACTTGGAACTCTAAGTCTCATCGGCGATTGTCCGCATAATACTTTTGTCGACTTTGGACAGCCTGTAGTCCATCCTGAATAATCTTAACTTTCTCCACTGCTTGCTGGATCAAATCAGGCCCTACTAATTTTGTCTCCCCAACTTCAAACCATCCAATTGGCGATCTATACTTGCACCCATATAAAGCCTCATATGGAGCCATCTGAATACTGGAATGATAACTATTTTTATAAGCGAACTCAATAAGCGGTAAGTGATAATCCCAACTACCTCCAAAATCTAACACACATGCCCGCAGCATTTCCTCAAGAGTCTGAAAAGGTACGCTCAGCTTGTCCATCAGTCTATGGATGAAATGTTGTGCTAAGACTCACCTGAGTCCCCAAACCTTCTTGGGAAGACATTCAGAAATTAGTTTTAAATTGTGCGCCTCTATCACAGATAATGGATACTGGAACACCATGGAGGGGTACTATCCCTTTGATATAAAGCTTTCAACAATCTTCAGCTAAGTGTGTAGTTTTGACAGGCAAGAAATGAGCTAACTTTGTGATTCTATCCACAATTACTCATATGGAATCATACTTACGCTGAGAACGGGGCAAGCATGTAATGAAATCCATATTAATTACTTCCCATTTCCAAGTTGGAATTTCCATGTCTTGCAACAATCCCCCAGGTTTCTAATGGTCAATCTTTACCTGCTGATAGTTAGGACATTAAGCTACGAACTTCGATATATCTTTCTTCATTCCATCCCACTAATAAGTTGACTTAACATCATGAACATCTTCGTCGCCCCCGAATGAATAGAATACATGAACAATGGGTTTGCCCTAAAATCTACAGACGTAACCCTGCAGTTTCAGGAACACATAATTTTTCTCGATATCTAAGAAATCCATCTGTTTTTTTTTTAAATTAAAGCCACCATGAAACGTGGTAATTTTATTAATAAAAATCAAACTGTACAAACAAAGAAACGGAAAAAAAGGAAGAAAATTCAAAGTGTAAAGTGATGCTAAAACTATGCTAATCCTAATAACACCACAAGAGGAAACTAGCTAGTTCCAAGGCCTTGTCTTGCATCCATTTTTCACATCTACTAGTTTCACAGATAGAATGAATCAAGAACTTGTGAAGTAGGATTTCAGGATTTTGGTTATGATAAGCCTCTTCCAGTAGTGTTTTTTTAAGACTTGCACAACTTCATCATATAAATCCAAGCTCTCAAATCATAAAGCACAGGTCTGCATATACTGCTCATAAATTTTCCTGCATACTTGATCCTTCAATATGATTGCAAATTGTCTAGTTTCCATGCAAATTATGTATTGCACTTCTTGTAACCATTGTAGTAGTACTGATCCAACCATCTAAATCCATATCAGTCCAATATCAATCCAATATACTACCAACTAAATATAGTACATCCTTCAGTAGACTGAACATAACATTAATACCACACACTGAAGACTGCACTATTTAGTTTATTCCCTCCCTATATTGTCTTCATTCAAAACTTATCCTTTGTTCTCATTCTAATGTTTGGAATTTGTGCTTGTTCCATGTTGATTAGCCTTCTACCTGTTGCTGGAACTTCCTGAAAATTATGAAACCGCATGGTACCTGCAAAATAAAAAACAAGGTTAGTGAAAAAAATCTGCCAAGCTATTTTCTTCTCTTAGCACATGAGTCATACCAATCTGCTTTCCTTTTCTCAGCCTTTGTATTCTTTTAACTACCAAAGATATACTCCATGGCACCTCCCATATTCCATCTAATATCTTCTCCATAGTCAAAGAATCAGTTTCTACTATCAAAGGTAATAACTGATGATCTACACAATATTGTATTCCATCTTCAATTGCAACTGCTTTAGCTATTCCATTTGTAGTATCCTCTAATCTTTTTCCTGCTGGATACACTAGATCTCCATTATGATCTCTAATACAAAAAACTGCTAAACTTGGACCTGGATTACCCCGTGAAGCACCATCAGTATTGCACTTGTATCTCCCCCTCTCTAGTGGTAACCAGGTTACTTTCTTGTGAGTAAATGTCATTCTCAAGTTCTCTAAATGTTGCCCAATGAGAGGCCATATTTTTGGTAACTTCTTCATGCCAGGAAATAGACTTTATGCCAATAACAATATACCTCTGTTGATCTCATAGATAACCTTGTTCACAGTGATAGTACCTCCTTGTCTCCTTGTATTTCTACCTGTCACGACCCAAACCCCGTGGGCCGCGACTGGTACCCTAACTGGGTACCCATACGTACCTACCCGATCGAATTCGAATCATACAGATTTTTTTTTTTTTAAACAGAAGTTACAGAAGTAGGCCGATACAACTACGGCACGCGCGCAAACATATATATATCTGGACATACAGAAACATACAGATAAGCCGATAAGGCTAACATACAGACGAAACCCGTAACCCACACATCTATCTACAGGCCTCTACAGACATACAGAATCATATGACGGGACAGGGCCCCGCCGTACCCAGAATATCCATACATACAGAGTATACAGAAGACAGAAGATATATATACCAAAAGTATACGCTTCGGATCAAAGGAGCTCTTCAAACAGCAGAATTAGAACCCTACGCTGGCGGCGTATCACCTGGTGCGTCGGTACCTGCGGGCATGTAGCGCAGCCCCCGAAGAACGGGGGTCAGTACGAAAAATGTACCGAGTATGTAAAGCAGAACATAACAGATATAAACATAGTCCGAACCGGAGTCACAGAAATATAACGAACAGAACCATAAATCAGACTGACGGACAGAGTCATGATCCAGACAGACATACAAAACCGTGTCCCATACAAATAAACAGAATTATGGTTCGGACAGACAAACGGAATCATAATACAGACAGACGAGCAGAATCAGAATCCATACGGACATACAGAATCAGAATCCATACGGACATACAGACGTAGTCGTCTGTCAGACGGACAGACAGAAGTATGTCGGATAGAATTATGCATGCAGAGTAGTACAGAGTCATACAAAATCATACAGAGGCATGTGCTTATATAAATATAGATAGCACACGCATACATTCATACAGATCCCAGCCCTGTCTGGGGGCGCGGTAACAGAACCCGACCCTCTTAGTACGGGACGCGGTGGACAGACAGAATCAGATCAGATCATATGCCATCCTGGCCGCCATCCCCATACACAGATCATAATATCATACAGACATACAGATCCCGGCCCGCACGCCGAGGGACGCGGTGAACAATGCAGAGAAATATGCACGATAACAGAACCTGGCCCGGGACGCAGTGAAGGAATGCATTGAGACAGACACGAACCGATAAATGAGAAACTACTTACATACAGACTCAACACACAGACTCAATCAAACTGAAGGGTGCCAAACGGCGAGTCAAAATCAGAGTATCCAGATAGTATGCATAGTACGCGCCTATATCCTACTTGGGAAGGCACGACAGATTATTAGCAGAATCAGATTCTCAGATGTTCAGAAATCATTTTGTAAGAATTGCATAAAAATAGTTGTATCATAATCAAAATAATAGCTCAATTGTTTTCTGAGAAAATCGGACAAAAGGGAAGTATTTAAAGTATTAAAGAAGATATCGGGCCTTGTGGGCCCGCCTCGGACCAACTCGAGGCAACATATGTAAATTATCGCTAATAGACCTTATGAGGTCATCCATAATCGTTTGGAAGTGTTCCGACTCCGTTTAGGGAGGTTTTGTACAAAAACTCACTTTAAAGGCAATTTGCAAGAAAATAGCTTCAAATGAATTGAAGGAATTTGAGCGGTTTTCCGTCTCGAATTCCGGGGAACGGAGTCGTACTTAAGGCTCGCGGCCGAGCCTATCACATCCAGAACATGCCTAAGAACAAAGGGAAAGGCTCCACATACCTCGATAGCGCCTTATGCTCGCTTGGCGTCAATCCCAATTTCGTCAAAAATCTAGAAATGGTCAAGTTTACCATTTGTTAGTTTCAAACTTTTCAATTATCCAACTTAACACATACTTGCCTACCGAAATTTCGGCAGCATTTCCTCTGTATATAAGACATCCCCGAGACTTAGCTCGGCTCAATTCATCAACACAACAACCCAGAATGACATCAAAACAACAATAGACATTAAAACATACACTATGGCATCACTAGCCATCTTTCGACATAACGAAACATCTTTCGTTTCAAACTTACATTTCCAAACCAAACTTATCATTTTCATATTCATCAACCATCAAATCATCACAACATACGTCGGAGGCATATCATACCATTTCCACACAATATACACAAGATATGCAAAACATACCAACTTTCCATTAAGCCACTACTTATCCAATTTTTCCTAACTTTCAACATACAAGTTAATTATACATTTCCATCTTCCAAATTCATCAACAATAATCATAATTTTCCTCTTGATACTTTCATTTCCATTTTTACATAAACCATAACAAAGTTGTATGTTTTCTTACAACAACTTAATAACCATTTTTCCATAACCACCCTTAACATACTAACAAGATTTAATTCACATTCCATGCATTAAAATGACATGCAACCTACTACATAAAATCAATTCATCAACCTTCCATGACTAACCATGCTCACGGCCACCCCCTTAAAATTCTTAACTTCCACTTTCATTTCTAATACAATTCCTACCATAATACACTAGATTCTAACATGAATTCAAGTCACCAAAACCATGCAACATAAGCATACTCACGACCCAAACACAAGCAGTTCCAACACACAAAATTTCCATACTTTTCTTTCAATTCCACACACTACAACATACATACATACATTTCATGGCATAAAAATGGTAAAATCCTTACCTTTTCTTCAAGTTTTCCACTTGCTACAAAGTTGTCCTCTTGCCAAACTAATTGTACCAAGTTGTAGAGGGCTTTGCACTTAGTAATATTCCCACAAAAATTTGATTTTTAAACCAAGGATTTGGCTCCCAAAATTTTTCTTTCTTTTCTTTTTCTCTCTTTCTCTTCCACCCGAAATGCTCTTCTCTTTTGTTCTTGTTTTCTTTTGATTTTTCTTGAACCTTCTTTGGATAAGTATGATCTTATAAGTCCACATGGAAATTAATTAATCCATGGCTTGGGTCAAAAAGGTTGTGGCCGGTTGGGCCTCTCTTATTGGGCCTCATTTTATTAATTTTGTTGAGCCCAATTTGGTGGTTACATCTTGTAATTCATAAGGCAAGTTTCAAAAATTCCAATTTTGCCCTTGGCCACCTTTCATAATTCCACACCATTGAATTCATGACCTACACATTCATACCAAGTAAGGTCCAATTGTGGCCTTATTCATCACAAGTCAATTTATCTTGAATTTTTAGAATAAACAAAAATGTCGGATGTAACACTACCCTTCCAAAGTTGCCACAAAATGAAAGCTGGAACTGCTTGATATAAGGTCTTCAACTTAGCATTAACTGGAGTGATCCACCATTTCAAGATTGCATGCTTTACCTGAATTAGAGGTTCTGAAATTCCAGTTGCATCACAATAATATTTCCAAACTTTCATTGCAAATAGACCAGTTAAGAATAAATGATCCATTGTTTCTTGATGACTGAGACGACAACAACAACATCTTGAAGCTATAGAAATATGCTTCCTTTGTAATACCTAATCAACAGGTAACTTATAAAACCAAACTCTCCAAATGAGAAGAGATATTATAAAAAGCATACCTTTGATCCAAAACTTTGAACAATAAGAAGAAACTTGCCTTTTTTGCCTTATGTACTCCTATGCACTACTTACTGAAAACTTACCAGAACTAGTAAGCATCCAATGAGGTTTGTCAATTTCCTGAGGTTCAACCAGATTTCCAAGATTATTATTGATAAGATGCACCCTTTCATCACAAAACAAATGCTGTACTTTTGTCATATCCCACTTATCACCCTCCATTATCTCTGCTAGATCTTCTACACTGTCATCCTTGTAAACCTGAAACTAAACTTGTTCATTCAAAGAAGCCATCTTCAACCAGTTGTCATACCACATTGATGTGGAACCCTGATGAGGCTCCCACCATATATGATGCTTAATATCATTCCTAGCTTCTAACATGTACTTTCATGTCTGAGTTCCACCCTTCCATTGAATAAGAGTTGGTCTAACCTTCTTGCAGTATTTATTCCACATAAATTTTAACCATAAAGAATTACTTGCTTTAAACCTCCACCAAAGCTTTGAGAAAAGAGCTCTTGAAATATCATTCAAAGATCTGAATCCTAAACCACCTTCCACTTTAGGATAACACAATTTGTTCCATTTAGACCAATGCTTACATTTACCATCTTCCTTTGTTTGCTAGAAAAATCTATTAAACAGTTTATGCAACTCTTTGATGACCTATTTTGGAGGAACCATTGCCGATAACAGATATATAGGAATGCTTTGCAGCACATTGTTAATCAGTACAACTTTTCTACCAAATGACATTAACTTTCCTTTCCATGCTTTCAATTTATCTCTAACTTTTTTCATCACATATTTATAGAATATCTTCTGTTTTCTTGCATGAAACGCTGGACATCCAAGGTAAATAAAAGGAAATTCACCTCCTGATAATCCTGTAATCTGCTGGACTTCATGCACCAGTTCACTAGATACTTTCTTTTATATGTAGAAAGCACTCTTATGAACATTAATCTTCTAACCAGAAACATCTTCTTACTCATGCAGAATCTTCATAAACCTTTGTAATGACCATTTGTCAGCAGAAGCAAAAACTATAGTGTCATCAGCATATGAAACATTATTCAGATTAGAGCTCCATTTAGGAAATCCATATCCCCAGAACATCCCTTCATCAAACAAGCTATTTAATGCTTTTGATAATACTTCAGTAGCCAAGATGAATAAAGTTGGTGATAGTAGATCAACTTGCTTTACTCCCCTTGTATAATGAAAGAAACCATTAGACAGACCATTAATAAGAACGGAATACCAATTATTAGCTAGGATTCCCCAAATAATATACATAAACACATATGAAAATCCCATCCTCCTCATCACCTGAATCAAATAATTTAAAGAGACCATATCATATGTCTTTGCCATGTCTAGTTTGAGAATCACATTTGTTGGCTTCCGTTTAATTCTAATATCTACATCTACCTCTTGAGTATGTAACACATTCACTATAATATTCCTTCCTTTTACAAAACCAGATCGGTTCGAAGAGATTAAACAAGGTAGATTAGATTCCAATCTTTCATGAATAATTCAAGTAATGATCTTGTTCATGACGTTATTTAAATTGATAGGCCCGAGATCAGAAAAACTGTTAATAATCTCCTTCTTTGGTAGTAACACCAATTTAGTGTGAGTGACAGAATTTGGAAGAGTTTGACCATCAAAGAAAGCCTTAACTACATTATATACATCTACACCAATAATGTCCCAACATTTCTAATAGAAAATTCATGATAAATCATTAGGACCACATGCACTATGTCACGACCCAACTAGTGGACCATGACGGGCACCCGGAGCGGGCTACCGAGGCTCATTATACTATCTATCGTACTCAACCAGGATATATATATATATATATATATATAACATCTTCAACATCGAACTTGTCATAACAAATTTCGAATCTCCCAAAATATGTATATATGCATAAGCCCATGAGGCTACCAAGATGATGTACAACACATACAATGAAATGGCCTCATAACATCTACAACCCACATAAAAGTATCTACGAGCCTCCAACTGAAGTACTGAAATCATGAGGGTGGGACAGGACCGCGCCATGCCCCAATATATACACAAAAGTATATACCAAGTGATGGAAACTCCAATGTAGGGGAGTGATCCTGTAAATCTGCTGAGAAAGCTCCTAAGCATCTGCGTTGTCTCCCTGTGGGCATGAACACAGCGTCCAAATAGAAAAGGACGTCAGTACAAACAATGTACTGAGTATGTAAGATATACATGGTAAAATAATAAAGGAATATATAAAGCATAAGATAAACGATAATTGTAACTGCTTGCCTCTTGAGGCAGAATCATGCATGCTTACTTTTTTCCTTTATCACATATCCCCCATGCATACATAAGTTGTCCGAATCAATAGCATCATTAGCCCGCGTCCGGGGTAATCATCTCACGCCGCCCACTAATGGTGTCATGCCCGACCAAATAGGCACGGTGTTATCATTATCCATAAGCCGCCCACCAGAGTGATGTCATGCCCGGCCAAATAGACACAGTGTAATCATACATATATACTTATCATGAAGCATGCATAAGAGCTCAAGTAAATGTTGTAACTCTATTGGAGTGACGTAAGGTCGGTAACCTCCGATTACATTATGGAACATCATGATCGTTATGTCTCACCTTGATGGAACTGGCATTATAAGGTGAGGCTATCAACAATGAATAGCATCAACGGATCATGTAAAGATCATTAAAATCATAATAGCATCATATCATTATCATGGAACATATCTCATCTCTATCTCGTAGAAAATTTTTATTCTTTAGCTTTCATCTTTTGGAATGTAAGAAGGTCATGGGAATTACCGGAAAGAAATCACAATATATAAGAATCAAGCCTTTGAATGAAGGACTAGCCTTACGTACCTTTATATCTTTTTAACTCTATTGCCTACTTGATTGCCTTTCAAGCTCGCGATTCTACCTTAAGGGAATTTGTACTAAGATTAGACAACCGGAAACATACTTAACCTTATGCTAAAGCAACTAAGAGTTAATGAAAATTTGGTGACATTTCCTTTGTTTCGACAACTTCTGCCATAAAATAAGACAACCCTCAAACATCAATCAGAACACCCATAATAACCTAATCAATAAATTCTTCAAGTTAAACATTGTTTACTTCTTAAATCCACCTTCAAAATCATCCATAACCATACCTATAATACAACATTATATTCATTCTCATATAATACTCCTTTAACATCATTTGTATTATTCACCACAAGATTGTACTCATAACATGTCAAGAACTATTATTCAGGTCAAGTCATCATTCAAGAATATCACTATTTCCATATTTGCACTCCCTATTCTTCTTCCTTCCATAATCCAGGTCTTTCAAACACTCAATATTCTTAATAACATGAATTGAAAATAACACTCACCTATGATGATGTAGGAATGGACTTTGGATGAAAGTACTTCATTTGAAAAAAAACCCCACTTCAATACAAAAGGACTTCTTGATCTCTACAAACCCTAGTGAGCATCCATACACTTGATTTTTATTAATTCTTGGTGTTTACTGCTTGATTTCCCTTGGATATATAATAATATGGTGTGAGTAATATTCTAGAGCTTTCAAGACTTGTGAGAAGGTGAAATCTAAAAATTAAGAGTATGACTCGTCTATTTATAGCTGAAACTGGAAAGTTCCAGAGAAGCGGTTCGACGACCCGTCGTCGTGTCGACGGTCTGTCAACTTGGTCCGTCTATTTGCGCCTGCAGGTCTCAGTCTGTAGAGACATGTTGATGGTGCACAGTGACAGTCCGTCGACATGTCGACGGCTGGTCAGCACTGACTGGTGTCTGTAGAATTTCCAATATCCGTTCAGATTGCATCAGTTCGATTTGTTTAACTTCTAACCCCGTAAATCACTAGGAATACCTGCTGGTATGTTGTATTCGGGGTAAGATATTCTCTACCTTAAATTTCTCCAACAAGCTTTCTTCTCTCTCCTCAATGTCTTTGGAATCTTAATTAGAATCATTAAGTATCCCTTCTTACTTTTAGGGACATCATATACACCTTAACTTACGTTAGTCTATTCACTGCCCAGCAACCCGAAATTCTAAGGTGTAACACACTATCACCTACTAACTCAAACACAACGTTATGCACTTCCTCCAAAGATGGCATAGAATATAATAACCCATTTTGATATGGAAAAACAACATCCTACACATGCTTTAAAATGCTATAATCTGATGATGTTAGCTCACATGAGAATTGTTGCTGATAGAAATCTATAGCTGCTGCTGCAATCTGATCCCTATCTTCCAATCAAACACCTTCATCATTCTGTATTCTATTAAGTTGCAATCTATTCCTTTATACATTAACCAAGATGTGAAAAAACCTTGTATTTCTATCTCCTTCTGATTGCCATTTTACTCCAGCCTTTTGTTTCCAAAACTCTTCTTCAAAATGCAAATATATTTTGAATTTAGCTTGAGCTTGTCGCGACACCATTCTATTGACTTCAGGAGGATCCTCTTCAAATAACTGCTTTTTGATCTTAACAATATCCTTCCCGATAGTTAGTTGCTCAAAAATATCACCAAAAGTCTATTTACTCCATATTCATAGAGCAGCTTTCAACATGAAAGTAACAAAAGCATCTCGAACAAACTCAGTACTCCAATGTTGCTCCACTGTATGCAAGAAAGACTCATGATCTACCAAAAATTTCAGGAATCTAAAAGGCTTACATAATTGCTGAGCTTGTTCTCCTGTTGTAAGCACAAGAGCTGCATGATCTGATCCAGTTCTGGACAGATGCTCCATCTGTAAATTACCAAACCATTCTTGCAACTGGTTATTGACTAAAATCCTTTCCAATCTTTTGAATATGCAATCTTCCTCAGCTCTATCATTCCACCAAGTAAAAGGACTACCTCGAAAGTCAATATCCTGAAGGTCACAAGAATTTATACAAAAAGAAAAATCCTCAATCTCAGTCTGATAAACTGGCAATCCACCTATATTTTCTTCTTCATTTAAAATGACATTGAAATCTCCACCTACCAACCATGGAGAATTCATACTGATTGATAAAGAATAGATATTATCCCACAATTCCAATATATCCGTAGCATCACACTTTGCATAAACTAAAGTAGTGATTAATATTTTGCCACTGTCTAGCAAAGAAAGCTTGAGAGTAACCTGTTGATCAGTATTCATCAGTACTTCCACATCAATGCCATCTTTAACAAAAAATCAGATTTTACCATTACACTTAAAGCCAGCCACCTGCATACCCAATCTCCTTTTATATTTGTCAATATGTCTAGAATCTTGAAAAGGCTCCATGAATGCTATCAAGAAGAATTTATGATGTGTATGCAACATCTGAAATCTATGAAAAGCCTTCTGAATATTCACAGATCTTATATTCCGAATAAATACCTTTATCATTAAGAACTTAGTTTAGAACTTGCACCCCTCTTTGGCAGAATCCTAGATGGTTGCTCTCCAGTTTTCTTACTTGCCCCTGTATTTCTTTGTGGAGCTGATCTAGTAACTAACAATTCAGCATGAGGCTTGCACTTCTTCCCTTTCTTATTACCTTTAGAATTATGATATGAAGATGTTCCTACACACTCCTCCAATACTGGATTACTCTCAGCTTGCTTCGTATCTGAACTAATTGCTCCTTTCAATTCAACAATGCAATTTTTATTCTCCAAATCCTACAGATTATGTGACACCAGATCATACAATTCTTTATTAGGAGAAGAGTTCCTCTGTGCATATACAGTATTAGTGTTATCCTTCAGAATTAGATCTTGAGCAGCAGCCTCATGATCCATGGAAACATTCTTACTTGGAAAGCAACCAATAACCACTTTTCCTTCTGTCACGACCCAAATTCGGGTTCGTGCGGGCACCTACCCTCTCATTTATATAACGTTTCAAGCACACGACATTCCATTAAAAGCATTTGGTAATTAAGAAATACAGCAAAATTCCATTTATAAATATTCAGCAAACGCAAGTTTATACGTTTATAACAACCCCAATTTACACACTCGATACGACCTCCCATGACCTGGTCTAGACTAGTACTAGAGCGGCTATTGACTCGGATTACCATTACATTCTACGACGCATCCTCCATCCCGAATGAAGTGGAAGGAGGCCTTCCAGATAGGCATTGTGACTTTCTATTCACATCAATCAAATACCTAAAACAATCTACACGCCTAAAAGGGTGTAGCAAGTGCAGTATCAGTACAAAACACGCGCTTGGAGTAAGTATCATAGGCCGACAATGGTTAGTAATACATATTGGTAAAGAATTCAAGAACAATGATGACAATCACTAAACCAAATCACATATCCATATACAATTCATCACAACGCCAATATGCCTTAGGCCATAGCTACTTTCTAATGAATTATAAGTCAACCAATTACCTACATCGATTCTCTGTACATATGTAATTCCAAATTCGTACATTTACGTTTAGGGGCGAGCTCACAGTTACAACGCTTTTTTATCCTACCTCGCTTAGAAACAACTTATGATTAATTATAGGTTAATTTAACAGGCACAAGTCAACAACATAATGCACATATAATCGAGTCCAGATGTCCGTCATTTCCTATGTAAGGCCTCTAAACCCAAGTATGTCGAGCTCGAATATATCCGTCCTAATCCAATCAGTACAATCCAATCATCACAATCAAATTGTCATAATCTAATCATCACAACATCTCAATACGATCCCATGCCATGCGAATAAAGTGTATCATTTATTCCGGACGGAAATATCGACGTCTCGGTAGCACAACCCAGCATAACTCGTGAAGTCTAAGTGCAACTTGTCCCGGATCTTTACCTAACAGACAGACAGAACCCTGGCTAATTGCTCACAAGGGGAGTCGCACCGGCACCACCCTAGGAGACCCGCAGAATCCATGCACTAACAACAATTTCGGGACAACATCGGAATCTGCCATGCAGCAACGATGCCCGAAATAGCTCATCGGACATCGGCCACATAACAGTCACTCAAGTAAAAGAGTCTGTCAAATATCAATTTCACAAAATAAACGATTCCGGAATTGAACCTCAGACATCGGTCTTCTCATAATCCCTCAAGTAAAATAGTTCATCCATTATTAGTTTCACATAATAAATGATTCCGGAATGGATCACCGAACATCGGCCTTTTCACAATCACATAAGTAAAAGAGTTTATCAAATATAATTTTCGCTCAATTAACAATACCGGATCATCACCGGGTATCGACCATGCATGATGACTATAAGGCAATGTATGCAATGCATATGTCAATCATCAACAATCAAGTTCAATATCACCAATACCTCAACGGGTACGCCAACAACGTATCCCATCATAATACTAACCGCGGGTATGCCAACATATATCAGTAAGACAAGTACCAACAATTGGTACGTCAACAATATATCCAAGTACAGATACCACAATGGGTATGTCAATTCTATCTAAATCAAGACAACGGACAAAAATCAGTATTTACCAATTACACATGGCATCAAGCCGACACAATCGAACAATCAAACACACGTAAAGGGGTGGCTAGTCCCAACACACATCAGATCATCCAATTGATATACGGTATTACCATTTTCCCAAATCAGCATATTTGTTTAGGACAGGAATCTCACTCTACACTTAAGCGATTCGTCACAAATTAACGAGGACATCAATCACTACCATGATACATTTTATCTTCCCATCTAGCATTTAGATCCACTACAAATAATTACGAGTTATAGATAATTTTCATCATTGGGCACAATTAGATTCCGTCCGCTACTCCTAAGTTACATAAATCAACCGATAATCAAGAAAACCACATCGATACATAAGGGGTCTACAAACCACAAGCCAGAACAAACAAGTCACACACAACATACCATCCTAGAATTCCATCCCAAATCTCCGATTTCCTATACATGCATTCTAGTTTTCTTTTAACACAAAAATATGGAAAACTAATCGGAGTCTACCGAAAGGAAAGCCGTAACCTACCTGATGGACGAGCGGGTGCCACGAACATCCATTGATTCTTTCAATTGATCATCAAATCATAATCCGCATGAAATAGTTCAGAGACAACCATGTTATCTAATATTAATGCTTTCCACTTGAGTCCTTTATACGAGATTTGGATTAATACGGAGGTTTGGGGTTCTTAACCCACCTCTAGTTTTCTTCTATATCCATGCTATGATATTTTCCCATTTTCAAGATTTTATTTGGGGAGAACCCATTTCCAAGATTCCATGCTAGAATCGTAGAGATCTAGGTTATTAGCTCATTTGTGGTGAAGAACATAAGAGGTGGTTTAGAAAGAATTTAGGGGGAAATGTTGCTACTTCATCATTCTTCCAACTCTAGATTACTTGAAATATCCAGTTGATGATTCTCTAGGTGAATATGTTTAGGAGTAATTTCTTAGGTGGAAGGAGGTCTGGAGGGTGTTGGAAGGACTCATTGGGACTAAAAATCTCATTTTCATGCTTTCCAACTGAACTGGGCCGCTAGAACTTAGGGTTTCTGAAAAATGGGACAATTCTCGAAATGATCCCTTAAATAGGGAAAATCACTGTGCGACACTGCTCCAGCGGTAAGTTCACCGCTACAGCGGTACCGCTAGGGCGGGCAGTCTGCTGCTATGGCGGTTGTGCTGTCATAGGCGTTTACCACTATGGCGGTTAGTATACAGCTACAGCGTCACCACTGTAGCATTAATACGACCGCTATGGAGGTCGAGCTATATCTGTTCACCCATGTTTCTATTCCTTACGCGATGTGTTCAACTATATTGGTTAGCTTAAAATGGTTTCTAGGATACGACTAGGTGAAGCCGCTATTAAGGAGCCATAGTTGCCGTCTTCCTTCGAAAATCATAGTAACGACCAAATGGGTCGTTAGATATGATACCAATTGAACAACCGTTCATCCCCTAATGGTAAGTGAACGAACCCACGCTGACGGCTGACGTGTCTAGAAGCCAGGACTTGCTAGTACCATCTTACTTTAGTATTTTGAGTCCAACAGAAAGGAATAAGGCGAATACGTAGTCAGGGAACCCTCTTGTGACTGAGGGCTTCTTAGACTTCACTGAATGTAATCGCCTAGTTATCACGGCAAGGGGAATCCAAATGCCAGGGTGATTTGTAAGAGGTCCACTATGAGATGTAAGGCTTGGGTGTACCCGAACGTATAAAATTTTCACGAGCAGAATTGTAAACCACTATAGCGGCTATAATACCGCTAGGATTGGCCGCCGCAGCAGTCGACTGAGAAACCCTGGGCACCGCTATAGCGGTCCCTCTACTGCCATGCTGTAGCCACTGCAGCGGCCTGGTTGCCACAACGGCGGTCCCGCTAGTAGAATATTAAGGGACTATAGTCCCTTTTCTTTTCATTATCCCTCCACCCCACTTCGAAAACCCCTCTATATTCCTCAATATTCCCACTCTCAATTCACTTCTAATCCCATTAAAACACTACCAACTATCCCCTTTCCCTACGTAACACAGAATAGCGTCCCCAAACACACACTTTCTCTTACCTAAAAGAGAAGAAGAAGGAGAATAAGAAGAAGAAGAGCCAACACAAAGAATCCATCTCCATCCACTATTTTACTACAAGATCAGGTAAATTTTTGTTTCCCTCTTGTTACATAGTTAATCAACAACACTGCACTTTAAATAACAACTTAAGGGTTGGATTTTTGTACCACAAGTTGGGCTTCTTCAAGTTTATGTAGCCACACAATTTGGACGAATTTTTGGAGTAATCTGAACTAGTTAATTGTTGGGACTTCCCTTCGCACTTAGCGTGATTCTAACACATATTTGAGATGCAAAACTTGAGCATAGTAAAAAACAAATCTTGAAATCGGTTTTGGTGTCCTTCAAGAAATTTGGGCTAGTTTGTTGTTAGAGTAGCACCCCAATGGGCTTTAAACTTCATGCATACTGGTTTTCTTCCCGATCCGCGCTTAAAAACAAGTTTCAGATCCAAAACGTGTGGTTTGAAATCTGGAAATTTTGGGTCAGAGTTCAGGTAGGGTGACACCACTGCAGCGGTTCACTGACCGCTACAACGATACCGTTGTAGCTCCTATTTGGCCAATGTGGCGGTGAACCATGGGAAAATTGGTGACCACTGTGGCGGTCTTATTTTTGCCATAGCAGTACCGCCATGGTGGTCTGCAGGCCGCTGTGGCGGTTGTCGCAGATTCTGTGACTATAAAGTCGGCTGCCATGAATTCTTTTACTCAATTTTTCCCTTTGATTCTTGATAGAATGAAATGTAACTGATAAGGCTTAATAATTGACACACTTCTAATTTCCTTGCACGCACAATGGCTGAACACGAGGAACAAGTACCTCAAATCCAAGAGGCGGTTCCCCAAAACGAAGAAGTGCCCGTTTACGACAAACTCCCTACTCGCCAGAGTAAACGGCTACATCTGGAATAGAGGTCCACTCCTTTATTATTAGAGCGGGGATTTGACATGGCAAATGTGGAGAGGCGGGCTCCGAATTTCTTGAACAGGTTGGTAGCGACCAAGTTTAGTCGCTTGATCCGAAACCTAGGAGATTGCAATGAGTCTTGGGTCAGGGAGTTGTATGCTATGCTACCTTCGGTTGACTAGGACACTCCTAGCCCGGTTATCATTATCTAGTCAACCGAATTTATTGACTAGATAATCATCCCGTGGAGCCTTATGAGGACAAGGCAGCGAAGAAGGATTTTATGTGGTTGGCCACCCAGTTGGTGCAGGCAAGTGATATACTGAAGGTTCCCTGGGCTCGTGGTAGGGGAGCTGTTACATCCCGTATTTTCGAAGAGCACTTATCAAATTTGAAACATAAGTACGTTGAATTAGGATTAAGTAAAACCACTTTGGAATATAAGGAGCAAGCATTCCTAAGTATATTTATTGAGTAAAGGATGTATATAAGCTATACCGGAAGGTTTTATAAGGAAATGAGTGGAAGTAATGAAGTAGTACAACTTTGGAGAAAGGATGGGTAATGTCTTGTGTGAAAATTTTTGTCCAACTTGGGGGACAAATATCGCTTAGCATATGAAGTGTCTTAAGGTGAAAAAAAATGAATTTCGTCGAGTCTAGTTTCCAACGCAACAAACTGCTCATCGATAGGACATCGGATGAGAGAATTATGGACGTTACAAGTTCAACTGACAGACCAGAAACACGTGCTACAGTACTTATAAAAAGGGTAAGACCCTCCTTTTTTCACCAGATTTTGCTGGAAAATTCCAGATTTTTGGAGAGAGAAAGAGAGGAGATCACAAGTAAGCCATTTTTAAGCAACAGAGTATTAATCGAAGCTCGGATAAACGCATGGATGTGATTCTAGTATGGTTTTGCGGTGGATTCAAGGTGGATATTGAAGATATCACTGTTTTAACAAGAATAAGGTATGCATCTCCTATTATTAATGTTAATTTTGGTTTATTTACGGAGATAAAGTCGTTAAATAATTGTATAGTGAGTTGGTTGGTTGTGGAAATTGGAAAACATCGTGTGGGATGTTTTATGGTACATATTGGTGTTGGAAATGATGTTATTATCGTTGTTGTTGTTGGTTGTTGAATAATAATTTCGGGCTAGGCATATAAACAGGGGAGATGCTGCCGAAATTTCACCAGATTCTAGAAAGAGTTAGTTTGAGGGCTTAAGACAGGCATATGAAGACGAGTCTAACAATAGTATAAATTTTCTTGAATATAGATTTACGAGCCTGGGAGGCCAAGTTGAATAGTTAGAGTTAAGGCGACCAAAAAGGTATGTTAAGGCTCGTCCCTTTCTTTCAAAGGCATGATTCCTACGTTATGATTTTGTAAATGTTTCCATATCTCCCTTGTTATCAAAAGTTAAAAGTCTATGATTCCAAGGCATGATTTCTTTTCCGATAACCCGTAAATGTTTTTTTCAAAATATCCGTTTTTGTTTCCAAAACAGAGGTTTATGATTTTGTAAGCTCTTATGACAACAAGGATGGACATGTGTTTATCATGATGGCAATGATGCCAAAGATGAGAATATTTTTGTATGGTAAATAGTATGAGAACGATTTCATGTTTAAAGGTTCCAAGTTTACGATTTCAATGACGGTATAAGAATGTTGAGCTATTTCTTGATTTCCCACTTTTATTCATGGATGACGACTATTTTTAAAGATTCCAAACTATATGAATTGACGCCTTATGAGATTTATGATCTTATTCTACGTTCTCTTAATGCTATTCTTCATTGATAGTCTCACCTTATAATAATTGTTCCTTCAATGTGAGACAAAGCCATGATAATTATTCCATAATATAATCGGAGGTTACCGACCTTACGTCACTCCGATAGAGTTATAGCTTTTCTTGGGCTCTCATGCATGCTGCTTATATGATATATGTATATGTATATGGGGAATATGGGAAAAAGGGAGTGGCACTATAGACGTATAGCCACCTGATCAGTTGGCATAATATTATATCGTCCCGGACGCAGGATATATGGGTAAATGGATCGGGCTACACGTTCCGCAGCAATATAATATATATATATATATATATGGATCGGGCTGCACGTTCCGCAGCACTAAGCATGCATGGTACCCGCCTAAAAGGCACTCAGATGTAAAGGTTACTCTTTTATCCCACAACATGCTCTATATTTCCATTCTGTTATTATTCATTCTTTTTATCCTTCGCTATGTTATTATTCATGCCTTACATACTCAGTACATTACTCATAATCACGTCCCTTCTTGTAGACGTTGTCATGCCCGGAGGATCAGGTAGCTAGTCGGACGATTCACAGCAGTAGGACCTCTCCTCAGCGGCAGTCGGTACGCTCCATTGATCCGGAGCTTTAGTCCGTTTGGCATGCCATCTTGTTACGTACATATATAGGAACGGTAGGGCCTTGTCCTGTCCTTTCTACAGTTTGTATTCTATAGAGGTCTGTAGACAGTGATACGTAGTCGTGTTGTTATGCAGCCTCGTCGGCACTTATTTTGTTGAACAGTAGATATGTAGCGGCCAAATTGGGTTGCGCTGTTACTCTCAGTACTTATGTTTTATGTATGCGTTGGTCGTGAGTTCCCGGTACGGTGTCTTTTATGTTGATTATTCAGGAGACAGTATAGCACAGTTACAGATTGTATATGGGCCCAGGACAGTCAGTGAGAAGTAAATGCAAGAACAGGAGTGCTTGGCCAGTAGCGGTCGGGCACTTGTTATGGCCCATCGGTTTGGGTCGTGAGAAAAGTTGTATCAGAGCAGTTCGTCCTAGGGATTGTCTACAGACAGTGTCCGGTAGAGTCCCATTTATGGGTGTGAAGCTAGCCACACTTATAAGCGGGAGGCTGCAGGGCATTTAGGAATCATTGACCTTCCTTCTGTCTTAGATCGTGCGATAGAGCCAGAGCCTAGGAAAGATCGCTTCAAATCCTTTTCGTGCAGGTAAGTGCAGACTAACAAGAGATTAAGAGATCAACTTCTAATAGTGGGGGTGATAAGAGGGCCCCTAGAGTTGATCCAGGACCCCAGGCTCCAGGACCGAGCAAGAGGAGCCTCAGTTATTCCATTGAGACTGATCCCTCGGAGGACCCAACGACGATTCCTCCAGAGTTCTTGATTCCCAGGGAGGAGGATTCCCCCCCCCCCCCCCCCAATAGGACAGTCATGACACAGATCCGTCTGAGTGATCGTCTGGGACACCGGAGGAGGAGATTCCCGAGGCCATGCCAGCTGCTCCTATGGCAGAGCACTATGTCAGACCAGCCTCCCCGGTGAGTGTTACAAATCACTCCCGTCCCCTATCCTGGCCGTCGGTAAACCAGGAGTTGCTCGGTTATTTATATCCCTCAGACTCAGATGAGAGAGATGATGAAAGCTAGATGAGAGGATGGTGGGTAGACGACGACGAGGAGTACACTTCACCTTATATTCCACCAGATCAGACTAGAAAACGATCGGCTACAGGTATATGAGTCCTTATTGGAATTTTCTATGTATGTGCATTTGCTGTAGATTATTATTTAATAGTGGCGAGCAGAAACCCAAAGAGGCCGATAACTGAGTATTTATAAGTAACGGCGACCAAGGTGTGTTCGCTACCGTTAGGAATCTATAAATCTAGGACGGAAAGTAGTCATACATACAGATGAATGGTGAATATTGAGAATTGAAAAGGCAAAAATAATAATTGTGTAGTCGGAAGAGTGAGAGACCCTTTCTAATTCGGAGGGAGATGCGTTGCGAGAACATTTTGGAATCTGTTAAGACTTCAACTTACTTTAGATTATGTGGTAAAGTCCATGCGGTGAGGTGGATATGATTATACCAGCATTAACGCACCGGATGTCATCAGAGTTTCAAGGTTAAGCGTGCTAGGGTGCGAGAAATGTTAGGATGGGTGACCCCCTGGGAAATGTACAAAAAGTCCTATAAATTTAGATATAAGAGGCAAATGAGAAGCTAGAGCAGCCTAAGGGAGATTGGAGTATGCGGAGTGGTTGGACACCTTAAGAGGTAGCGTAGGCCGAGGCGGACTAGACCTGTCAAGAGAAAGAAGGTGCATCATAGCTCTAGAATTAGGGTGAGTTTGAACAACGTTTGGAATATTTGGTAAGCGAGATGGTAGTAATTATATATATATGTATGCATATGATATCCCATACGTTGCTATATCAGCGGGTATGTGTATCCTGGCAACCAACGTTGCGGTATATGGAAGGCATTAATCGAACAGGGTAACGAAGTTCAAGTGACAAAAAAAAGGGGTACAAATGTTACAAGGTAAGCTGGTGCTATTTTCACTACAGGTTAAGCTTGGGAGTTTTAATATAATGACATCTGGAGAGGAACGAAAGTGAGTAGATGAAAGGTACGGAGATCAAAATGTCAGAAAAAGTGAAAAGTATGAAACATGAGTGAGTAAAGCCTCCGAGAGAGACGACGGGCAAAGCGCGAGACTATTTGGGTAAAACATTCAAAGGTAGGCATGCGAATTGGATAAAGTGTGGCAGTATGGAACAAAAGAGGAATATGTGGGGTCAGAGAATAGGCTTTGATAAGTGGGGCTAAAAGGATATTGACCACAACGAGGAATGTGAAGTAAAAAAAAAAGAATGGTTAGGCGTTGCGACGATGTTAAGAGATTTTCAGCCCTTGAAAGGTATATGAAGGGATACGTGTGTGGTCAAATTAACAGGGTTGCCTCGGACATGGAGAAGCTTTCCAAAAAGATGACTTAAGAATAGAACGGATTTGCGCGTTTAAAGGAATATTTCACGAACTTCATAGCCGATATTACAAATAACAAGAGAAGAAAGGTGCTCGAGGAGGAAGAAACCCAAGGAAGGTTAAGGATGAAAGTAGGAAAGGTATACTAATGGGTTGGTCGAAGGAAGAGGAGAACATTTAGGAGTAAAGTAACTGGAAATCTTTAACCATGGAAGTAAAAAGGATACTTTAACGAGTTGGCGGTAGAAAACCGATTACTCATCGATGAAAGAACGAGGATGATGAGTCGACACAATTGATTAGAAAAGAAATGACATGGAATAAGAATTCATATGAAGACCGAGAAATTCGATCACAAAGGAAATGGAATGAAATGCAAGGAATGTGCATGGGAGACCACCCGACCATAGCATTAGAAAGATAGATAAAGGTTCGATGAACGAGGATAGAGAGAGTGTAAACTGTAAGAATTCTGTGCTGATAGCAAAAGTAGCAGGACATTCAAAAAACTTGGATGCACAGCTACAACACCAACGCATAGTTAAGAAGAATTATGGGTAAGTGAGCTAAACAGGCGAAAGAACTAGCAGTGGATGGAAGGGTATGAAAATGTTGACAAAATGATGATATAGACATAAATGGAAGAAGAACTCAGGGAAGAAGTTTTTGAGATGTCATAAGCAAAGTCGGGAAGAGAGACGGGAAGTAAGATATAACCAAAAACTTCATAAAGGACGTGGTGAATCTAGATGCCCCTATTAACTTGCATATCTGAAAAACCGCTAGTCATAAAAGACAGAGGTGTGAAAAGACGGAAAGGAAGGAATCAGAATTGGATCTAACCCTTATAAGTGTTCCAATTGAACACAAGAGTGTAACTAGCAAAAGGGTAGACAAGTCATACCATACGATGACGGAACCACGGCCCTAAGAAGATCGTGAAGGGTGGCAGATAATTATCGAAGACGACGGTTACTCGAAGGCTATGGGCGTATAAGGACCTACTTAATAGGGGGGAAGAACATACTAGAATTGAAAAGAACTATGACGTTTCAAGCTCCATAAAAGGAGATTTATTAGCTTAGGGCCAGAGTTCGATGCGCATTGGCATATCGGGAAGGTAATAGAAAGAAGTAGAAACGAATTGACAATAAGTGCATCATGGGGCAGACATAGGATGAAAGTATGGAAGATAACTCAAGAGAGCACTTTACGCCAAGATGAACTACGATATGTTTTTAGACAATGGTTTGAATCCCTCGTATCGGGCAAAAATTGCGCCATACCTAAGTATGCATTGACATGCCCTAAAGGGTAATGAAAAGAGCAAGAAAGGTCTCCAAGCTAAATTTACAAAGGGTGTTAGAGAGGATGACAAACCCAAAGGACACTTGGGATTACAATGACAATTGTAATAAAAGGAACAACGATTGGTAGTTTGGAAAATTTTGAAGGGAAGAAAGAACGCTGCTCCTATGAATGGAAATAAAAGAGTTCATCGGATATTAGTAAAATAGTTCATGGACCACTAAATATACTGAACATAAGAGCATATGCTAGGGAATTATATGAACCGCCAACGTGAAGCTATGCCCAACTACAATTGTAAGAAGGCCACACCGGAAACCCAACAAGGAATAACGACTGACGAAATGATCACCGATACAAGGAAATTGAAGATAAGTATACTTGTGTTGCAAGAGAGTCATAATAGAAGAGTTGTAGTAGTCCTATGCTTCTGAGATTGTATTGATAGATGTGAGGGAAGAAAGTAAAGAAAAAGTAGTAGCAGGAGCTCAAAGAGTTTGTGAGCTATGAAATTAGTTGAACTCGGATTATGAATTGCCATAAATGTAACTGTACAGTGAAAGATAATAAATGGCGAAGAAATATTACGTAGATATGTATTTCGGATAATGATATAACTAGCCTTAGAAAGGAACATAACCATTAGGTTCACTAGCGACACAGTTATGCAGGATAAACATTTGGAATGTAAAGGTAAAAGAGATGGCGACAAGGATGTAACGATTAGAGAGCCTGACTAATGGACTACTAAAAAACAAATACGTACAGTGTATATCTAAGATCAACGGGTACAAAAAGGATAGCCCGAGATGGCACCGAAGGAGTAAACGCAAAGAAGGCGCCGTAGAGAGAGAAAGATAGCTGCCCACTAACAAGGAAACAAGGAGCGAGAAAAAAGGAGTACTTACAGGATGATAAATAGTTATGGCACGGCAAGTCAAGACTACCATAACGGAGAAAGGACAAGAGCGAGATGTTAGTTAATTTTCGGTCATGTACATGAGGACAAAAAAGTGAAAGAAGCCGACTAAAGGCAACTTAGGTCAGTACATGACCCAAGTTATAGTTTAAGCAAATGGTAATCGGACCCTAAAGGAAAAATAATTGTTCTAACGAATCAAAGATGGTGTCATGGGTTGGCAATACTGCAACATTCGAGGGCAAATATTTTTAAGGGGGGAGGATATTACACCCCGTATTTTCGAAGAGCACTTATCAAATTTGAAACATAAGTACGTTGAGCTAGGGTTAAGTAAAACCACTTTGAAATATAAGGAGCAAGCATTACTAAGTATATTTATTGAGTAAAGGATGTATATAAGCTATACCGGAAGGTTTTATAAGGAAATGAGTGGAAGAAATGAAGTAGTATGACTTTGGAGAAAGGATGGGTAATGTCTTGTATGAAAATGTTTGTCTAACTTGGGGGACGAATATTGCTTAGCATATAAAGTTTTTAAGGTGAAACAAAAGCCTAAAATGAAGTTCGTAGTCTGGTTTCCAATGCAACAAACCGCTCATCGATAGGACATTGGAGTAGAGAATTATGGACGTTACAAGTTCAGCTGACAGACCAGAAACACGTGCTACAGTACTGTTACAGTAAATTGCTACAGTGAACCCGACCCGGATTTGACCCTTATAAAAAGGGTAAGACCCTCCTTTTTTTCACCAGATTTTGCTGGAAAATTCCTGATTTTTGGAGGACCCTCTTTCTTTTCACCAGATTTTGCTGGAAAATTCCATATTTTGGGAGAGAGAAAGAGAGGAGATCACAAGTAAGCAATTTTTAAGCAACGGAGTATTAATCGAAGCTCGGATAAACGCATGGATGTGATTCTAGTATGGTTTTGGGGTGGATTCAAGGTGGATATTGAAGATATCACTGTTTTAACAAGAATAAGGTATGAATCTCCTATTATTAATGTTAATTTTGGTTTATTTATGGAGATAAAGTCGTTAAATAATTGTATAGCGAGTTGGTTGGTTGTGGAAATTGGAAAACATCGTGTGGGATGTTTTATGGTACATATTGGTGTTGGAAATGATGTTATTATCATTGTTGTTGTTGTTGGTTGTTGAATTATAATTTCGGGCTAGGCATATAAATAGGGGAGATGCTGCCGAAATTTCAGCAGATTCTAGAAAGAGTTAGCTTGAGGGCTTAAGAGAGGCCTATGAAGACGAGTCTAACAATAGTATAAATTTTCTTGAATATAGATTTACGAGCCTGGTAGGCCAAGCATTGAATAGTTAGAGTTAAGGCGACCAAAAAGGTATGTTAAGGCTCGTCCCTTTCTTTCAAAGGCATGATTCCTACGTTATGATTTTGTAAATGTTTCCATATCTCCCTTGTTATCAAAAGTTAAAAGTCTATGATTCCAAGGCATGATTTCTTTTCCCGATAACCCGTAAATGTCTTTTTCAAAATATCGGTATTTTTTTCCAAAACAGAGGTTTATGATTTTGTAAGCTCTTATGACAACAAGGATGGACATGTTTTTATCATGATGGCAATGATGCCAAAGATGAGAATATTTTTGTATGGTAAATAGTATGAGAACGATTTCATGTTTAAAGGTTCCAAGTTTACGATTTCAATGACGGTATAAGAATGTTGAGCTATTTCTTGATTTCCCAATTTTATTCATGGATGACGACTATTTTTAAAGATTCCAAACTATATGAATTGACGCCTTATGAGATTTATGATCATATTCTACGTTCTCTTAATACTATTCTTCATTGATAGTCTCACCTTATAATAATTGTTCCTTCAAGGTGAGACAAAGCCATGATAATTATTCCATAATATAATCGGAGGTTACCGACCTTACGTCACTCCAATAGAGTTATAGCTTTTCTTGGGCTCTCATGCATGCTGCTTATATGATATATGTATATGTATATGTATACGGGGAATATGGGAAAAAGGGAGTGGCGCTATAGACGCATAGCCACCTGATCAGTTGGCATAATATGATATCGTCCCGGACGCGGGATGCCCGGACGCGGGATATATGGGTAAATGGACCGGGCTGCACGTTCCGCAGCAATATAATATATATATATATATATATATATATATATATATAGATATATATATGGATCGGGCTGCACGTTCCGTAACAATGTAGTATATATATTTGGATAGGACTGCACGTTCCGCAGCACTAAGCATGCATGGTACCTGCCTAAAAGGCACTCAGATGTAAAGGTTACTCTTTTATTCCATGATATGCTCTATATTTCCATTCTGTTATTATTCATGCTTTGTATCCTTTGCTATGTTATTATTCATGACTTACTGTTATACCTCGTATATTTATACGTTGAAATATTCGCAAGCAAATTGACTCGAGTTAAGGACAGGATTATTTCCGGACATGAAATAGGAACTTTTGAGTTTCAATTTTAATTAGTACATAAATTATTTATAAATTTTATTTGGTGTGAAAATATTATTGGAGATTAGGAACTAATTAATTATGATTAAATTATTAAGTAGGGATTAGGGATTAATTAATTTAAGTAAGGCACTAGTGGGCCCCACCCGAAAAAAGAAATATTAATGGAAGGCTGCCACGTGGCAGCAATTGGTCAAAGTTAGTGGCAATAACGTGTCACAATATAAGGAGGGCCATATATAAGTTGATTGAAGAATCAACTATGCATTCATTGATTAAAGCTTAAGGAAAAAAAAAAACATGGCCATGGTTGCTGCTCACGGCCAGCCATGGCCAAGGAAATTGTGTTTTCTTTTGCTTTGGTTTAATTTCAAGATGATTTGCAAGTTCGAGGAGGTGATAGCAACATTGGATATTAAGTTGGAGAAGAAGAAATTGTAAAATTGGAGCAATTGAGCGTACAAATTCCTCCAAGAAAAATTTGGTAAGATTTTCTTATTTTGTGGTGTAATTATGTTAATGGTGTTGTAATGGAAGGATTAATATTGTATTGGAAGAAATTGGTATTAAGAAAATGCATGATATCGATGTTATAGGAAATTGTGGATTGAAATGGATTCAGAAAAATTGTTGGGTTGTTAGAATTGTTATGGGCTGAATTGTGAGAATTTTGTATGTATATCTCTATTGTTGGTATTTCTGTGATAACAGGAAATAATTGAAAATTCGGGTTAGGCGAATATATAGGAGAAATGCTGCCCGATTTCCGTTAAGTCCTTAACTAATGAAAAACCCTAATCGAGAAAGTATAAATTAAAGAATAAGCTCTATAGGCGATTGGTCACGGATTTATGAGCTAGGAAGTATAGTTACTAACGTTAGCGTTACTGTTATATTAAATAGGCTAAAGGGGCCACGAAGCGAACGAGATTACGAATAACCTTCAGCAGGTATGTAAAGCTGCCCCTTCTTTCTTTTGGCATGTCATAGATTTAAGTGACGAATGATATGAGCTTTGGGGTAATTCTATTCATACGTTTCGAGTGTGATTCATGATTCTTATTCACTTCTTGATGTTATAACTCTTAAAATGATTGAGCTTCCCTCTTCAGTTTTCTATACGTTGGATAGTAGTCGATATATATATGAGCTCTTATTCTTAGAAACTCTACGATAACTAATGTCCTTGACTTCTATAAGCTATTTAATACTATATTGACATATGTCTATGATTCCTAGGGCTCTTTTGCTATTATTTATGATGACATTCGAGGGATATTTGATATGATTGTCGCTATTGATACTCAGGTGTTAATCCTTTCTTCTTATTCTGTTTGAGTCTTGATAATGTTTTAAATTGCATATGGTTGCTCACTACTCTGCTCGTGCATGCCTCAATATGTCCTTCACCGAGTCCCGGGCCGGGTATGTTATCGTGCACAGTTTCACTGCATTGTTCACCGAGTCCCTCACTAGAGGGTCGGGTACGGTATATATATATATATGATGGTGTTATGCTGTGTTATGGCGTTACGATGTTTTTATGGAGTTGTGCTGTGTTATGGCGCCAAAGACGGGGTGGCGACCATGTTCACCGAGTCCCATAATGGGCCGGGTATGATATATGATATTGACATGCATGATTTATGTTTCAAAAGGGCAAGTGTTTTGGTATTCTGGACACTGTGCTTGTTTTTTGTACTCCCTATTTCAGTTATGATCCTCTTTATTGTATTTCATGCTTTATATACTCAGTACTTATATGTATGTTCATCCAAGGGTACGACGGGGCCCTGTCCCGTCAAATTTCACTGTTGATACTCTTAGTGGTCTGTAGACATATGTGTGGGTTGTGTATAAGTTTTGTTCAGCTGTGTCTATATGATGTGTTATGATATGATGTTCATCTGTAGCGGTAGCCTTGTCGGCTTGCGTATGATATTAATATATAGTGGCAGCCTTGTCGGCTTGCGTATCATTTTTATGATTTGATTAGTTGTGACTCCTCAGGAGACAGTCTATCTGGATATATATACATGTGATGTCATCATGAACCTTGGAGTTCTTTTGCAAGTTTCCATATTATTCTTAGATTCAGTTTGACTATGTCCAACAGGTACGTATACGGGTGTCCAGGTCGGGCACTAGTCATGGCCCACGGGGTTGGGTCGTGACAAAAGTGGTATCAGAGCAGTTCATCCTCGGAGTGTCTACAGACCGTGTCTAGTAGAGTCTTGTTTATCGGTGTGTTGTGCACCACATCTATAAACAGGAAGCTACAGGACATTTAGGATGTTACCTTTCTTTCATATCTAGGATCGTGCGATATAGCCCAGCCATAGGAAATGAAATTCCTTATACTAACCTTTGATTTCAGCTGAAGAACGACATCGACATAAGGAAGCGACAGACGATATTGGAAGTTATAAAGTACACAGGTAAGTAACGGTACGAAAGAGGCATGTCGGATAAGGTAAGAATAGTGAGGTATGATTAACATGTAAAGTTGAAGAATGAAAGGGGAGGTAGATCGGAAGGTATAACAGGATAGATCGTAAAAGGATCAGGTACGTCTCGAGGTGTGATATGTGAGGTAAGTTCCGACACCTTTATACTTTTTACTGGAAATTGGGAGCCCTGTGTGGCTATGATACGATATGATATATGCGTATATATGTTGGCCCTGTGAGGCATTGTTGGTATTTCCTGCGTGTAGGTTTAGGGATAGTGAGAAGTACAGAGGAAACTCTGCCCAAATTTTCTCAGAAATAGGAAAAAGAAGAGAATGAGATATAAGTTCATAATATGTCTTGAAAGTTGATACCGATAGGGTAAATTTATTATGTTGGACTAAAGCTTTAAGAGGTACCCTCCATGTCACCCGTAAGAGGCACCGTTCGTATTTGGAAAATGCTATTTTGAAAAAGCATATATGAGTAGAAAAGTTTGGAATTCATTTGAACGGACCAGAATACTTTCCAACCACATTTTGCCTTAGAAAAAGGCTCACGTTGAAGGGCAAAAATGTCCAACAATCAAGTTTCACTTTATTGGAAAAGTACAAAGCATACAACAAGTAGTTTGTAAACCAAATAGTTTGCTCATGGCCCAAAAAAAATAATCTGAGGGTAAACTGTGTGAATCAAGCACTAAGAAGTCCTGTGGTGCTTGTCGGATTCTAGTTTTCTTCTGGTGGTGGTTTAGTAACATTTTATTAGTTCTTGATCAACTAATTAGGGATGGAATTTGTGGAAGGAAAACTTAAACTTGTGGGCTGTCTAGGATCATGTATTTCATATGTTGTTGGTGAAATGCTAGGATGATTCGGAAGGGCTTGTGATACTAAGGGATGATTTAGAAAAAGGTGGCAACTCGTAACAAAACATTTCATTGAGGTACCGAGTGAACCGTTAAGTAGGGGTAAATTACAATGAGTTTACAGTTAAAAGGAGTAGTAGTATGATTGAGGCAAAAGTACGGAGGAGGAAGAGTTATGACAAATTATTAAGGTATTGATAAGACAGCATGTGGGATATTAAGAGTAAGATTGATCAGAAAGGGTGAAGGGTTAAGTACGTCTAGTCCACAGAGTGTAATTAAAACATAGTAAGAATCGTGAATAGGATTAAGAAGTGTTACGTTATAGGATGGATTACGAACAGGATGTAATGTGAATACCATAAGAACTGCTATAGAAATGAGTTAAGCCTAGCAAGGAATTAACTAAAGGATATGATGAGATTAGTGTGAAACGGAAAAGCAAATAGAGAACGAATAAGAAAGACTTACCAAGTCCTATAGGGAAAGTTCAGAATAGAGGTCAAGTGGTAACGAAAGTGAAAGCTAGCACAGGAGGAGAAGAAGTTAATTTGAAGAAGAAGATAGGAGGAAAGCGAGTGGGATTACAGTGTGGCGATGTGTTATGATGTGTATAGCTAAGAAAACGAGTAATATAAGTGACAGAATTGTGAAAGCCCAAACTAAAGGAAGATGAGCAACGAGACAGAATGAATGCTAGAAATGACTGGTATGATAAGAACAAATAGAGACGAACAAAATATGTTTTGAAAACGAGAAAGGGGTTATGTAGAAGTAGTGTTTTCCGAAGGATATAGGGGTAGCATGAGATTCCTCGTGCGCAAAATAAACGATGGACATAGACTGGAGAAATGAAAGGAATACTAAAGGAAGCACTCAAGATAGACGTAATTAATTAAGTATGAGTATAGGACAAAAGGGAAATATATAGCTGTGGACTTAAAGATGTAGTACGACGAAAAGATGATAAGACAAGACCACCATTAAGACAAATCTGATATGATTTTGAGTAAGCTAGAAGTTAGTGTTGGGTATACAACAAAAATGAAAGAGTATGAGGCATAAAGGAGTACTGCGTGTATGTGACTTCACCTCGGAAATGGTGAAATCCTTAAAGGACAAGGATTGCGGATTTGCGAAACAACTGATGTATTGTAAATTTATTGGAAGAAACAGATGATATCCGTTGGGATAAAGATGGTGTTATAGGAAAGCTTAGAATACTTATCATCATAATATAAGTGCTACCGAATGGAGAATTTGAAACAATTATAAGCACTAGCTAATTATTGATTGGAATGAATGGAATGCGGCTTTGGAGAAATTGCTACATTAATTATATTACTCGAGTACCAACCATCAAACGAGATTTTGTACTATATATCGAGAGTTCTCATCGTCTCGTGATTGTGTTGGTGTTTCATACATGGGTAATCTAAATTATAGATGATATAACGGAAGACATGGATATGGTGCAATATACCAAATATATTGGAAAAGAATCATATGAATTTGAAGATTGGAAATGGGGACATAGAGTAGAATATAAATAGATAATGATGTGGGTACACCCTAAAGGGGGGAACCGGATGAGAAAGATGCAAGTGTAAGATGCAATCAACTGATATTGCAACACGTTTAATGTGAATTCTTAAACTTTAAGTGAGATCCCTTGCTGAAACAAGTTAGTGAGACTTGAAGGCCAGCAATAAGCGGATAGAAGCCAAGACGGTATTTGAGACAGTGCTGAGAATTATTGGTAAGGATCTTGGATAATATGACATCAGAAGGTGGATGCTTATAAAAAGGAAGAATACGACAAGAGAATGATAACGAGTAACTTAAGAGATATTATAAAGGGTAGCAAGGCTATATTGGATTAGAGGCTAAGATATTGGCAACGGAGTTGTATGCTAATGACATTGTGACTTATAAGTAGCAAAGAAGAAGGAATAGGGAGTCTCCTATAGTATAATATGAGAAAGTTAAATGGTAAGTAAAGGAAGGGAAAGGAATATGACAAAATAAACAGCAAGTGAGTTTTAGTACAATAAGATAGGTAGAGCAGAATAAACCAGGAGAAGGAAAGACTATGACCAAGATTGGATGCACTTTGTACAAATTGTACAAGAATAGTTATGCAACCTACGAATATGTGTACGCTAAGGATGAGACCAGGAGAGTACTTGATAAGAATAGTAAGGATTCAGTAACAACAATGCGGTTGCGATATTTTGGATACATCAAAGAAAGGTGTAAGATGGTTTGAGGCAAAACTACAGAGATATAATTAGTACTGAGGGAAAAAGCCATAGTTGTGCCCCGATACCATTGAAAGGTACGAGGGAAGAATGTAAGGTAAAGCACAAATGACTAGTGAAACGACACTAAGGTATTTTCTGGGCGGATTCGAACACCTACACATACTCGTGTAAAGATTGCAATAGGATGTGTGGTAGGAGAACTAAGAGAAAAATTGAGTAAAGGGGCAATAGAAGAGTTTGAGTAAAAAATAAAGAAACACCACGAGATAATATGCCTAAAGTATACGTTAAGGGAAATTATGAAATGATTTAACCGAGAAGTTAGAACAAGCAGGTTACTGGTTACTGGATGACAGTATAGCTATATTATGAGGGGACCCTAGCACTATTTGATAACCAACCCTAAAGATCGAGATAAAGAAGTAAAAACAAGTGATAGTTAAAGACCTTCAAAAAAGTCAGAAAGTGACACATGATGCTGAGGATTCCAGGATACGGACTGTGACAGCGGAGTAAAGCAAGGATATTAGAGTACAAAAAATGTTTCCCTACGGGAAATTTCGTTTTACTCGTAGAACCTACGAAGGGTCCACAGGTTACCAGAGTCATGAGATATTCCAGGGACATTTGCGCATTATTAAAATCTTATTTAAAGATTGAAAGGTAAGATGAAGGAAATGATATCTTAAGAGAGTAACTATAGAAAAAGAAAGAGTCGAATCATGACTACATGCACCATGAGTACAAGTCCAAATCAATCAACGATAGTACAACTGCACAGTATGCAGATAAGAGAGACAGTAACACTTCAGCAGAACAACTCGTAATACAGCTGATAACCAACTGTGAAATAAAGAGAAGAGCAAAGACAACGACGTGGAATAATTACCTCGGGAAGCAACAGAAAGAGGAGATATTACAAGAATGACTATGTAGAGGCCTGGGATGCGTTATAATGAATTATAGCGAATCGACCAATGGAAGAGGTATGTGAAGAGCATAATTAAATAAAAGAACACTTGAGAAAGTATTGGGGATTCAGGATCAGTTTAACATTCGAGGACGAATGTTCTAAAGGGGGGAAGGATGTTATACCCCGTATATTTATACGTTGAAATATTCGCAAGCAAATTGACTCGAGTTAAGGACAGGATTATTTCCGGACATAAAATAGGAACTTTTAAGTTTCAATTTTAATTAGTACATAAATTATTTATAAATTTTATTTGGTGTAAAAATATTATTGGAGATTAGGAACTAATTAATTATGATTAGATTATTAAGTAGGGATTAGGGATTAATTAAATTAAGTAAGGCACTAGTGGGCCCCACCTGAAAAAAATATATTAATAGGCTGCCACGTGGCAGCAATTGGTCAAAGTTAGTGGCACTAATATGTCACAATATAAGGAGGGCCATATATAAGTTGATTGAAGAATCAACTATGCATTCTTTGATTAAAGCTTATGGAAAAAAAAAAAAAGAGCATGGCCATGGCTGCTGCTCACGGCCAGCCATGGCCAAGGAAATTGTGTTGTCTTTTGCTTTGGTTTAATTTCAAGATGGTTTGCAAGTTCGAGGAGGTGATAGCAACATTGAATATTAAGTTGGAGAAGAAGAAATTGTAAAATTAGAGCAATTGAGCGTACAAATTCCTCCGAGAAGAAATTGGTAAGATTTTCTTATTTTGTGGTGTAATTATGTTAATGGTGTTGTAATGGAAGGATTAAAATTGGATTGAAAGAAATTGGAATTAAGAAAATGCATGAAATCGATTTTATAGGAAATTGTGGATTGAAATGGATTCAGAAAAGTTGTTGGGTTGTTAGAATTGTTATGGGCTGAATTGTGAGAATTTTGTATGTATATCTCTATTGTTGGTATTTCTGTGATAACAGGAAAATAATTGAAAATTCGGGTTAGGTGAATATATAGGAGAAATGCTGCCCGATTTCCGTTAAGTCCTTAACTAATGAAAAACCCTAATCGAGAAAGTATAAATTAAAGAATAAGTTCTATAGGCGATTGGTCACGGATTTATGAGCTAGGAAGTATAGTTACTAACGTTAGCGTTACTGTTATATTAAATAGGCTAAAGGGGCGACGAAGCGAACGAGATTACGAATAACCTTCAGCAGGTATGTAAAGCTGTCCCTTATTTCTTTTGGCATGTCATAGATTTAAGTGACGAATGATATGAGCTTTGGGGTAATTCTATTCATATGTTTCGAGTGTGATTCATGATTCTTATTCACTTCTTGATGTTAGAACTCTTAAAATGATTGAGCTTCCCTCTTCAGTTTTCTATACGTTGGATAGTAGTCGATATATATATGAGCTCTTATTCTTAGAAAATCTACGATAACTAATGTCCTTGACTTCTATAAGCTATTTCATAATATATTAACATATGTCTGTGATTCCTAGGGCTCTTTTGCTATTATTTATGATGACATTCGAGGGATATTTGATATGATTGTCGCTATTGATACTCAGGTGTTAATCCCTTCTTCTTATTCTGTTTGAGTCTTGATAATGTTTTAAATTGCATATGGTTGCTCACTACTCTGCTCGTGCATGCCTCAATATGTCCTTCACCGAGTCCCGGGACAGGTATGTTATCGTGCACAGTTTCACTGCATTGTTCACCGAGTCCCTCACTAGAGGGTCGGGTACGGTATTTATATATATATATGATGGTGTTATACTGTGTTATGGCGTTATGATGTGTTTATGGAGTTGTGCTGTGTTATGGCGCCAAAGACGGGGTGGCAACCATGTTCACCGAGTCCCATAATGGGTCGGGTATGATATATGATATTGACATGCATGATTTATGTTTCAAAACGGCAAGTGTTTTGGTATTCTGGACACTGTGCTTGTTTTTTGTACTCCCTATTTCAGTTATGATCCTCTTTACTGTATTTCATGCTTTATATACTCAGTACATATTCCGTACTGACCCCCTTTCTTCGGGGGGCTGCGTTTCATGCCCGCAGGTACAGATACTCGCTTTGGTGATCCTCCAGCTTAGGATTTCCTTTCAGCTGTCTTGGAGAGCCCCGTTGTTCCGGAGTTTAGACTTTTGGTACAGATCTTATGATATATATATATGTATGTTTATCCAGGGGTACGACGGGGCCCTGTCCCGTCATATTTCACTATTGATATTCTTAGAGGTTTGTAGACATATGTGTGGGTTGTGTATAAGTTCTGTTCAGCTGTGTCTATACGATGTGTTATGATAGGATGTTCGTCTGTAGCGGCAACCTTGTCGTCTTGCGTATCATTTTTATGATTTGATTAGTTGTGACTCCTCAGGAGACAGTCTGTCTGGATATATATACATGTGATGTCATCATGAACCTTGGAGTTCTTTTGCAAGTTACATATTATTCTTAGATTCAGTTTGACTATGTCCAACAGGTACGTATACGGGTGTCCAGGTCGGGCACTAGTCATGGCCCATGGGGTTGGGTCGTGACACTTACATACCCAGTACATTACTCGTACTGACGTCCCTTCTTGTGGACGCTGCGTTCATGCCCGCGGGATCAGGTAGCTCGTCAAACGATTCACAGCAGTAGGACCTCTCCTCAGCGGCAGTCGGTACGCTCCATTGATCCGGAGCTTCCGTCCGTTTGGCATGCCATCTTGTTACATACATATATGGGAACGGCAGGGCCTTGTCCTGTCCTTTCTACAGTTTGTATTCTATAGAGGTCTGTAGACAGTTATATGTAGTCGTGTTGTTATGCAGCCTCGTCGGCACTTATTTTGTTGAACAGTAGATATGTAGTGGCCAAATCGGCTTGCGCTGTTACTCTCAGTACTTATATTATATGTATGTGTTGGCCGTGAGTTCCCGGTACGGTGTCTTTTATGTTGATTGTTCGAGAGACAGTATAGCACAGTTACAGATTGTATATGGGCCCAGGACAGTCAGTGAGAAGTAAATGCAACAACAGGAGTGCTTGGCTAGTAGCGGTCGGGCACTTGTTACGGCCCATCGGTTTGGGTCGTGACAAGAGCGATATATATTGATCGCCTTACTGCTGAGGCTAGGAGATGGTTACACATTGTTAGCCGCCGGGTCTGCCCTTTCTGAAACACCTATGATGTTTCCTATGCGCATGCCCTTGTTGTTGCTTGCGTCTTTGCCGATATACCTATAAATGTAGGGGCGTAAGTCATTGCGGAGTGGAAAAGGTTTGCGGATAGGAGTGGGGGAAACTTGATGTTCCCTTCATTGATCACCTTTTTATGCCAGAAAGCTAAGGTTACAGAGGAGGAGGATGACGATTGGGTCCATCCTAAGGCCCCTTTCTATCCGCTGAAGACGAAGGGTCACCGGACCGCGATTGTCAGCCGAAAGAGGAGGAAGGAGGATGATGCGGGCGAAGGGGGAAGCGGAGATGGGGCTGACGCTGGTGAGAGGGATGATGCTGAGGCAGAGGATCCTCATGTCTAGGGTCCCTCTGAGCTCATAGAGATGCGCTTTGATGGCATTGAGGCCATGCTCCAGGCGATGCCCATGCCTTTTAGCGGTTCCGGTTCATCAGATACTGCTGCCAGCTACCCCACCCAGTAGGGGATGAAGGAGTATTTCGACTCTCAGACGCAGATGGGTGAGTCACTCACCGGACTCCATACTGCCTACACCACTCTGGCTAAAAATCATGGTAAGCTTGGTACTGATTTTGACAAGAAGAGGATGAAGAACAAGGCGCGCGACAAACTTATAATCAGGTGGAGGGTTAGTAAGGGAATATAGGGCAAGATGTACCCCAATGTGCCGCTACCAGTGGAGGATGATGATGACTCCGAGTAGTACTTCTTCGAGGGTGTCCCCTGATAGGATGGCAGTCAGGGCGGCCCAGACGATGTTGGGGGTGGCGACTACGGTGATGATGGTGCGACCAGCATGCGGATGGCCTAGATATCTCCTCCTCCCCCTCTTTTTATGCTTGGTTACCCTAGTAAGGCCTTTATTTCTGGACAATCTTTTTTTGGTTTGCCTCTTTCTTTTCGGATAATCTTGTTTTTTGGGTTGGCCTGGTTTATGGCTAATGTCTGGATAATTTGTTTTGGATGTTGAACTATTTAGCTTCCTTGTTGTTGGTAATGGTAGTTGGTTTCGTAGTAGTGACTTGGTTGTGTCTTGCTCTTATTGGGATTTTTTTTATAAAACTTGTTGGTTGGTCATGCTGCTGTTTTTATCTGATATGCCGAAGGTTAAACAGGGAAATGGACTGAAAATAGGAAAAAGCGCAGGTCTCTGATTCCAACTGTCTCACTTTGGCGGTCTCTCAGACCGCTATGGCAGTATCGCCTTGGCGGCAGGGGAGCCGAAGGAGCGGTCCCTTTGGGAGATAGGACCACCGCTTCAGCGGTTGTCCATTCGCTATAGCGGTGGTGCCGCAGCGGTAGAATTACCACTGAGGTGCTGTGCCTGGTAGTGGCGTCACGCCATGACGGAATTTCTCTCGCATCTGAAGTTTAACCCACCTCTTAGAACACAGCTAGATCTAACCTCGGAATATAACTTGCCCTTCGCACATAGATAACAATTGGGCTCACCGAGATACCAATTTGATCGAAGTAGCACGATTTGAAAGAAAGAGGGGAAATTTTCCTAGATGCCCTATAGCCTCCCGTAGACGGGTACGGACGTCTACGTACCATTCCACGAGACTCTACCAGACATTACTCTTGTACCTAGTAGGCCGGTGACCCAGGCTTAGATACCAACTTGTCACGACCCAAATTCAGGTTCGTGCTGGCACCTACCTTCCCACCTTGGTAGGCAAACCCTCGCATTTATATAACGTTTCAATCACACGACATTCTATTAAAAGCATTTGATAATTAAGAAATACAGCGAAATTCCATTTATAAATATTCAACAAACTCAAGGTTTATACGTTTACAACAACACCAATTTACAGACTCGATACAACTTCCCATGACCTGGTCTAGACTAATTATTGACTCGGATTACCATTACATTCTACGGCGCATCCTCCATCCCGAATGAAGTGGGAGGAGGTCTTCAAGATAGGCATCGTGAGTTCCTCTTCACATCAATCAAATACATGAAACAATCTATACCCCAAAAAGGGTACAGCAAGTGCAATATCAGTACAAAACACGCGTACTGAGTAAGTATCATAGGCCGGCAATGGTTAGTAATAAATATTGGTAATGAATTCACGAACAATGATGACAATCACTAAACCAAATCACATATCCATATACAATTCATCACAATGCCAATATGCCTTAGGCCATAGCTATTCTCTAATAAATTATAAGTCAACCAATGACCTACACCGATTCTCTGCACATATGTAATTCCCAAGTCGTACATTTGTGTTTGAGGGCGAGCTCACCGTTACAACGCATGTTTATCCTACCTCGTGTAGACTTAACTTATGAATAATTTTAGGTTAATTTAAGAGGCACAAGTCAACAATACGATGCATATATAATCGAGTCCAAATGTCCGTTATTGCCTATGTAAGGCCTCTAAACCCAAGTATGCCAAGCCTGAATATATCCATCCTAATCCAATCAGCACAATCCAGTCATCACAATCCAATCGTCACAATCTAATCATCACAACATCTCAATTAAGTTACAATACAATGCAGTACAATAATGATATGAATGTGATGCTATGCCATGCAAATGAAGTGTACACATGTACTCCGGATGGAAATATCGATGTCTTGGTAGCACAACCCAGCGTGACTCCCAAAGTCTAAGTGCCACCTATCCCGGATCTTTACCCAACAGACAGATGGGACCCTGACTAATTGCTCATGGGGGAGTCTCATCGGCACCACCCTAGGGGACCCACATAATCCAGCACTAATAACGATTTAGTGATAACATCAAAATCGGCCATGCAACAACGATGCCCGAAATAGCTCATCGGACATCGGCCACCTCACAGTTACTCAAGTAAAATAGTCTGTCAAATATCAGTTTCACAAAATCAACAATTCTGGACTTGAACCTCGGACATCGGCCTTCTCCATTATCGGTTTCATATAATCAACGATTCCAGAATGGATCATTAGACATCGGCCTCAGTTTCGCTCAATCAACGATACCAGATCATCACCGGGTATGGCCATGCACGATGACTATGAGGAAATGCATGCAATTCATATGTCAATCATCAACAATCAAGTTCAATATCACCAATACCTCAACGGGTACGCTTTCAACGTATCACATCAGAATACCAGCAATGGCATGCCAACATATATTAATAAGCCAAGTACCAACAAGGGGTATGCCAACAATATATCCAAGTACAGATACCACAACAAGTATGTAAATTCTATCCAAATCAAGACGACGAACAGAAGTCGGTATTTACCAACTACACATGGCATCAAACTGACACAATCGAACAATCAAACACACGTAAATGGTGGCTAGTCCCAACACACATCAGATCATCCAATTAATATACGATATTACCATTTCCCTAAATCTGCATATTTTTTTAGGACAAGAATCTCACCCTACGTTCGAGTCATTCGTCAAAAATTTACTAGGAAATCAATCACTACCACGATACATTTTATCTCCCCATCTGACATTTAGATCCACTGCAAATAATTATGAGTTATAGATAGTTTTCATCATTGGGCACAATTAGATTCCGTCCGCTACTCCCAAGTCACATAAATCCAATGATAATAAAGAAAACCACATCAATCCTAAGGGGTCTACAGGCCACAAGCCCGAACAAACAAGTCACACACAACATACCATCTAAGAATTCCATCCCAAATCTCTGATTTCCTATACATGCATTCTCCGTTTCTTCTAACACCACAACATGGAAAACTAACTGGAGTCCATCGAAAGAAAAGTCGTAACCTACCTCATGGCCGAACGGGTGCCACGAACATCCATTGATTCTTTCAATCGATCATCGCATCATAAGATGCATAAAATAGTTTGGAGACAACCATGTTATCCAAGATTAATGCTTTCCACTTGAGTCCTTCATAAGAAATTTGGATTAATAGGGAGGTTTGGGAGTCTTAACCCACCTCTAGTTTTCTTCTATATCCATGCCAAGAGATTCTCCCTTTTTCAAGATTATATTTGGGGAGAACCCATTTCCAAGATTCATTGTAAGAATCTATTTTTAAAGGAAAAGGAATGTAGAGATCTACGTTATTAGCTCATTTTTTGTGAAGAACGTGAGAGGTGCTTTAGAAAGAATTTAGGGGGAAATGTTGCTACTTCATCATTCTTCCAACTCTGGATTACTTGAAATACCCACTTGATGATTCTCTAGGTAAATATTTTTAGGAGTAATTTCTTAGTTGGAAGGAGGTTTGGAGGGTGTTAGAAGGACTCATTGGGACTAAAAATCTCATTTTCATGCTTTCCCACTTAACTGGGCGGCTGGAACTTAGGGATTTTGAAAAATCGGCTAATTCCCCAAATGATCCCTTAAATAATGAATATCACTGCGGGACACCACCCTAGCAGTAAGTTCACCGCTACAGCGGTACCGCTAGGGCGGCCAGTCTGCCGCTATTGTACCTATGCAGTCATAGGCATTTACCGCTACGACGGTTAGTATACTGCTATACCGTTACCGTTGTAGTGTCAATAAGATCGCTATCGCGGTCAAGCTCTATCTGTTCGCCCACATTTCTATTCCTTACGCGATATGTTCAGCGATTTTGGTTGGCTTAAAAGGGTTTCCAGGATATGACTAGTTAAAGCCACTGTTGAGGAGCCATAGTTGTTGTCGTCCTTTGAAAATCACAGTAACAACGAAATAGGTCATTACACCTTCATTCTCTAAGATAAATGTATACTTTCCAACCTCACCTTGAACTTCCTCATTAGAAACTTCGTTCACATTCAAAGTACCAGCTTCAATATATTCAGAAATCTGATTCTCCTGGAGATCTTCATTATTAAATGCCTCCTCTTTATCATGATGCATGCTATTATCACAAATGTTTTCCTTGCATTCTACTAAATTGTGAAATCCACCATCAATTATCTGTTTAATTGCCACATCTACTACATCAGAATTCTGTGTAATCAGAGTAGAACTATCTTCATCTTCACCTCTATCATCCTTATCTTGCTCTCCTTGTTGCTGAACATCTGTATCTACAAGTGCTGGTATATTTTCAACCTTTACTTGATCCTTATTAACCAACCTATACACCCAATCACCAGGATTATGCATAACTTCCGAAGCACCTTTATTCTGATCAACTTCATCTTTGCCCCCATATTGTTCTATAGATTTAGTAACTTCTTCTACATCATCAGGATCTTCATTAGTACTCCTATGCACATTAATAGGCCCATGCACATCATCTATTTGATCAGATACTGACACCATCTCTTTTTTCTCAGTAACTTCCACCACACCATTGTTATTCTCCAAAACATCATTATGCTTATGTTTTTGATAATCATGAGCCTTTGTTAATTCATAATCCACAATATCCACCTGAGTTTCTACATTGTCATCCACATGTCATTGATTATTAAGAGCTTTTTCAACATGATCACCAATAACTTGTTTTGTTTCATCAACTGCTACTACACTTTGATTAAAAGCCTCATTATTTTGCACCACATCAACTTCATTATCATCAATTTCACCCTCTTCTAAAGTTATGACCTTGTTCTTTTCCTGGAGAGTTTCCTGAGGCAAAATTGTGCCTTCTACACAATCATGCACAATATTAACTTGAACGTGATCCTTCATATCATCAACAATTTTACCTATCAGTTTTTGAACAGTTTCTTGTACAATATGATTATCAGCAGTATTCAAGTCCTCTTGAGTATTATAGTTATCCCCACCATTTTCAGCTGAATTTACAACAACTGCAACCCTTTGCTCTACAGTGCCATAATTCAATATCTTTGCATTATTATCAAGATCATCCTTATTACCTACTACATCCTCCACAACACTTTTATTGCCATTATCTAACTTGCTACCTTCAATATCATCTACTCCTTGATCTAAGACCTCAAATTTATTTGAAACACTAACTTCTTTGTTTCCATCATCCTTCCCAGTTGGAATCACTTTGTTCTTGTCCTGACTCTTGTTTCCAAGATATGTTACCGCAGTTCCACTAGATAAAACTTTTGCGAGATATTGTTGCATTGGCTTTCTCTACCCCCTATACCCTCTATATCTTCTTTGTTTAAATTGCCCTTGTTTACCTGTTTCAGGGACCTCTGTTACAACTATAGCCTTTCCGTTGATCTAAGCTACTTCTTTCTTTTCTTCCACCTTTTGTTGATCATTTTTCAATAGTTCTGGATGAAGCACCCAATAATCTTCATTTGAATTAGTTTGCACCAAACATTTTATGCAATACTTTGGAAAATAGTCATAATGAATATTAACTTGAATAGTCCTGATTTCCTTTGTAACATCGTCTTCAATTTCAATCCACACAGACTTAGGCAAATCTGCAAGAAAATCCACTTGAACCTTCACTCTTGCACGATTTGGCCTAGTTTTATTTATTGTAGCAGCATCAAGTTGAATTGGCTTGCCCACAGCTGAATCCAACGTAAATAAACATTCCTTGAAAAAAAAGGTAGGACGTAGGTTCGAAAACGAGATCCAAGCCATAGCAATTGAAGTCACATTTTCAATACTAAACTTAGAATCATAAATCAAAGGTCTCATTTGATAACTATGACCATCCTTTGATTTCAACCAAAAAACACTTTTTGACGAGAGAGTAATAAAATCTTCTCTTAAATGACATCTTATTAATACATGTCTATCTCTCAAGAAGCCTACACGATAGGTACCCTTTGGACCACACTGTTTAGGTATAATAGTTCTAAGTTCATCTAACTTAGGCCATCCATATGAAAATTTACCAACAATGGCATGTTGTAAATTTTCAATCATCTCTATTCGTAAAACTTCAAAAGAGGACCATCTTACAACGTGTTTACCATCTATAATCTCCATCTTCTTCAGAGGAACGGGTTCACACGTCTACATCAGAGTTTCAACAGTTTAATGAGTAAGAGTATGAAGCTATTTTGAGTCATTGTATGTAATTGTTGTTGGTTGTGGTTGTTATGGATTGCTGGAGGTAGAGAGGGGAGGGAATTAGGAGGAATAATAAAGAGAAGGATACTGACAAACCACCAGTGGTCGGAGTGGCCATAGAAAGGTTAGGGTTTTCAAATTAGAGTTTGCATGGGAGGAGAGAAAAGAGTGTTTTTTTTAACTATTTAAGTCCTAATAGAACTCCACTTGCGGAAATCTCAAATGGTGACTTATTATTCCAAGGAAGTGTATCTCTGTAATGAATTAATATGGGATCCTCATATTGGTACTCTTTCACCTCAACCACTAAGGATGAAATGGCTGAATCCTGAATAGTAACTCCCATTTTGCCCGGGTCCATTAATCGAACTCTTAGGCTAGCAAGCTGTTGCAGCTCACGAGCTAACTCTCTCTTCTCTGGATAAATATCACATAGGATACCCATGGATCTACGGCTAAGGACATCGGCTACGACGTTCGCTTTCCCTAGATGATATAGGATGCTAACATCATAATCTTTCAATAGTTCCAACCATCCCTTTTGCCGCAAATTCAACTCCTTCTGCTTGAAACTATACTGGAGACTCTTGTGATCTGTATAAATATCAACGTGAACACCATAAAAATAATGCCTCCATATCCTCAATGTATGAATCACCGCTGCCAACTATAAATCATGGGTCTGGTAGTATTTCTCATATTTCTGCAAATGCGTTAAAGCATAGGCAATAACTTTACCGTATTGCATCAACACACAACCTAACCCAACACATGAGGCATCACAATAAATAACATAGCCCTCCGATCCTTTTGGAAGTGTCAGAGCCGGGGACAAAGTCAATTTGTTCTTCAACTCCTGAAAGTTGCGCTCACAAGCATCTGTCCCTTGAAATTTAGCTAATTTCTGAGTCAACTTCATCAGCGGTGAAGAGATAGATGAAAAACCTTCTTTAATAATCGGCTAAACACAAAAAGTTACGGACTTCAGTAGGTGTTATAGGTCTAGGCTAAGTCTTTACAGCTTCAATTTTCTAGGGATCTACCTGAATACCATCAGGTGAAATAATATGCCCCAGAAAAGTCATAGAATTCAACCAAAACTCACATTTTGAGAATTTTGCATAAAGCTCCCGAGCCTGAAGAACTATAAGGACAATACGTAAATAATATGCATGCTCTGCCTCAGATCGTGAATATACCAGGATATCATCAACAAACACAATCACAAATGAATCTTGAAAAGGCCTGAATACACTATTCATAAAATCCATGAACACCACTGGTGCATTAGTCAACCCAAACGGCATTACCCAAAACTCGAAATGATTATATCTTGTTTTGAAGGCCGTCTTCGGAATGTCCTTCTCTCTAACTCTCACCTGATGGTACACTGATCTCAAATTTATCTTTGAGAACCATTTGGCACCCTGTACCTGATAAAATAAATCATCAATCCTTGGAAGTGGAAATTTTTATTTATCGTCACCTTATCCAGCCGTCTGTAATCGATACACATTCGTAAGGAACCATTTTTCTTTCTTACAAACTACACAGGTGCTCCCCACTACGACGAACTAGGTCTGAGAAAGCCTTTTTCTAGCAAGTATTTTAATTGCTCCTTTAACTCCTTCAATTCTGCAGGGGCCATTCTATAAGTTGGAAAAGATATTTGCTTAGTATCCGGTAGCACATCAACAGCGAAATCAATCTCCCGTTCTGGTGGAAGACTGCAACACTCCGTAAATTTGAGTCAGGTGTGAATGTAATATATGAGAAGTAATGTGACATTTTAGGCATATGAAGTCCTATCAATATGAGTTTAGCTGGAAATAGTTGACTTAAGATCAATACCAAATAGTAAAGTTCGTAAGAGTTCTCAAGCTCGTCTAAACATCAATAGGTCTAACTTCTAAGCCAGTTTCGTAAAAATAGGTTGTGAAATTAGGAAAACTTCCTGAATCACAGTTGTAGATCTTTGAGATACCTTTCCAATAGTAGGTTACCCAGCTCCAACAAAGCTCTATGCTACGAGTTACGCCCATTTTACTGGGCATCGTATGAACAGTGCGAAGAATAGGCGTGTGCAGTGCCTTGGGCGGCGCCCCAGGCCAAATCTTCAGGAAACTCAAACTTTTGATGCCGTCAAAATAGATACACTGTATGCGCCACCCTGGGCGACGCCCCAAGCGGTGCACCAGGATATTTTATGCCTGAAGCGATTTCCCAAATTTTATAAAGGCCTAACTTCATTATATTCATTCCTACTTCGTTTTGCCGACTTCTTGAGAGGAAACAACCCTTAAACATCCCCAAAACATAAAAGATATGTGATTCATCAATTCCCATCATTTCAACATCAATCTAACATCAAATTAACAATAGTTCATCTTCTAAAAACACTAGATTCTTGAAACCTAAGAAAGAGAAGACGAAAGAGACGTTTGGAGAAGTTAATATACCTTCAATAAGGTAAGATCCGTGATTTTTGTGATGTTGTTGAAAGGGTTTAGACTAGTGTAGGTTGTCCTATGAGATTAGAATCCATGATTGATTCGTGAAGTATTCAAGAACACGTTCTAGTCATGAAAACACTACCTTTCATTTGTAAGAAGGGTTTATGGGTTGAAATAGGTTAGAGTTCTAACCTCTCCTATTTAAAATATTGTAGAATAATTTTTTAATTGTGGGTAGTATGCTAGAGCGGAATTAAGGTATGTCTCTTTTGAAAACCTTCTTCGAAGATATGTCTCTTTTTGGAAACTTGTTTTGGATGTATATCTCCTTTTAAAAGTTCTTTATTGAATAAATAGGTGGATTTTTCATCCTTTTGAACTATATTCCTTGCTTCGATTATGGTTGGTGTGCGTGAGGGGACAAGCCCACATTAAACCTTGATTGTATTATCCTCTATATCCGTATATGAAATCATAATCGTTTTTCCTCGATAGTAGATAATCAATAATGATGACTAAGGATTGGTGTTAATGTTTTCACGATGAATTATGACATTAAAATCTTTGTTAAAGAAGTGTAAACGTTATCAAGACATTCATCAAAATGATTTATCTTTACGATATGGCATAATGAGCTTTAATGCTAATTGATAGTGTGACATACTTTGAGACAATTTGTAAATGGGCTTCTATGCTATGAACTTTGTTGTTGTGTTTGGCCTAGCTACTCGGGAGGAGGGATAGTCACTATGGATCCTAGTGTGGTAATTTCCTAGTCATTTGGCCACTACCGGGTTTGCTACCCGGAGTGCGGTTATTGCCTAGCTAATCGGGAGGAAGGATAGCCACCAAGAATTCCATATTCGGGTGTCGTGCGCTGTGACAAGGGAACCTCTACGGTCACCCCTTCGATGTGCTTGATTCTTGGGCCTGTATTGGCATGTGTGATATTCTTATTCTTTCATAGCACTGTTGTTGACAATCTTGATCAATTGTAAAAGGCATGTTTAAAGTTGTAATTGGCAAGAGGCTTCCTAATCGATTTTGATAATGCTTATTGAGATACAGTAGTTGAATAACCGTTTTTGCATTGATTTCATACGGTTCTCAAAACTGACTTCTTTATGTATTATTGTACCTTATTTTATTATTACTTGTTGTCCCCGAGGCACTCACTGAGTATGAAGTACTCTGGCATATCATTGTTGTTTTTGATGGTATGTTAGGTAACAGTGAAGATCAGGTTCTTGATACACCGGGCATTTAGGAAGGACTTGCGGTTGCTGCTGATTTGGTGAGCCCACACATTCATTCGTGGGACACCCTATTTATTTAATTCAATTTATTAATATTAGTTTTCTGGCTGCGTCCCGATGAGTTAGACATTTATTCCTTATTCTTAGAAGCTTCTTAGTATACATTCAAGTATGGGTATAAGAAGAGTTATTGTTTAACTCTTTCGGGCACACCATCATGTTTTGGTTGAATTATTTAAATTATAAAAACTTCTGTTGATTTAATTCATATATTCATGATTTGTTACATTTATTTTATAAACTGTTGGAGGCGAATATTGAACCTGGTGGATTCAAGTGTTATTATTGTGTCGTTTAGGTTCTTCCGATGTTGTTCATGACATCAGATACCGGTCACATCTAGGGTGGGTTTTTGAGCATGACAAGGTTGGTATCAGAGCCTAGGTTTAAATATGTCCTGGGATTATTGTCAGTGTGTATGGAGCTATGTCCAGTAGAGTTTTCCTTGTGCAGCCTGATCACCTGCATGACTGAGAAACCCCCAGGACATTCATAGGTGTTTCATATGCTTCTTGATTCTAGAATGTGTTGTAGAGCTTGAAATCCTTTTAGGATCATTCTAATGCGTTCGTTAATTCGTTCCTATTATAGAAATAGCTTTGATTCGATCCTAGAATGGTAACCGAGCCAAATCCGTGAGAACTAACCGAAACCTTGTGGGTGCGAATATTGGTAATGGAAATGATACTGGAATACAAGCACCACTTCCAGCACCGCCTGCTCTTGCTGTTCCTATTGTGGGTGTGCCTGAAATTGGTACTGTGCAGACGCCTATTCAAATGTTAATTGCTTTGGTTGCGGCTCAGCAGCAGCGTGGAGGTGTGGGACTTCATGGTGGAGATAGATTTAAGCAATTCCTAGACCTAAAGTCACAAGAGTTCTTTGGGTCACGAGAGATGGATGACCCCTATCACTTTTTAGATGAGACCTTCAAGTCATTGAGGGCAATGGATACCCAGGATTCGGAAGCTATGAGACTCGCTTCATATCAGTTGAAGGATGTTGCTTACACATGGTTTGAGATGTAGGAATCTGAGAGGGGTGACACTGCTTTAGCTTCGACGTGGGCTGATTTTGAAGAGGCGTTCATGGAAAGCTTTTTGTCTAATGAGGAAAGATTTTCTATGTCTACGAAGTTTGAAAAGTTGGAACAGGGTAACAAGTCAGTTCGTGAGTATAGTTTGGAGTTCACCTGTCTGTCAAAGTATGCTTTATACATGATTCCAACTGAAAGCATAAGTTGACTCTATTTGTGAAGGGCTTGGTACCACGTATCAAGTCTGCATGTGTTGTTGTTGCTATGTCCCCTACTTGTACTTTCTCATCTTTGGTTGGGTTTGCTGAACAACAAGAGAGTTGGAAGAATGAAGAGAGGGCGGATCGAGATCAGAACAAGAAGGCCCGATCGGCGGGTGGTTTTAGTGGTAATAATTATAAGGTAGGGGCAGAGTAAAGGATATTCTGCACCTGCTCAGTCTGGCACCTATTCCCATGCTAGTGTGCCTTTTGGTAGGCAAGGCCAGAATAATAATAATAATAATAATAATAATAATAATAATAATAATAATAATAATAATAATAATAATAATAGTAATTTTTCATGGGGAAGTAGTCGTCCACCAGTGCGGGAAGATAGTATCTGTCGTCATTGTGGTATTAGGGGGCATCTTAAGAGGGAATGCAGAAAGTGGCTATGCGAGATGGCTACTATGTCTAATCAAAAGAATGATTCGCTTGCTTCTGCATCTACTAAAAATTCGCCTGCTGGTAATGACATCAATAATTATCAGAATGCTCGTAATAATGGCAAAGGAAATGAAGTTACTACTACTTCTAGTGGAGGGACAGCTCGACTTTATGGGCTGACTCGTAGGGAGACAGCTGAGGCTTCTAACGCTGTGGTTACAGGTATCCTTACCATCTGTTCTCATGATGCTTACTTATTGATTGATCCGAGTTCAAATTTATCCTATGTGACCCCTTATTTTTCTCTTGATACGGGTATGAAACCCGAACCTTTGTTTGAACCTTTTGCTGTTGATACACCTTCTGGTGTTCCTGTTATTGCTTCTAGAGTGTACAAAAATTGTGTTGTTGTGATTAAGGGATGTGAGACCATGGCTGATTTGTATGACCTTGAGATCGTGGATTTTGATGTAATTATGGGGATGGACTGGTTGTCTGCATGTTACGCTAATGTGGATTGTCGCCATAAGTTTGTTCGCTTCGCTTTTCCCGAGGAACCTGTTATTGTGTGGGAGGGTGAAATCGCTAAGCTAAAGGGTGGGTTTGTTTCCTATCTTAAGGCTCATAAGATGATTACTAAGGGGTGTATTTACCATTTGGTTGCTGTTAATGATACAAAAGCCGTAGTACCCGAATTTACATCTGTTCCCATAGTCATTGATTATCGCAAAGTATTTCCCAAAGATCTTCCTGGTATTCCTCCTGAGAGAGTTATTGATTTTGGGATTGATGTCATCCCCGACACCCAACCTATTTCAATTCCACCTAATCATATGGCTACAGCGGAGCTAAGCGAATTAAAGGATCAGTTGAAGGACTTGTTGGATAAGGGTTTCATCCGACCAAGTTCCTCACCTTGGGGTGCCCCAGTCATATTTGTGAGGAAGAAGGATGGTTCCCTTAGGATGTGTGTTGATTACCGTCAACTTAATAAAGTGACCTTAAGAATAAATATCCATTGCCTAGGATAGATGATCTATTTGACCAACTCCAGGGTGCTAAGTACTTTTCAAAGATTGACCTGAGGTCGGGGTATCACTAATTGAAGATATAGGAGAAGGATATCCCGAAAATCGCTTTTCGTACTCATTATGGGCATTTTGAGTTTCTAGTAATGTCCTTTGGGTTGACTAATGCGCCTGCTGCATTTATAGATTTGATGAATCGTGTGTTTAAGCCTTATCTAGACCGCTTCATTATTGTGTTTATTGATGATATTTTGGTATACTCTAAGAATCGTGAGGATCATGCTAATCATTTGAGGATAACTTTGACAACACTTAAGGAGAATGAGCTTTATGCAAAATTCTCTAAGTGTGAATTTTGGCTTGAGTCTGTGTCTTTCTTGGGTCATGTGGTGACTGGTGACGACATTAAGGTAGATCCTCAGAAAATTTCAGCGGTTAAGGATTTGCCTTGACCAACTAGTGCGATGGAAATTCGTAGCTTCTTGTGTTCGGCAATGTCACGACCCGACTAGGGGGGCCGCGACGAGCACCCGGTGCTGTCCACTTGGGCACCCCCTTGACATACTTTCACATAACATCTAGGTGAGCCATAAATCAAATCATGCATTCTAGTCATCCATCATACTAGTCCCATTAGACGACAGCATTTCTTATATCATCATAGGCATCTATGCCACATCAATGTACATGGGCTGACGAGGCCAACAAAATGATATACAAAATATAGGTCAACAAGGCCAAACACATCTAACCACATACACATGTCTACGAGCCTCTAAGGAGAGTATAACATATCACATGAGCGGGACAGGACCCCGCTATGCCCATAATTATGTACGCAAAATAATAAGTACCCAAAAGCTACGGCTCCAAATGAAATGGAGCTCTGCTATGTAATCTCTGAGAAAGCAGCTAAGGATCAAGTCTGTCTCCCTGTGCACTTGCGGGCATGACGCAACGTCCACAAAAAAAAGGACGTCAGTACGGAGAATGTACTGAGCATGTAAAGCATGATCAATATCGATATAGAAGCATAATGAACAATCCTAAGAATTAGCACAAGATGGGAAACAATAATATCATCGTCACAGGCACTTACTTACCTTACATAGAAACTTTTCACTTCTAATGCGCATTTGTGTACATAGCTCTATATCCGTACCCGTAACCATTTACATATCCTTACTAACATTCGTATCGTTTACATCTCATATACATAACATATTCGTACTCATATAGATATCATATACATAGCATATATATATATATATATATACAAATATAGCATGCCCGACCACGAGGTTTCGGTGTTTCATACATACTTGGCCAACCAAGGCTCAAGGTCATACATACCTGGCCCTACCAAGGCACCAGGGTTATCCGTACCTTCTGCAGAAGTGCGCGCGCGTTTCATAATCATATACATACTCTATACATATTCATATACATACATTCTACCCGGCATCATAATCTCGAGGTCTTATTATAGCCCTTCATAGGCATACGTACATACAATAGCCTGTAGGCACCTTTAACATCATATTATTCTCATTATCATTACTATTATTATCACTATTATCGTCATTCATCACGTCTATCTTTCTAGGCGTACTCGTCATACGAGGGATCTAGTACAATTATAGTGAATCGAGGATCGTGAGCTTACTAGCTCGGAAGATCAAATCACTTAAAGAAATCATAATCTTATAGAAGATTTAGTCGTTTGGCCAAAGAACCATGCCTTATGAAAGAAGGGTTAGCCTTACATACCTTTTCTGTCCAATTATTCTACACTTGCGCGCTCTCCTCCAATGCTAGTGTTTCTACCTTCATTGAAGTCATACTATTATTAGAATCGATAGCTGGCATATACGATTAAAGCTAGAGAAAATCGGACAACATCTCCTTTATTTATACAACATTCCTCCATGTCGTATTTCAACTCTCAAACGTCAACAATACATTCACAACACCATAACAATTACCATTAATCATTTACATTAGCCCCATGTGGATATTTATACTAATCATAAGAGCCTTCAGTATATTTTCAGGCAGAAAGAGTTGAATTTGCGGCAACGACGATGGCTCGAGTTGCTAAAAGATTATGATGTTGATATCTTGTATCACCCCGGAAAGGCGAATGTTGTTGCTGATGCTCTTAGCCGCAGATCTATGGGAAGTTTATGTGATGTACGACCGGAGAAGAGAGAAATGAATCGTGAGCTTCAACAATTAGCTAGCCTAGGAGTCCGAGTAGTGGACTCAGGTAACGAGGGAACTACTATTCAGAATTCAACAGTTTCGTCGCTAGTCGCGGAGGTGAAAGAGCGGCAATACGAAGATCCCATGTTAACGTAGTACAGAGATACACCCCCCCAGAAAGAGGAGTCATAATTTGATATTTCAGGAGACGGAGTCCTTCGATATCAAGGCAGATTATGTGTTCCCGATGTGGCGGGGCTACGCCACCAAATATTGAGAGAAGCTCATTGTTCCCGTTATTCTGTCCACCCCGGAGCGACGAACATGTATCATGATCTCAAGTGTGTATATTGGTGGAATGGGATGAATAAATATGTAGCGGAATTTGTGGCTCAATGTCCTAATTGCTAACAAATGAAAATCGAGCACCAAAAGCCGGGCTGATTGTTGCAAGCTATAGAAATCCCAACTTGGAAGTGGGAAGTGATTAACATGGATTTCATTACAGGCTTACCCCATTCTCGACGTAAGTATGATTCTATATGGGTGATTGTTGATAGACTCACAAACCCAGCTCACTTCTTGCCAGTGAGGACGATGTATGTGGCTGAAGATTATGCAAAACTGTATGTTAAAGAGATAGTGAGACTCCATGGTGTTCCAGTATCGATTACCTCAGACAGAGGAACTCAGTTCATAGCTAAATTTTGGGAGTCTTTCCAAGCAGGTTTAGGGACCCAAGTGAGCCTTAGCACGACATTTCATCCACAGACCGATGGAAAAGCCGAACGTACAATTCAGACTCTTGAAGATATGTTAGAGGTAGGTGGAATGATCATTTGCCACTCATTGAATTTGCTTACAGTAATAGTTATCATTCTAGCATTCAAATGGCACCGTATGAGGCTTTATATGGGCGAAAATGTAGATCCCCAATTGGGTGGTTTGAAATAGGAGAGGCTCAGTTGATAGGGCCAGACTTGGTCCAGCAAGCCATAGAGAAAGTCAAGCTCATACAAGATCGGTTGTTAGCGGCTCAATGTCGTCAGAAGTCCTATGCAGATAATCATCGAAGAGACTTAGAGTTCCAAGTTAAGGATTGGGTATTCTTGAAAGTGTCGCCAATGAAGGGCGTTATGAGATTTGGCAAAAAGGGGAAGCGTAGTCCCCGGTATATTGGGCCTTATGAGATTGTGCGCAAGCTAGGCAAGGTGGCCTTTGAGTTAGATCTACCTCCCAATTTGGAGTCAGTTCATCCAGTTTTCCACGTCTCGATGCTCCGGAAATGTATTGGAGATCCTACCAGGATCGTCCCATTAAATGATGTGCAAGTGACAGAGAAATTGACCTATGAAGAAGTACCCATTGCCATACTAGATAGGCAAGTACGGAGGCTTAGAAACAAAGAGGTGGCCTCAGTTAAGGTTCTATGGAGAAGCAGTAAACGAGAGGAAATGACGTGGGAAGCGGAAGAAAGCATGCGATCCAGATACCCGCAGTTATTTCAGCCCTTGGAAGAGATCCAAGATGAGACGTCAAGATCATAAGGTATGTATGTTTTGCTTTTATGCTTTTGGGTCGTGTGTGGCCAAATTCTATTGCTATTATGTTGTTGCCCTGTGAGGTATTGTTATTATGGGCTGTTGTGACAGGATGGTAGTGCCATATTGCAGAGGAAACTCTGGCGAAATTTTTATAGAATCCCCGAAGACTTTAACATTCGAGGACGAATGTTCTTAGGAGGGGGGGGGGGGGGGGGGAGAATGTTACACGTCGGAAAATATTCTGTTGGTACGCAAGTGAATGAACTAGTGAGGAGTATGAGTATACGATGTTTTCATGGGCGAGTGATGACATTCGATGATTCTAGGTGAGAGTTCAAAGATGTTAGAGATGGGGGAAGAGGATTGCCAAGAGAAGGCAAAGTATTTTGATAAGCATCGGAAAGAAATTACGAGTAACGAGTTAGTAAGGGCTTAATGATATCTTGGAGAAGAGTGATAACATCCCTTGGATTGGTATAGAAGTGTTGAACAAGTGTTAAGAAGGTTCCATAAGGATTGGAGATCAAAGAGACGACGAAACGAACTTCAGGATCACTGGGGATAATACGGCCAAACATACTGGCCGTATAATTTATACGGTCCGTATGTTTGGGACCGTATAATCAACCCAGATTGGCCAAACTCTCTGGACCAATTGTACGACAAAACATACGGCCCGTACAATTTATACGGACCGTATGTTGGTCCGTATGTTTGGTCGGGACAAATTTTTTCCAATAAATGTAAGGGACCAAGGTTATTTCATTTCATTTCTTCTTGACACCCCTTCTCTCTAAAACATCTCTCTACATATATTCCACAAGTTTTCAAGGGTTTTTAGTGATCAACAACACAAAATAAGTGAATCATGTGTAAGCAAACCCATTAAAGATCATTTAAGTCAAGAAATCCAAATGGAGAAAAACTAGGGTTTTTGCTCAAGTGGAGTATTTAGACTAAGGCTTGTTCCTACAACATCTAAGGTAAGATTTATGGTATTTATATGTTGTTTAAGGTATTTGGAAGGTTAAATGCTTGGATTTTAGAAGAGTATAACAAAATGGGTCATGAAAGATGAATAGTGACGTTTTGAGAAATAGTTTGAATTGAATCATGATTGTTGTTGTGTTGTGACATGAATGGGTTATAAATGACGTTAAGATAATGAAATAGGCATTGAATGTGAATGGACGAAATCGTGTGTTATGGTCTTGAATATGGAAAATTGGAAGTGAATTGAGAATATGGATACATGACTAAAGGCTATTGTAATGATATTGTAAATGTATTATTGACGTTTGGGAGTTGAATTACGATATGGAGGAATGTTGTATAAATAAAGAAGATGCTGTTCGATTTTCCGTAGCTTTAGCCATTTATGCTAGTTGTCAATTCTAACGATAGTATGACCTTGATGAAGGTATAAACGCAAGCGTGGAAGGGAACGTGCAAGTGTTATATAGTCGAACGAAAAGGTATGTAAGGCTAACCCTTCTTTCATAAGGCATGGTTCTTTGGCCAAATGTCTAAATCTCCTGTAAGACTATGATTCCCTTCAAACGATTTGATTCTCCGAGCTAGTAAGCTCTCGATGCTCGATGTGCTATGATTGTACTAAGTTCCTCGTATGACGAGTAAGCCTATAGGGTAGATATAATGATAATGACAATGATAGTAATGATGATGAGAATAAAATGATGCTAAAGATTCTTATGAGCTATTATATGTATGTGTGCCTATGAAGGGCTATAATAATACCCCGAGCTTATGACGCCGGGTAAGAATGTATGTATATGAATATGTATAGAGTATGTATATGATTATGAAACGCCCACGCACTACTGCAGAAGGGACGGATAACCCTGAGGCCTTGGTAGGGCCAGGTATGTATGACCTTGAGCCTTGGTTGCCCGAGTATGTATGAAACACCGAACCTTTATGGTCGGGTACGCTAGAGCTATATATATATATATATATATATATATATATGTGTGTGTGTGTGTGTGTGTGTGTGTGTGTGTGTGTGTGTGTGTTTGTGTGTGTGTGTGTATGACATCAATATGAGTACGAATATGTTATAAAAATGAATGTGAAGGTAAATAAATACGGATATGGATGTATGTACACGGATACGCAATAGAAATGGAATGTCCTTGTGGAAAGAAAGTAAGTGCTATGACGACGATATTATTATCTCCCATGTTATGATATCTCATATGTTGACTCTTAATCTTTCATATTGATATTGATCATGCTTTACATACTCAGTACATTCTTCGTACTGACGTCCTTCTGTTTGTGGACACTGCGTCATGCCCGCAGGTGCACAGGGAGACAAGCTTGATCCATAGCTATATTTTCAGGGACTACATAGCGGAGCTCCATTTCATTCGGAGCTATAGCTTTTGGGTACTTATTCTTTTGTGTACATAATAATGGGCATAGCGGGGTCCTGTCCCGCTCCTGTGTTATGTTATAACCTTCTTAGAGGCTCGTAGACATGTGTATGTGGTTAGATGTGTTTGGCCTTGTCGGCCTATATTTTTGTATGTCATTTTGTTGGCCTTGTCGGCCCATGTACAATGATGTGGCATAGATGCCTATGATGATATAAGAAACGTTGTCATCCAATTGGGACTAGTATGATTGATGGCTAGAATGCATGATTTGATTTATGGCTCACCTAGACGTTATGTGAAAGTATGTTAAAGGGGTGCCCGGGTGGGGTAGCGCCGGGTGCTCGTCGCAGCCCTAGTCGGGTCGTGACAGGCTGAAACAAATGCGGGTATCTGGATCGCATGCTTTCTTCTGCTTCCCATGTCATTTCCTCTCGTTTACCGCTTCTCCATAGAACCTTAACTGAGGTTACCTCTTTGTTTCTAAGCCTCCGTACTTGCCTATCTAGTATGGCAATGGGTACCCCTTCGTAGGTCAATTTCTCTGTCACTAGCACATCATTTACTGGGACGATCCCAGTAGGATCTCCAACACATTTCCGAAGCATAGAGACATGGAAAACTGGATGGACTGACTCTAAATCGAGAGGTAGATCTAACTCATAGGCCACTTTGCCTATTTTGGGCACGATCTCATAAGGCCCAATATACCGGGGCTAAGCTTCCCCTTCTTGCCAAATCTCATAACGCCCTTCATTGGAGATACTTTCAAGAACACCCAATCTTTCACTTGGAACTCTAAGTCTCTTCGACGATTATCCGCATAGGACTTTTGGCGACTTTGAGCTGCCAATAACCGATCTTGTATGAGCTTGACTTTCTCTATTGCTTGCTGGACCAAGGCTTGCCCTATTAATTTGGTCTCGCCTATCTCGAACCACCCAATTGGGGATCTACACTTTCTCCCATATAAGGCTTCGTACGGTGCCATTTGAATGCTAGAATGATAACTATTATTGTAAGCAAATTCAATGAGTGGCAAATGATCATCCCAACTACCTCCAAAATCTATCATACATGCTCGTAACATATCTTCAAGAGTCTGAATAGTACGTTCAGCTTGTCCATCGGTCTGTCGATGAAATGCCGTGCTAAGGCTCACTTGGGTCCCTAAACCCTCTTGGAAAGACTTCCAGAAATTAGCTGTAAACTATGTCCCTCTATCAGAGATAATAGATGCTGGAACACCATGGAGTCTCACTATCTTTTTAACATAGAGCTTTGCATAATCTCCTGCCACATAGGTCGTTCTGATCGGTAAGAAATGAGCTGACTTGGTGAGTCTATCCACAATCACCCCTATAGAGTCATACTTACGTCGAGAACGGGGCAAGCCTAAAATGAAGACCATGTTAATCACTTCCCACTTCCAAGTTGGGATTTCTATGGCTTGCAACAATCCGCCCGACTTTTGGTGTTCGATTTTCACTTGTTGACAATTGGGACATTCAGTTACGAATTCCGCTATATCTTTCTTCATCCCATTCCACCAATATATAGACTTAAGATCATGATACATCTTCATCGCTCCGGGGTGGATAGAATAACGGGAACCATGAGCGTCTCTTAATATTTGGTGGCGTAAACCTGCCACATCGGGAACACATAATCTGCCTCGACATCGGAGGAGTCCGTCTCCTAAAATATCAAATGATTACTCCTCTTCCTGAGGGAGTGAATCTTTGTACTGCATTAGCATGGAATCTTCGTATTGCCGCTCTTTCACTTCTGCTACTAGCGACGATGTTGCTGTGTTCTGAATAGTAGTTCCCCTGCTACCTGAGTCCACTACTCGAACTCCTAGGCTAGCTAGCTGCTGGAGCTCACGAGCCATTTCTCTCTTCTCTGGTCGTACATCACATAAACTTCCCATAGATCTGCGGCTGAGAGCATCAGCTACAACATTTGCCTTTCCGGGGTGGTACAAGATATCAACATCATAATCTTTTAGCAACTCTAGCCATCGTCGTTGCCGCAAATTTAACTCTTTCTGCTTGAAGATATACTGAAGGATCTTATGATCGGTATAAATATCCACATGGACACCGTATAAATAATGTCTCCATATCTTTAAAGCATGAACCACTGCGGCCAATTCTAGATCGTGGGTCGGATAGTTCTGTTCATGTTTCCGTAATTGCCTTGAAGCATACGCAACCACTTTACCACGTTGCATCAATACACAACCTAGCCCAATGCCTGAAGCATCGCAATATACAACATATCCTTCCAATCCCTCTGGAAGTGTCAAGACGGGGGCGGAAGTCAATCTATCTTTCAACTCATGGAAGCTACGCTCGCAAGCATTTATCCATTGAAACTCTGCTGATTTCTGAGTCAACTTTGTGAGTGGTGCAGAAATAGAAGAAAAACCTTCAACAAATCTCCTGTAATACCCTGCTAGGTCTAGAAAGTTGCGAACCTCCGTAGGAGTCGTGGGCCTTGGCCAAGTCTTCACGGCCTCAATCTTTTGACTATCCACTCGAATACCATCGGCTGCAACAATATGCCCCAGGAATGCCACCGAGTTCAACCAAAATTCACACTTGGAGAATTTTGCAAACAACTCTCGAGTTCGAAGAACTCCAACGACAATACGCAAATGGTCGACATGCTCTGCCTCGGATCTAGAATACACCAAGATATCACCGATGAATACAATCACGAACAAATCCAGAAAGGGCCTGAACACATTGTTCATCAAATCCATAAACACCGCCGGTGCATTAGTCAGCCCAAATGACGTTACCCAGAACTCAAAATGACCATATCTTGTCCTGAAGGCCGTCTTTGGGACATCTTTCTCCCTAACTCTCACTTGGTGATATCCAGACCTCAAATCTATATTCGAAAACCACCTGGCACCTTGTAATTGATCAAATAAGTCATCAATCCTCGGAAGAGGATATTTGTTCTTAATCGTCACCTTATTCAATTGCCGGTAATCAACGCACATTCTCAAGGAGCCGTCTTTCTTTCGGACAAACAATACGGGTGCCCCCCACGGGGACGAACTAGGCCTAATAAAGCCCTTTTCAAGCAAGTCTTTCAACTGCTCCTTCAATTCTTTCAATTCTGCGGGTGCCATCCTATAAGGAGGGATAGATATAGGCTTAGTGTCTGGCAACACATCAATAGCAAAATAAATCTCCCGCTCGGGAGGAAGGCCTGGAAGTTCCTCCGGGAACACATCCGAAAATTCATTTACTACGCGAACTGATTGAAGGGTTGGCGATTCAGCTTCTATATCTTGAACTCGCACTAGATGATAAATACATCCTTTTGTGATCATTTTTCTTACCTTTAGATAGGAAATAAACCTACCTTTTGGCGATGCCGTATTCCCTTTCCATTCTAAAACTGGTTCTCCCAGAAACTTGAAACGAACCATTTTCATTCTACGATCAACATTGGCATAACAAGAATCCAACCAATCCATGCCCATAATGACGTCAAAATCTACCATCTTTAGGTCATGCAAGTCAACTATAGTACGGCGGTCACATATCACAACTACACAATCTCTATATAATCGGCTAGCTATTACTGATTCACCCATGGGTGTAGACACCTCAAAAGGTTTCATCGACTCCGCCTCGACTTTAAATCGACCCGTAATATATGGAGTAACATAGGACAATGTGGAGCCCGGATCAATCAAAGCATATATATCATGAGAGAATACCGATAATATACCTGTGACCACGTCAGGAGAAGACTCAAGATCTTGGCGCCGAGCCAAAGCATAATTACGGTGTTGAGGACCGCTAGAACTGGGAACTCTCCCTCTGCCTCTACCATGGCCGACTGGCGCCTATGAGTCTGGCCCCATAGGGCGCATAGAAGATGAAGATTCGGCTACTGACCCTGATGACTGGGTCCTACCTCTACCATGTACTGAGGGGCAGTCACGCATGATATGGCCTGGTCGACTACATGAATAGCAAACATCTGAACCCATCCGGCATCGGCCCCAATGCAACTTCCCACACTAGGAAAATCGTGGCGCGGGTGGCTTTGCCTGACCCGAATCATCTCTAAAATGAGACCCCGAATAACTCTGACTCTGCCCTGCACGGGCAGATCTATCAAATCTCTAGCCTGAAAACTGCGGAGGTGCACTAGTCAGAGAATAGCCTGCATGTCTGGGAAACTGCTGCCTGTGCCCACCTCTAAACTCACTCATCGGACCTGAAGATCTGGCCCTCTTGCTATGTCCCCTATCTTTCTCACGTTCACTTCTTTGCTGTTGCAAACTTTCTTCTAAGTTCTGAGCGTGGGCCTGAATGCGTGCAATATCCATACCGTCCTGAAGGGACGCAGTCAAGTATCTATTCATCAAATGTGGCCCTAGGCCTTTCACAAATCGGTGTATCCGGTCACCCATATCCGCTACTATGACTGAAGCATACCTATCCAAGGAGTTAAAGCAGAGACTATACTGTAGAGCACTCATGCTACCTTGCCTCAAATTTAAGAACTTATCGGCTCTAGCTCCCCGAACTTCCGGAGGCATATAGTGTCGGAGAAAAGCATCAACAAACTCTTGCAATACCGGGGGAGGTGCATTGGCTCCCCGTGAAGCCATCCAAACCGTATACCACTGGATCGAGACATCTCTCAATCTATATGATACTAGCTCCACCGACTCGGTGTCTGAACCATATATCAATCGAAGTGTCCTCAACATACCATCAATGAAATCCTGAGGGTCCTCCTCCGGCTTTGACCCAAATAATTTCGGAGGGTTCAAAGTAATGAAGTCACGGGCCTTTGCACTAACAGCCCTGTCACCCTACCTTGTACTTTGCCGCTGAGTCTGAGCAGCAACTAACTAAGTATGCAAATGTATGGCCTCCTTTACATCTTGGCCTGAGGCATCCGGTGGAGGAGCTGGGGCTGAGGCTCCTTCACGCTCCTCAGTAATAGGCACTGACTGGGAGGACTGAGATTGAGCTGCACTCTAGGATGCACTTTCCTATACTACCAGTGGCGGTGCTCTTTTATCCCGCTTTTCTGCCACCGTCTTGCTCTTTTGGGCTACTGTAGCCTTTCTCTTTATAGGCATTTCTGAAATACACAACACACGATTAGGGAACAAGAATTTCTTACATCATAGCTCTATCGCACGATTCTTATGAAGAAGGAAGGTCATTCATTCCTAAAATGTCCGCATCTTCTTATTTATAAATGTAGCGAGCAACACACCCATAACTAAGACTCTACTAGACACGGCTCGTAGACACACCCTAGGAATGAACTGCTCTGATACCACTTTTTTCACGACCCGTCTAGGGTGGCCGCGACGAGTACCCGGTGCTGTCCCACCCGGGCACCCCCTTGACATACTTTCACATAACATCTAGGTGAGCCATAAATCAAATCATGCATTCTAGTCATCAATCATACTAGTCCCATTAGATGACAACATTTCTTATATCATCATAGGCATCTATGCCACATCAATGTACATGGGCCGACGAGGCCAACAAAATGATATACAAAATACAGGCCGACAAGGCCAAACACATCTAACCACATACACATATCTACGAGCCTCTAAGAAGAGTATAACATATCACATGAGCAGAGTGAATCTCTCCCTTATGCCCATAATTATGTACGCAAAAGAATAAGTACCCAAAAGCTACGGCTCAGAATGAAATGGAGCTCTGCTATGTAATCTCTAAGAAAGTAGCTAAGGATCAAGTTTGTCTCCCTGTGCACCTGCGGGCATGACGCAGTGTCCACAAACAAAAGGACGTCAGTACGGAGAATGTACTGAGTATGTAAAGCATGATCAATATCGATATAGAAGCATAATGATCAATCCTGAGAATTAGCACAAGATGGGAAACAATAATAACATCATCACAGGCACTTACTTACCTTACATAGGAACTTTTCATTTCTAATGCGCATTTGTGTACATAGCTCCATATCCGTACCCATAACCATTTACATATCCTTACTCACGTTCGTATCATTTACATCTCATATACATAACATATTCGTACTCATATAGATGTCATATACATAGAATATATATATACAAATATAGCATGCCCGACCACGAGGGTTCGGTGTTTCATACATACTTGGCCAACCAAGGCTCAAGGTCATACATACCTAGACCTACCAAGGCATCAGGGTTATCCGTACCTTTTGCAGAAGTGCGCGCGCGTTTCATAATCATATACATACTCTATACATATTCATATACATACATTCTACCCGGCATCATAATCTCGGGGTCTTATTATAGCCCTTCATAGGCACACGTACATACAATAGCCCGTAGGCACCTTTAACATCATACTATTCTCATCATCATTACCATCATTATCACTATTATCGTCATTCATCACGTCTATATTTCTAGGCGTACTCGTCATACGAGGGATCTAGTACAATCATAGTGTATCGAGGATCGTGAGCTTACTAGCTCGGAAGATCAAATCACTTGAAGAAATCATAGTCTTATAGAAGATTAAGACGTTTGGCCAAAGAACCACCCCTTATGCAAGAAGGGTTAGCCTTACATACCTTTTCCGTCCAATTATTATACACTTGCGCGCTCTCCTCCAATGCTAGTGTTTCTACCTTCATTGAAGTCATACTATTATTAGAATCGATAGCTGGCATATACGATTAAAGCTAGAGAAAATCGGACAGCATCTCCTTTATTTATACAACATTCCTCCATATTGTAATTCAACTCTCAAACGTCAACAATACATTCACAACACCATAACAATGGCCATTAACCATTTACATTAGCCCCATTATCTAGATTTCTCAATTCGCTCCCAATTCACCCATATTCATGGCCATATCACCCGACTTCGTCCATTCATATACAATGCCCATTTTCATGATCTTAACATCATTTATAACACATTCATATCACAACACAACAAGAGTCACAATTCAATTCAAACTATTTCTCAAAATGTCACTATTCATCATTCATGACCCCTTTTTCTATACTCATCTAATGTCCAAGCATTTTAACTCTCAAATACCTTAAACAACATATAAATACCATAAATCTTACCTTAGATGTTGTAGGAACGAGCCTTGGTCGAAATACTCCACTTGAGCAAAAACCCTAGTTTTCCTTTAATGAGATTTCTTGATTTGAATGATCTTAATGGGTTTCCTTACACTTGATTCATTTGATTTGTGTTGTTGATGACTAATAATCGTTGAAATCTTATGGAATAAATGTAGAGAGATGTTTTAGAGAGAAGGGATGAAATGTGGAAATGAAATAATAAACTTGGATCCCTTATTTAATAACCCAAAATCTGATCTTAAGTGAACAACACAGTCGTCGTAAACCTGGTTTACGGTCCATATTCCAGTTTACGGACCGTCCTTCGTGGTCGTATTTACTCATAACAGAACCAGAAACTCAGGCTGAGACATGGTGATTTACGATAACGGTTTACGGGCCGTAAACCACTTTACGGTCCGTATTTCGGGTCGTATTTAACCATTTGAACACTTGGCAGAAAGTTGAAGTTTTGGAAGCCAAAATACGACATGGCAGTTTACGGGCCGTATACCACTTTACGGTCCGTATTTCATTTTACGTGCAACTGGCCAAAATGCAGATCTGCCACTTTCCACATTTTCAGAGCCTATAATTATTCATTATGGAGCATAACCTATCTCTCATTGCCATTGCCTTCGGAATCTTACTTAGGGTCGTCAAATGTTATTTCTTACTCATGAAAATATCGGGTACTCGTACTTCTCACTAGTTCATTCACTTGCGTACCAACGGAAAATTTTCTGAGGTGTAACAGCCAAACTATTACAGAAAGTTTGTGGATGGTTTTTCGTCCATAGCCTCACCATTGACTAAATTGACACAGAACACCGCTAAGTTTCAGTGGTCCGAAGATTGTGAAAAGAGTTTCCAAGAGCTTAAGACAAGGTTGACTTCTGCTCCTATTTTGACTTTACCTTCTGGGTCTGCTGGATACGTGGGGTGATGTGATACTTCCAGAATTGGTTTGGGTTGTGTATTGATGCAGAACGGTAAGGTGAATGCTTATGCTTCGCGACAGTTGAAGAAGCATGAGAAGAATTATCCGACTCATGACTTAGAGTTGGCTGCAGTGGTATTTGCCTTGAAGATTTGGCATCATTATTTGTATGGTGAGCATTGCGATGTTTTTACTTACCATAAAACCTTGCAATACATCTTTAAGCAGCGAGAGTTGAACCTCAGACAGAAGAGGTAGTTGAAGTTGGTAAAGGATTATGACTTGAACATTTTGTATCATCCTGGTAAGGCTAATGTGGTTGTTGATGCTTTGAGTAGAAAATCTATGAGCACGTTGGCTTATTTGCATGCACATGACATGCCCATGGGGAAGGAAATTTGAAGGCTTGCTAGTCTTGGGGTCAGACTCGATGAAACTAAAGATGGAAAGTTAGTGGGAATCACGCCATCACGGTCTGACATTATGGAAAGGACTAAATCCAAGCAATATGATGATGAGTGTCACGGCCCAAACCGATAAGCCGTGATGGGAGTCTGACCTCTAGCTACCAAACACCCCAAAACACTTATCTGAAACATACTGAACATCAAAGCCCCGTAAATGGCATAAACTGATCTCATAAAAGGGAACATCAGAACTCTGTAAAATCTGCAAATATATATATATATATATATATACGACATGCGAAAGAACAGTGCAAGCCAGCTAGGCTGCTACATATATTATACACAAAAGAATAGAAGACGACAAGGATACATCATCTGACTACTACATACAACTCTCTACAGACCTCTACTGGAATAAAAGTTGTAGAAAGAACGGGACAGGACCCCGTCATACCAATATACATACACATCTAAAAAGGGGCATACTAAAACTGATTGTAGCTCCGGATCGAATAGAGCGTACTGACCACTGCTAGATCTAGAGGTCCTACTAAGCTGGACCACCTGTCTGTCTCTCTATACCTGCGGGCATGAACGCAGGCCTCCGAGTAATGGGGAGTCAGTAAGGATAATGTACTGAGTATGTGACGCATAAGAACAACATATCTATATATATATATATATATATATATATATATAAGAACGATGGATAAGATCGGAACTCATAAACTGAAATGACTGACTGCATGTACTTGTATGAACTAGTATCTGCCTAAATCTGCGTAACTGACAATGCCTCTGTGGGCACACAATATGCATGCTCATACCTATCAATGATGGCCGTGCATCTATATGAGTCCGTATATAACGCCTGATGTATGGGTGTATATTACGCATGTAAGCCTTTGTGGCATCTCATCATATCATATTGGCTCCTCTGTGGCCATAATCAATATCATCATCATAGTAGTAATTCATATATAACGCCTATATTTCTTCTCATACTTTACATATATCTAATATTCGCGTATATAACGCCTTCTAGTCACGGGTCAATGTACATAAATATATAACGAATGTGATGCATGACTAAGTTGTATGCATAGAACTGGCTACATAAGACTGGACACATGAATAGAAGAATTACTCATAAAGGGGGCACATGAACATCAAAGGCTGAAGTACTTCTAATGCTTCTAAGAGTAGAGTAAAATGGAAGCTCGTTTACTCGCTTGTTGGATCATATCATAGGATCATGCCAAAGAAGAAAAGAATGGCCTTTACATACCTGGAAGTATAATCAACCGTCCAACTTCTACCTCTCGAACTTGCAAGTCTGCAATTAAGATAGCACAGGGCTTAATTAGACTATTTACTTCGCTTATTAACCATCCTCAAATACGTATAAAGCTCAACGAACTATAGATAATAATTTCCTTTGTAAGCTTACAATTCTCCAACTTCTCATTCGGTCCCACATCAACTACAATACTCACATCAACAATGCCAACACACATATATATGTATCAAGATATATGTAAACCCGTTTCCAATCATCTCTTAATATAACCCTATATCACTACATTGCCCTTCATCAACTTAACACTTCCATAATTACCTTCTCTTCACTTAATATCACTAAACATCTTGATAACCAACTTAAATATAGAGGTAGAAATCATTTACATACCTTGAGGGGTCAAGAATCCCAAGAATCACTTCAACTTCAACTCCCTAACTCCACAACTTGAAGAAACCCTAGAAGCAACTTTCTTCTTCACCATCTCGGGTTTACGGGGTCCGAGTCATGTCAAATATTCACTTATATGATGGAAAATATTGAGAGAGAATATATTAGGGTTTTCTGATTTGGAGAGGAGGAAAAATATGAAATAGGATCGTGGACCACCTATTTATACTTGGAAGCCAAAAAGGCTACAGCGTCCGGTTCGATGAGTGGCTCGACGGCCCGTCGATGTGTTGACGGTCTGTCAACTTGCCCCGTCGACCTGCGCCTACAGATGCATAGCTACGGGATCCTCTCGACGCCTTACCTCTACAGTCCGTCGACCATGTCAACGACCCGTCGACGATGACTGGTGCCCTGCAGAGTTTTTTGATTCAGTTCAGATCGCGTCGATTCGATTCATTCAATTCTAACTCTATAAATTGACAGGAATATCTACTGCTACCCTCGTACACGGGGTAAGGCACTTCCTACCTCCAAACTCTGGCTCGGGTCTCTATTCCTAAGGTATACTCGACTCGAAAACCATAAGTTCTAACACTATGAGCACGAGGGGTGTAACATTCTCTCCCCCTTAGGAACATTTTTCCTCGAATGTTCGAACAATCCTGGGTTATAAAATATTTGGCAGAGTTTCCCCTGTACTTATACTAATCCACCCTGCACAGAACAACCCAAAATAATGCCACACAGGGCCACATACTATAACAAACAATACCATAGCCTCACACGACCAATTAAGATAACTGAAATGAAATATTACCTGGGAGCGATGATGTCTCGGACTGAACCTCCTGTACTGCTGGGGAAAAATGTGGGTACTCAGTCTTCATTGCCTCTTCCGCTTCCCAAGTCACTTCCTCAACATTCTTATTCCTCCACAAGACTTTAATTGAAGCTACATCCTTGGTCCGCAACCGACGGACCTGTCTGTCCAATATAGCCACTGGAACTTCTTCGTATGATAACTACTCAGTCACCTAAATGTCATTCACTAGTATCACTCTTGAAGGATATCTGATACATTTACGAAGCATAGATACATGAAATACTGGATGCACGGACACTAACTCCGAAGGCAATTCTAGCTCATATGCCACTGTACCCACTATACGAATGATCTTATATGACCCAATATATCGAGGGCTCAACTTACCCTTCTTGCCAAACCTCATCACTCCCTTCATAGGTGAAACTTTCAGGAACACCTTGTCGCCTATCTCGTACTCCAACTTACGTCGCCGATTATCCGCATAGGATTTCTGTCAGCTCTGAGCTGTTAGCAACCTGTGGGCGATCTACATCTCTGCCCATATAAGGCCTCACAAGGAGCCATATGAATACTGGAATGGTAACTGTTGTTATATGCAAACTCGATAAGAGGAAAATGATCATCCCAACTGCATTGAAAGCCAAGAACACAAGCTGTAAGCATATCCTCAAAGGTCTGTATAGTATGCCCTGCTTGTCCATCTGTCTGTAGATAAAATGTCGTACTAAGACTCACCTGAGTCCCTAATCCCTGCTGAAAAGACTTTCAGAATTTAGTGGTGAACTGCGCTCGCCTATCTAAAATAATGGCTGAAGGAACACCATAAAGTCATATAATCTCTTTAAGGTAAAGCTTTGCATAATCCTCGGCTGTATAAGTAGTTCTGGCAAGCAGAAAGTAAGCTGACTGTGTAAGCCTATCAACTATGACCCATATCGAATCATACTTCCGCTGAGTGCGGGGCAACCCTATAATGAAGTCCATATTAATTTCCTCCCATTTCCATGTCGGAATTTCCATAGCCTGCAATAGACCTCTAGGCTTCTGGTGCTCTATTTTGGCCCGCTGACAATTTGAACACTAAGTGACGAATTTTGCTATATCTTTTTTCATACCATCCCACCAATAAACTTCCTTAAGATCACGGTACATCTTTGTTGAGCCTAGATGAATAGAATAGCGGGAGTAATGTGCCTCCCCCATAATCTACTGACGGAGTCCTGCAACACTAGGGACACACAATCTACCTCGATACCTGAGTACTCCATCACCTGTGATCACAAAGGGTGTCTTTTCTTTCTAAAGGGTTATATCTCGGTAATGAGCCAGAACGGGATCTTCACACTGGCGTTCCTTTATCTCTACTACCAAGGATGATACCATTGTGTCTTGAACAGTAACTCCTGCATCACCGTAATCTATCAATTGAACTTCGAGGATAGCCAATCGATGAACCTCACGGACCATTTCTCTTCTCTCTGGCAAAAAGTGTGACAAGCTACACATAGATTTGCGACTGAGGGCATCGGCTACTATATTAGCCTTCCCGGGATAGTACAAAATATCCACATCATAGTCTATTAACCTCTCTAACCATCGCTTCTGACGCAAGTTCAAGTCCTTCTGCTTGAAGATGTACTGGAGACTCTTATGATCAATATAGATATTAACATGGACACCGTATAAGTAGTGCCTCTATATCATCCAGGCAAGAATTACTGTTGTTAACTCATGATCATGGGTTGGATAATTCTTCTCGTGCTTCTTCAACTAGAAGCATAAGCGACAACTTTACCGTGCTGAATCAACACACAGCCCAATCCAACACCTGAAGCAACATAATACACCACATAGCCATCTGCTCCTTCTAGAAGAGTCAAAACTGGTACTGAAGTTAACTTATCCTTCAACGTCTGAAAACTCTGCTCACAAGCATCTGTCCATTGGAACATACCTGATTTCTGAGTTAATTTGGTCAATGGGGCTAAAAGAGAGGAAAATCCTTCTACAAACATTCTATAATAACCTGCCAAGCCCAAGAAGCTACGTATCTCCGTTGGTACAGTGGGCCTTGGCCAATTCTTCACAGCCTTAATCTTCTGGGCATCCACTCTAATGCCTTCTTCCGAAATAATGTGGCCCAGAAAAGCCACAGAGTTCAACCAGAACTCACACTTAGAAAACTTGGCATACCACTCTTTACCTCGAAGAATTCCAAGAACTGTCCACAAATGTTCTGTATGATCAGCCTCTGACGGCGAATAAACCAGAATATCATCTATGAACACAATCACGAATGAATCTAGAAAGGTCCTGAATGCACGATTCATCAAATCTATGAATACAACTGGGACATTAGTTAGCCCAAATGACATAACACGAAATTCATAGTGGCCATATCTAGTCCAGAATGCCGTCTTCGGAATGTCCTCTTCCTTGACCCTGACTTGGTGATATCCTGATCTCAAGTCTATCTTCGAGAAATATTTAGCGCCTTGCAACTGATTGAATAAATCATCAGTCCTCAGGAGCGGATACTTATTCTTTACATTCACCCTATTCAATTGCCTATAGTCAATACACACTCGCAAAGAGCCATCCTTCTTTCTTACAAATAACACCGGCGCTCCCTACAGTGATGTACTAGGCCTGATAAAGCCCTTCTCAAGCAAATCTTTCAACTGCTCCTTCAATTCCTTCAACTTCGCAGGTGCCATCTTATAAGGAGGAATAGATATTGGCTGAGAGTCCGGCAATAGGTCAACAGCAAAATCAATCTCCCTTTCTGGGGGAATGCCTGGGAGCTCATCTGGAAATACTTCTGGGAACTCATTAACCACAGGAACAGACTGAAGAGTCTACAACTCTGCTTGCACATCTTGAACTCGAACTAGGTGAAAAATATACCTTTTTCTGATCTTCTTCTCTGCCTTAAGGTAGGAAATAAACCTACCTCTTGGCGAAGCAGCATTGCCTTTCCATTCTAGGACTGGCTCGCCCGGAAACTGGAATCGAACCATCTTTGCTCTACAATCAACATAGCATAACAAGAAGCCAACTAGTCCATGCCCATAATAACATCAAAATCAATCATATCTAACTCAATTAGATCTGCTACGGTATGGTGGTCACAAACTATAACAACACAGTCTCGGTATACCCGTCTAGCTATAGCCAGATCACCAACTGGCATAGACACCTCAAAAGGTCTAATCAACTCAGGCTCTACCCCAAACTTTTCGGCCGCAAAGGGCGTAACATATGATAAAGTGAAACCTGGATCAATCAATGCATAAACATCATGGGAGGAAACTGATAATATACCTGTAACAACATCAGGAGACGTCTCACGGTCCTATCTACCACCCAATGCATATACGCGGTGCTGAGGACCGCTCGAGCTAGATGCTCCACTCTTTCCCCTACCTCGCCCTGATGGTATCTAAAAAACTTGCCCTGAATTGCACACTGCAGAAGATGAGCTAGCCACAGACCCTGTAGGCTGAACCATACCTAAACCAACCCCCATCAGGCACTCCCTCATCCTGTGGCCTGACTGTCTACAATTATAGCAAACATCTAAACCCAGCAGACACTGACCTGTGCGTAACTTGCCATATTGGGTACATCATAGAAAAGAGGGCCTCATCTGACCTGACTCTTGTCGGTACTGAGAGCCTGACGCTCTAGAACTCTGGCCCGCTCCTGAATAAGAAGACCGGACTTGGGATCCGCAGAGGTGCACACCCTGCTGGCTGATGAGAATACCTGGGATGTTACTATCTATGTCCTTCTATGTACTCACCAACCATATCAAAAGATCTAGACCTCTTTCCACGCTTCGGTCACGCTCATGCTCTATCCTCCGCTGGCATTTACGATCCTCCAAATTCTGTGCATACGCTTGTATACGGGAGATGTCCATGCCTGGCTATAGTGTAGTAGTCGTGTACTCATCTATCAAGTGTGGCCCTAGACCGACCACAAAGCGATGAACTCTATCCTCCATCGAAGCCACCATGGTTGGGGCATATCTACCCAGGGAATCGAAATGTACACAATACTCTTGTACATTCATACTACCCTTCTCAATACGTAGGAACCTCTTTGCTCGGGCCCATCGGACCTCTGGATGTAAGTAGTGGCGAAGAAAAGCATCTGAGAACTCTCACCACACAGCTGGAGGGGCATTTTCTCCCCTAGATAGCTACCATGCCTGATACCACTATATCGAAATATCCCGTAGTCTATATGAAGCCAACTCCATTGACTCAACCTCATCCACATGCATAACCCTTAAAGTCCTCTGCATACCATCAATGAAATCCTGGGGGTCTATATTTTTCTTTCACAAAGAAAACTCAGGAGGATCTAACCCAACGAAGGTCTTAACCCTCGAACTACTGGCCCCGTCTGCTGGGTCAACACTAACTCCCTGCCGCTGTGCCTGGGCGGCTACTAATCTGGTCAACAATCGTACAGCATCCCGTACATCCTGGCCCTCTGCATCCGGCTGAAGGAACTAGGGCTGGTGCTGGAAGCGGGCTATGCGATGTCTCAGATGGCCCCTCACTCTGAATCTCATCCTGGACCCTCATGTCATGTCGAGTGCAACTAGCGGCCTCACCGGCCACTCTCTTGCCCTTCTGGGCAGCTGTAGCTTTCTTGCAGGGCATCGCTGAAATCAAAACAATTCATAAAAAGTGAACTCTTAATACAACGCTCTATCACACAATCTAAGAGAGAAGCAATGACATCATCTTAAATGTCCTGTAGCCTCCTGTTTATGAGTTTGGTGCACAACGCGCCCATAAACAAGACTCTACTAGACACGGTCTGTAGACAACCCTGGGGCGAAACTGCTTTGATACCACTTCTGTCACGGCCCAAACTGATGATCCTTGATGGGAGTCTGACCTCTAGCGACCAAACACCCTAAAACACTTATCTGAAACATACTGAACATCAAAGGCCCATAAATGGTATAAACTGATCTCATAAAAGGAAACATCAGAACTCCGTACAATCTGCATATATATATATATATATATATATATATATATATATATACGACATGCGGAAGAACAGTGCAATCCATCTAGGCTGCTGCATATACTGTACACAAAAGAATATAAGCCGACAATGCTACATCATCTGACTACTACATACAACTGTCTCCAAACCTCTTCTGGAATAAAAGCTATAGAAAAGACAGGACAGGGCCCCGTCATACCCATATGCATAGACATCTAAAAAGGGGCATACCAAAACTGACTGTAGCTCCGGATCAAATGAAGCGTACTGACCACTGAGGTCATACTGAGCTGGACCACCTGTCTGTCTCCATGTACTTGCGGTCATGAAAGCAGTCCCCCGAGCAACGGGGAGTTAGTACGGATAATGTACCGAGTATGTAAGGTATAAGAACGACATATATACACATAAGAATTATAGATAAGATCTGAACTGATAAACTAAAATTATTGACTGCATGTACTTGTATGAACTAGTATCTGCCTAAATCTACATAAATCTGCGTAACTAACAATGCCTTCGTGGGCACACAGTATGCATGCTCATACCTATCAATGATGGTCGTTCATCTATATGAGTGTGTATATAACGCCCGATGTATGTGTGTATATAGTGCCTGTAAGCCTCTATTGCATCTCGTCATATCATATAAGCTCCTATATGGCCATAATTAATATCATCATCATAGTAGCAATGCGTATATAACACCTATATTTCTTCTCATACATTACATATATCTAATATTCGCGTATATAACGCCTAATATGTATGCTTATATAACGTCTTCTAGTCACGGGTCAATGTACATATATATATAATGAAAGTGCTGCATGACTAAGCTGTATGCCCAGAACTGGTTACATAAGACTGGACCCATGAATAGAAGGATTACTCATTAAGGGGATACATGAGCATCAAAGGTTGAAGTACTTCTAATGCTTCTAAGAGTAGTGTAATATAGAAGCTCGCTTACTCGCTTGTTGGATCATATCATAGGATCATGCCAATGAAGAAAAGAATGGCCCTAACATACCTGGAAGTATACTCAATCGTCCATCTTCTACCTCTCGAAATTGCAAGTCTACAATTAAGATAAAACAGGGCTTAATTAGACTATTTACTTCGCTTACTAACCATCCTCCAATACATATAAAGCTCAACGAACTATAAACAATAATTTACTTTGTAAGCTTACAACTCTCCAACTTCTCATTCGATCCCACATCAACTACAATACTCACATCAACAATGCCAACACATATATATAGATATCAAGATATACGTAAAACCGTTTCCAATCATCTCTTAATATAACCCTATATCACTACATTGCCCTTCATCAACTTAACACTTCCGCAATTACCTTCTCTTCACTTAATATCACTAAAACTCTTGATAACCAACTTAAATATAAGGGTAGGAATTATTTACATACCTTGAGGGGTCAAGAATCCGAAGAATCACTTCAAATCACTTCAACTTCAACTCTCTAACTCCAGAACTTAAAGAAACCCTAGAAGCAACCTTTTTCTTCACCATTTGGGTTTACGGGGTCTAGGTCTTACCAAATGTTCACTAATATGATGAAAAATATTGGGAGAGATTATATTAGGGTTTTTTGATTTGGAGAGGAGGAAAAATATGAAATAGGATCGTGGACCACCTATTTATACTTCGAAGCCAAAAAGGCTACAGCGTCCGATTCAACGAGAGGGTTGATGGCCCGTTGACGTGTCGACGGTCTGTCGACTTGCCCCGTCAACATGCGCTTGCAGATGCATGGCTGCGGGATCCTGTTGACGCCATATGTCGACGGTGAGTCGACCGTGTCGACAACCCATCGATGATGACTGGTGTCCTGCAGATTTTTCTGATTCAGTTCAGATCTCATCGATTCGATTCGTTCAACTTTTAACTCTATAAATTGACGGGAATATCTATTGGTACCCTCATACATGAGATAAGGCACTTACCACCTCCAAACTTGGGCTCGGGTCTCTATTCCAAGGGCATACCCGACTCGAAAACTGTAGGTTCTGCCACTACGAATAGGTGGGGTGTAACAATAAGCTTTTGGCAAAGCTAACAGATGGAGTGGAAAAGGGTGAGTACACTTCGTTTACTGTTGGGGCTGGCAATGGTGTTCTGCGATTGCAAGAAAGATTGTGTATTCTCGATGTTGATGGTCTTCGAAAAGAATTGATGATGGAAGCTCATAGTTCCAAATATTCAGTTCATCTGGGGTCTACTAAAATTTATAAGGATTTGAAACAACACTATTGGTGGAAGAGCTTGAAAGCTGATATTTCTAACTTTGTGGCTAAGTGTTTGAACTGTCAACAGGTGAAGGCTAAACATCATAGGCCTGGAGGCCTAGCTCAGAATATCGAGATTCCGCAGTGGAAGTGGGAGGAGATCAACATGGATTTCATTGTGGGTCTACCCCGCCCAAAGGCCAAGTTTGATTCGATTTGGGTAATCGTGGATAGACTTATGAAGTCTGCCTATTTTCTTCCTGTGAACACATCATATGCTACGACAGTGTATGCCAAGTTATATTTGAAGGAGATTGTTTGGTTGCACGGTGTTCCGGAATCCATCATATCGGACAAAGGTATGCAATTTACTGCTCATTTCTGGCAGACGTTTCAAGAAGGTTTGGGGACTAGAGTGAAATTGAGCATCGCCTTTTATCCTCATACTGACGGGAAGGCAGAGAGAACTATTCAAACTTTGAAAGATATGTTGCGTGCTTGTGCAATCGATTTTGGAGGAAGTTGGGATGAACACTTACCTCTGGTGGAATTTCTTACAACAATAGCTATCAGGCGAGTATTCAGATGGCTCCTCATCAGGCTCTTTATGGGAGGCATTGTCGAACTCTAATTGGTTGGTTTGAGCTAACGGAAGTAGAGTTTTTGGGTCTCGATTCAGTTCGTGAGTTGATTGAAAAGGTAAATCTTATTATGCAGCGACTGAAGACCGCTCAGAGTAGACAAAAGTCATATACGAACATGAGGCGTAGGAAGTTGGAATTTGCTGTTGGTGACAAGATTTTCTTAAAAGTGTCACCTACGAAGGACATAATGCATTTTGGCAGAAAGGGCAAGCTTAGTCCTCCCTATATTGTCCTTAAAAGATTACAAAAGGGTTGGGAAGGTAGCTTACGAGTTGAGATTACCGGCGGAGATGTCCATGGTTCATCCAGTGTTTCATATTTCGATGTTGAGATTGTACAAACCTGATCCTTCCCATGTATTGCACCATGAAGATATTGAAATTGATGAAGCTCTGTCTTATGAAGAAGAACCAATTCGGATTTTAGATCGCCAAGTTAGAAGGTTGATAACAAAGGATGTTGAATCGGTTAATGTTTTGTCGCGAAACCATAATACTGAGGAAGCTACTTGGGAAGCAGAGGAGGACATGAAGAAGAGATATCCTTACTTGTTACCTATGGCAGGTATAAGCTAGCGCTTTAAATATTTCATAGATGAATCGTTGTGTTTTATGAAACAACCTGTGGTTTAGTGAATTTTTTCTAGGCCATGATTCTCATTCGAGGACGAATGATCTTTGGGGGGGGGGGGGGATAGTGTAACACTCCCGAAATTTGAGTCAGGTGTGAATGTATTAAATGAGAAGTAATGTGACATTTTAGGCATATGAAGTCCTATCAATATGAGTTTGGCTAGAAATAGTTGATTTAAGATTAATACCAAATAGTGAAGTTCGTAAGAGTTCTCAAGCTCGTCTAAATATCAATAGGTCTAACTTCTAAGCTAGATTCATGAAAATAGGTTGAGAAATTGGGAAAACTTACTTAATCAAAATTGTAGATCTTTGAAATACCTTTTCGATGGTAGGTTACCCAGCTCCAAAAGAGCTCTATGAGATGAGATATGCCCATTTTATTGAGAAACGTCTGTGCAGTGCGAAGATTAGGCGTGTGCGGCGCCCCGGGCCAAAATGGATACATTGTGTGCACCAACCTGGGCGACGCCCCAGGCAGTGCACTGGACCATTTTACGCCTGAAGAGATTCTTCTCGAATTTTATAAAGGCCTAACTTCATTATATTCATTCCCACTTAGTTTTGGCCGACCTCTTGAGAGGAAACTACCCTAAAACATCCCCCAAAAATATAAGGTATGTTCTTGATCAATTCCCATCATTTCAACATCAATCTAACATCAAATTAACACTAGTTCATCTTCCAAAAATCCTAGATTCTTGAAATCCAAGAAAGAGAAGAAGAAAGGGACGTTTGGAGAAGTTAATATTCCTTCAATAAGGTAAGATCCTTGACTTTTGTGATGTCATTGAAATTTTTTAGACTATTGTAGGTTATCCTATGAGATTAGAATCCATGATTGATTCATGAAGTGTTCAAGAACACGTTCTAGTCATGAAATCCCTAGCTTTCGTTTGTAAGAAGGGTTTAGGGGTGGAAATAGGTTAGAATTCTAAGCTCTCCTATCTAAAAATATTGTAGAATAATTGTTGGATTTGTGGGAAGTATGCTTGAGCGAGAATTAAGGTATGCCACTTTTGAAAACCTTCTTCGAATGTATGTCTCTTTTGAAAACCTTCTTCGAACGTATGTCTCTTTTTGGAAACTTGTTTTGGATGTATATCTCCCTTTAAAAGTTCTTTATTGAATAAAAAGGTGAACTTTTCAGGATTTCGAACTCTATTACTTGCTTTGATTATGGTTGGTGTGCGTGAGGGGACAAGCCCACATTAACCTTGATTGTATTATCCTCTATATACGTATATGAAATCATAATCGTTTTCCCTCTATAAGAGCTAATCAACAATGATGGCTAAGGATTGGTGCTAATGTTTTCATGATGAATTATGACATTGGAATCTTGGTTAAAGAAGTGTAAACATTTTCAAGACATTCATTGAAATGATTTATCTTTACGATATGGCATCAAGAACTTTAACGCTAATTTATGGTGTGACATACTTTGAGACAAATTGTGAATCGTGTTCTATGCTATGAACTTTGTTGTTGTGTTTGGCCTAGCTACTCGGGAGGAAGGGTAGCCACTATGGATCCTAGTGTGGTAATTGCCTAGCCATTCGGGAGGAAGAGTCGCCACTGCCGTGTTCGCTACCTGGAGTGCGGTTAATGCCTAGCTATTCGGGAGTTAGGATAGCCACCGAGAATTCCATATTCCGGTGTGGTGCGCTGTGACAAGGGAACCTCTACGATCACCCCTTTGATGCACTTAATTCTTGGACCTGTATTGCCATGTGTGATATTCTTATCCTTTCGTGGCACTGTCGTTGACGATCTTGATCAATTGTAAAAGGTATATTTGAAAGTTGTATTGACAAGAGGCTTCCTAATCGATTTTGATAAAGCTTATTAAGATACACCAGTTGAATAACTGTTTTTGCACTGATTTCATACGGTTCTCAGAACTGACTTCTTTATGTATTGTTGTATCTTGTTTTCATATTAGTTGTTGTCCCGAGGCACTCATTGAGCATGAAGTACTCAGGCATACGATTGTTTTTTTTTATGATAGGTAACGGTGAAGAGCAGGTGCTTGATGCTCCGGGCGTTTAGGAAGGACTTGCGGCTGCTGCTGATTTGGTGAGGCCATACACTCATTCGTGGGACACCCTATTTATTTAATTCCATTTATTTATACTAGTTTCTGGGCTGTGTCCCGATGAGTTAGACATTTATTCCTTATTCTTAGAAGCTTCGTAGTATACATTCAAATGTGGGTAGAAGAAGAGTTGTTGTTTAACTCTTTCGGGCACACCATCATGTTTTGGTTGAATTATTTAAATTATAAAGACTTCCGCTAATTTAATTCATACATTCCTGATTTGCTACATTTATTTTATAAACTGTTGGAGGCGAATATTGAACTTGGCGGGTTCAAGTGTTATTATTGTGTCGTTTAGGTTCTTCCGATGTTGTTCATGACGTCGAATGCCAGTCACGTCTAGGGTGGGTTTTGGGGCGTGACAAAGACCTAGAAGCTCGTCTGAGAATACATCTGGAAACTCCTTAACTACTAAGACAGATTAAAGAGTCGGTGGCCTTGCTTCCGTATCCTGAACTAGAACTAGATGATAAATATACCCCTTAGCAATCATCTTCCTTGCCTTGATATAGGAAATAAACCTACCTCTCAGAGATGCTCTAGTACCCTTCCATTCTAAATCTGGCCCTCCTGGAAACTGGAAACGAACCATTTTTTCCCTACAATCAACGTTGGGATAATAGGAAGCCAACCAATCCATACCCATGATAACATCACAATCTACGATATTCAACTCAATCAAATCTGCTATGGTACGATGGTGAGAAAAGGACAAAAATGGTCCCTTAACTATGATAGTAGGTTCAAAATAGTCCCTTAACTATGCACTTACCGGTTTTAATCCTTTATGTTTGTTACAAGTTAACAAAAACGGTCCCTTAACTATGAGAGTAGGTTCAAAATAGTCCCTTAACTATGCACTTAACGGTTTTGGTCCTTTAAGTTTGCCATAAGTTGACGGTTTTAGTCTCGACAAAATATTCATCGAACTTTGTTTGTTAGATTTGACGAGAACTATGAAAAAAAAGGAAAAGTTAGTGAGAACTCTAGATCGGTCAAATAACTCGGGACAAAACCGACGGACGTTAGTCGGTTATAGGATGGACTTCTGCGCATTTTTCCTCAAAAATAACCGATGGACTTCCATTGGTTTTCGTAAAAAACATTAAAAATTAAAAAAAAAAATAGTGTCCCTCGATTTTATCCATCGGTTTCCGTCCATCATTTTTTTCGCTTGTTTTTGGTAGTGACAACTTTTTTAGTTTCTGCTATTTCTAATTTATTTCTAAAGTCTAGTGTATTTTATTTAGTCGATGGATTCCCTCAGTTTTAATCGATAGAGTTCGTCTCCCTCCGGATTGGAAAGGTCCTTTACTCTCCTAACCGAACAAATGCTGGCTTAGCCTTCAGAACTCCCAATAACAACCACCAATATACCCGCACGACAATCTTTCATTCATAGATTTAAGATCTTTAGTGGTGGCCAAAGCATCGTAGTCACAGTTATCCATAAGTACTTTGGTTATCGGTTCCTCTAAAATTCTCATTTTTCACCTATTATTGATATAATGTGATAATAATACACATAAGAAATTTTAATAAAAGACTCATATACCTGTAGCCGGCCTGTCCTGCTCTTGGTTTGGAGGTGTTACACCTTGGAAATTTCATGTCGTCATGTAGTGAATGAACCAATGCAAGCTTAAGAGTAACAGGAAGTTCTTAAGACTATAAGACAGATATTTTGCGGTCTTAGAATGCATACGTTAAGATCTTGAAGTTATAGCAATTGATGAAATAAGGAATTATAAGGACAAGTGGAGTATAAGTGTGGTTTAGGAAAGGTTTTGTAAAGTATTGCATTAAGGATTGTTTGGTAAGGCCTTGAGGATGAATTATAGGGATGCTTAGATCATTGAGGAAGTACTAAACAAGTGTTAAGAAGTTTGTATAAGGATTGGAGATCAAACGAAACGACGAGGACGACTTCGAAAAAACTGTGAGTTACGCGACCACATTATACGGACTGTGGAATTTTATACAGACCGTATAATGGTTCGTATAACCCAACAGCAACAATGTTTTCTATGGTGTTGAACCACGGACACTTATACGTACCGTATAATGTTATACAGACCATATAAGTGGTCCGTATAAGTCCCAACGGACTGATTAAGTTGCAACTATAAATACATGTTCCCACTTTATTTTCTCATTCTTTTCTGCTTCTGGACTTCCCTCCAAGCTTCTAGAATATTCCATACACATCTTCAACATAAACATTAAGGGAAACCAATGATCAAACACCAATATTCGAGGGAAATCAAGCATATGGAAGCTTGCTAGGGTTATGGAAGTTAGAAATCCCTTGGAAGCTAAAGCTAGGGTTTTCTTCAAGTGAAGCATTGTCAACCAAAACCGTTCCTACGCATTCAAAGGTGAGTTTTATGATTATTCCATGTTTTTTAAAGTATTGAAAAGTTGAAACACTTGGATTATGGAAGAAGATGGAAAATGGGTTACAAAAGATGAGATTAGTGGCAATTGTGAATAGTAGATTAATATGAATATTGATATGTAGTGATTGTAATTACGTTATGGATGATGTTAGGAGTATGAGAGAAACATTAGATGAGAATGAATGTAACGTTGTAGTATGATTATGATTATGGATGACCTTGAGAGGAAATCGTGGGGATTGTATAATGATGAATTTGACTAAAGTCATTGATGATGATACTATGAATGTTATTATTGACGTTTGGGAGTTGATATAGGATATGGAGAAAGTAGTAGAAACAAATGAGATGCTGCTCAATTTTCCATAGCTTTAGTTCAAACACGCTTATGTTTTCGATTATCTAATATGAGTATAAACTTTCTTGAAGGTAGAAACGTGGGCAATGAAGGCGAACGATCAATCGACAGAATAGCTAAATGAAAGAGGTATGTAAGGCTAATCCTTTCTTTCTAAGGCATGAATCTTCCTAAATTTATATGTTCTTCCTATATAATGGAAATTATGAGTCCATGACTATGCAGAGCTACATATGCACATGACAAAGAAAGGAGATACGTTACAAGAATGATAATGATGATGATGAATATAGTATGAGGAATCCTAGAGTAATATAAGATGTCCATGAAGCTAATGATCCTAAGTATTGTTTCATTGATGATTTTTCTTGTGTACACTCACCTTAAAATGCTAGTTCCTCCAACGTGAGACATGACGATTATGATTACTCCATTACGTAGTCGGGGGTTCACGACCTTATGTCACCCCGACATAACCGTGGTTACCTCCAAGTTCCAATGTAGGATTAATGATGAATGCATGAGGATGTTATGCTATCATAAGATTATGATATGCCTATGAGATATGTGATAATGATGAGATTATAATTGATTATACGGAAAAGGGCCTAAAACACCCTCGAACTATTAGAATTGATAGAAAAATACCCTCCATCCACCTTTGAGCCCCCAAATACCCCTGTCATTCACCTTTGAGCCCCCAAATACCCCTCACATCCACCTATGGGATCTAATATACCCTTATTTCTAACAGTCCCATGTTGACGTTCAATTTAGTCCATCCTTTCATTCAATTTACATTGTTGAGCTTCTATTTTATTAGAATATTAATTATATATTTTTTTATCACAACCTTTAGTTAAATTTCTTGATGATCTCTATTATTATTATTATTATTATTATTATTATTATTATTATTATTATTATTATTATTATTATTATTTATTGTTGTTGTTATTATTATTACTACTACTACCTTTTCGTTTTACTAGAAAAAAAAATCACTCATGCATTTATTCTCCTTCTAGCTTAATTGCAGTGTTAATCCTTTTTGTATCTCTATAAATATTTATTTTAATATATTTTTGGTATTAGCGTCACACTTATAGTTGTTGTTATGTTTCTATGATTACTTTACTATTACAAGTGATAAAATTATTTATCAAAATATTTTGTCCCTCTACTTTTATTATCATTATGAAAATAGAGAAAATCTATTTGAAATTACTATATTCCCCAAATAAGCCAAATAAATTTTTTCACCCATTTCCTAAAGTTTCTACCCAGCCCATAATCCCTTTCCAACTAAACATCTCTAATGGCATCAGGTTACCCCCAAAACCAAATATCCATAACTCATTGTTATTTACTCAAAATTCCTAAGACCCGGTCATCTCTAAATTTCGTTAAAATCAAACATTCCCTGAGTCTCGTCGAAATTCCACGGCTACAAAATCCCTTTCTGTGTGCCTTTTATATTCTTTCATTTATTCTAATTTTATTTTCTCTTCTCTTCTCTTTTCCATTCCACTTTATTTCCTTAATTCATTCACCTTAATTTCTTACTAGTAATCATAAAAATCATAGCTTAATATCCGCCTTAATTGCGAAATCGAAACTTTCGTCTTTTCATCTAATATGCCAAGAACAAAATGACAGAAGTTTGGACCCGAATCTGTTCGAAAAAACCATCCCAGTTCAAGATTATTATTATTATTATTATTATTATTATTATTATTATTATTATTATTATTAATAGTAGTAGTAGTAGTAGTAGTAATAGTGATAATAAAACTAATAATAGTAATAGAGATCATCAAGAAATTTAACTATAAGTTGTGATAAAAAAAATACAATTAATAATCCAATAAAATAGAAACTTAGCGATGTAAATTGGACGAAATGATGGATAAAATTGGGTGTCAACATGGGGCTGTTAGAAATAAGGGTATATTAGACCCCATAGGTGGATGGCAGGGGTATTTAGGGGCTCAAAGATGGATGACATGGGTATTTGGGAGCTCAAAGGTGGATAGAGGGTATTTTTGCACTAATTATAATAGTTAGAGGGTATTTTAGGCTCTTCCACCGTGCCTAGTTGGCCGGGCATGTCACCGCGAAGGTGGGCTGCATACGATTCCACCGTGCCTAAATGGTCGGGCATGTCACCGCTAAGGTAGACTTATTCCAGACATTCAGGCCAGTCGGTGACTAGTGCGCCTCCACGATTTGCAGATAGGAGATTTGATCGCTCCTTTGCTTCAGGATAGGGTCAGAGTTTGAGAGCTTCGGGTTCTCAGCTTGGGGGTGATCATAGTAAGAGGAGACCACCAGTGACGCGATGTAGTCAGTGCGGTAAATTACATTCAGGGCTATATCGCCAGGGCACAGATGCTTGCTATGTTTGTGGACAAACTTGGCACTTGATGCGAGATTGTCCCTCGAGGTATGGTAGAGGTGGGGTTCAGCCCACAGGATCAGCGGCTGGCTCTTCTTCAGTGCACCCGGTAGGGCAAATTCCCTAGATTTCAGCAGGTCGAGGTAGAGGCAGAGGGGGAGCATCTACTTCAGGTGCCACTCAGCCTCGTATGTATGCTTTAGCCGGATGACAGGATCTGGAGTCCTCCCCTAATATGGTTACAGGTACATTGTCAGTATTTTCCCATGATGTGTATGCATTGATAGATCCGGGTTCTACCCTATCTTATATTACTCCATATGTTTCTGGTCGTATTGGGGTGAAACCTGAGCCAATAAAACCTTTTGAGGTATCTACTCCGGTTGGTGATCCCGTGATAGCTAGACAAGTGTATAAATATTGTGTAATTGTGATATGGGTATGGATTGGTTGGCCTTATGTTATGCTAATGTTTATTGTCGAATGAAAATAGTTCGATTCCAATTTCTGGGAGAGCGTGCTTGAATGGAAGGGTAATACAACATCTCCAAGAGGTAGGTATATTTCCTACCTTAAAGCAAGAAAAATGATAGCTAAAGGCTATATTTATCACCTAGTCCGAGTTCATGATACCAAAGCAGAGTCGCCAACTTTCTAATCTGTTTCGGTAGTGAACGAATTCCCGCATGTATTTCCAGGCCTTCCTCCAGAAAGAGAGATTGATTTCGCTATTTATGTGTTTCCTGACGCCAAGCCTATTTTCATTCCTCCTTATCGAATGACTTCGGCAGAATTGAAAGAGCTAAAGGCACAGTTGAAAGATTTGCTTGAGAAAGGGTTTATTAGACCAAGTTCATCACCGTGGGGAGCACTTGTCCTATTTGTAAGAAAGAAAGATGGCTCCCTACAAATGTGCATCGACTATAGGTAGTTGAATAAGGTGACGATAAAGAACAAATATCCTTTTCCAAGAATTGATGATTTATTTGATAAACTATACGGTGCCAAGTGGTTTTCCAAAATAGACTTGAGGTCAGGTTATCACCAAGTGAGAATTAAAGAAGAAGATATTCCCAAAACAACCTTCAGAATGAGATATGGCCATTATGAATTTCGGGTGATGTCGTTTGGGTTGACTAACGCTCCGACTGTGTTCATGAATTTGATGAATAATGTATTCAGGCCTCTCTTTGATTTATTCATAATAGTGTTCATTGACGATATTCATGTATACTCTCGTACAGAATCAGAACATGCAGATCATTTACGTATCATCCTTGGAATTCTTCGAACCCGAGAATTGTATGCAAAATTTTCAAAGTGCAAAATTGGCTGAGTTATGTGACATTTCTGGGTCATGTTATTTCAGATGATGGTATTCGAGTTGATACTCAGAAAACTGAAGTTGTGAAGACTTGGCCAAGGCCTACAATGCCCACAGAAGTTCGTAGTTTCCTGGGATTGGCTGGATACTATAGAAGGTTCGTAGAGGGATTTTCATCTATTTCGGCCCCATTGACAAAGCTAACCCAAAAGTCAGCAAAGTTTCAGTGGAATGATGCTTGTGAACGTAGCTTCCAAGAGCTGAAGGACAGATTAACTTCAGCTCCAGTTTTAACGCTCCCAAAAGGGCCGGATAGTTATGTAGTATATTGTGATGCTTCTGATGTTGGGTTAGGATGTGTGCTAATGCAGCACAGTAAAGTCATCGCTTATGCTTCGAGACAGCTACAGAAACATGAAAAGAACTACCCAACTGATGATCTCGAATTGGCTGCAGTTATTCATGCATTAAAGATATGGAGACATTACTTGTATGGTGTGCATATTGATATCTATACAGATCACAAGAGTCTTCAGTACATCTTCAAACAGAAGGAGTTGAATCTGCGGCAGGGGCGGTGGTTAGAATTATTGAAAGATTATGATCTGAGTATTTTATACCACCCTGGAAAGGCAAATGTAGTAACTGATGCGCTTAGCCACCTATCAATGGGCAGCCTATGTGAAGTTCCTCCGGAAAAGAAAGAATTGATTCATGAGCTCCACCAACTAGCTAATCTTGGAGTACGTGTAATTGATTCGGGTAGTGCAGGGATTGGAATTAATAATCCCACAGTTTCGTCCCTGAATATGGAAGTGAAAGAACGTCAGTATGAAGATCCTCAGTTGAGCAACTATAGAGACACATCTCATGAAAAACAGAAGTCTCCATTTGATGTTTCCATGAATGGGATTCTTTTATACCGAGGCCGGCTATGTGTTCTGCATGTGGCAGAATTACGCCGTCGAATTCTAGAAGAAGCCCATTATTCTCGGTATTCTATTCACCCAGGTGTAGCGAAAATGTATCATGATCTCAAGTTTATATATTGGTGGGATGGCATAAAGAGAGACATAGCAGGATTTGTAGCTCAATGTCTAAATTGCCAGCAAGTGAAAGTCGGACATCAAGAGCCGGGAGGATTATTGCAAGCAATGGAAATCCCTACTTGGAAATGGGAGGTGATCAATATGGAATTTATTTTGGGGTTACCTTGTTCCCGAGGCAAGTATGATTCCATATGGGTAATTGTGGACAGACTCACGAAAGCGGCCTATTTTCTTCCAGTCAAAACCACATATTTCGCAGAAGATTATGCAAGGTTGTATCTCAAAGAAATTGTGCGACTCCATGGTATTCCGATATCAATTATCATAGATAGAGGAGCGCAATTTACTGCCAAGTTCTGGAAATCTTTCCAAGAGGGTCTAGGTACCCAAGTAAAGCTTAGCACGGCATTTCATCCGCAGACGGATGGGCAAGCCGAACGTACCATTCAGACCTTGGAGGATATACTAAGAGCATGCGTTCTAGATTTTGGTGGTAGTTGGTATGATCACTTACCTCTAATCGAATTCGCATACAACAATAACTACCATTCCAGTATCCAAATGGCTCCGTATGAAGCATTATATGGAAGGAAGTGCAGATCTCCAATTGGATGGTTTGAAATAGGAGAAGTACCGCTAATAGGCCCTGAGTTGATTCAACAAGCAGTATAAAAAGTCAAGGTGATTCGAGATCGATTATTGACAGCCCAAAGTCGCAAAAAATCTTATGCAGACAATCGCCTGCGCGACTTAGAATTTGAAGTTGATGATTGGGTATTCTTAAAGGTGTCACCAAAGAAAGGTGTGATGAGATTTGGTAAGAAAGGGAAATTAAGTCCTCGATACATTAGACCCTATAAGATTATCTGCAAGGTGGGTAAATGTATTATGAATTGGACTTACCTCCAGAACTTGAATTTGGTCATCCAGTTTTCCATGTCTCCATGCTCCGCAAGTGTGTTGGAGATCCTACGAGGATTGTTCCAATAGATGATGTTCAAGTGAAAGAAAAGCTAGTCTATGAAGAGGTGCCCATTGCCATATTAGACAGGCAAGTACGGAGACTGCGAAATAAGGAAGTGGCCTCAGTTAAAGTCTTATGGCGAAATAACAACCGGGAAGAAATGACTTGGGAAGCGGAAGAGAGTATAAAATCCTAGTACCCGCACTTATTCCAGCCCCCAGAAGAGATTAAAGATGAAACATTAACATTATGAGGTATGTATGCTTTCTTTTCATGCTGTTGGTCGTGTGTGGCCATAAATATGTTGATATTGTATTGTGGCCCTGTGAGGCAATATTATCATAGGCTGCTGTGACAGGATGGTAGTGCCATAATACAAGGGAAACTCTGGTGAAAGTTTCATAGAATTCTCGACTGCTTAACATTCGAGGACGAATGTTCCAAAAAGGGGGGAAGAGTGTTACACCTTGGAAATTTCGTGTAGTCATGTAGTGAATGAACCAATGTGAGCTTAAGGGTAACAGGAAGTTCATAAGACTATAAGACAGATATTTAGCGGTCTTAGAATGCGTACGTTAAGATCTTGAAGTTATAGCAATTGATGAAATAAGGATTGATAAGGACAAGTGGAGTATAAGTGGGGTTTAGGAAAGGTTTCGTAAAGTATGGCATTAAGGATTGTTTGGTAAGGCCTTGAGGACGAATTATAGGGATGCTTAGATCATTAATGAAGTACTAAACAAGTGTTAAGAAGGTTGTATAAGGATTGGAGATCTAACGAAACGACGAGGACAACTTCGAAAAAACTGTGAGTTACACGACCACATTTGTCACGACCCAACCGGAGTGCCGCGACGGGCACCCGGTGCTAGCCCACCCGGGCACCTCTTTACATACCTTTACATTCACGTCTAGGTGAGCCACATATTATATCATACATTTCTATTCATCAATCATGTGAATCCCTTTGGGCAACAATACCTTTATATCAACATTATCAACTAAGCCCACATCAATGTACATAAGCCGGCGAGGCGGACAAAATGATATAAAAAATATAGGCCGACAAGGCCAAACACGTCTAACTATATACACATGTCTACGAGCCTCTAAGGAGAGTGTCTCATATCATATAGGCGGTACAGGACCCCACTATGCCCATAATTATATACACAAAAGAATGAGTACCAAAAGCTTTAGCTCCGAAAGAAATGGAGCTCCGCTATGTAGTCCCTGAGTAATGTAGCTATGAATCAAGTCTATCTCCCTAGCCACCTGCGGGCATGACGCAGCGTCTACAAACAAAACGACATCAATATGAAGAATGTACTGAGTACGTAAAACATGATCAATATCAATATAGAAGCATAATAAGCAACATGAGAAATAGCATAAGATGGGAGATAGTAGAGTTATCGTCATAAGCACTTACTTGCCTTTCATAGGGACTTTCCATTTCTAGTGCGTGATTGTGTACATACGTCCGTATCTGTAGCTGTATTCATATCCGTACTCATTTACATTCATATCCATAATCGTATTATTATACACATTCTTAGTCGTATTTGTATCATGTCCGTATTCATACTCATATCTATATCATATCCGTATCACATACATATGATTTACATAGCATACCCGACCACGAAGGTTCGGTGTTTCACGTACCCAACCATGGTTAGGCTCGGTGATCATACATACCTGGCCAACCAAGGCTCAGTGTTACACATACCTGGCCCTACCGAGACTCAGTGTTATTCGTACCCAACTGCAGTGGTGCGCGCGCGTTACATAAATATATATACATTCTACACGGCCTTATAAGCTCGGGGTTCCATAATAGTCATACATAGGCACATATACATAATAGCTCCTTAGCATCTTTAGCATCATTACTATTATCATCGTTATCATCATCTTCATTACCATTATAGTCGTCATCAATATCATTATCACTATTATCGTCATTCATTACATCTATCTTTGTAGGCTTACTCGTCATATGAGGGACTTAGTACAATCGTAACATATCAAGAATCATGAGCTTAGTAGCTCTGAAGATAGAATCATTTGAAGGACATCATAGACTTATAGAAGATTTAGATGATTGGCCAAAGAACCATGCCTTATGAAAGAAGGGTTAGCCTTACATACCTTTCCGTTCAACTATCTATCACTTGCACGTTCTCTTTCAATGCTCACGTTTCGACCATCGTTAGAGTTATACTATCATTAGAAAACTGATAGCTAGTGTATATGACTAAGGCTAGAGAAAATTGAATAGCATCTCCTTTATTTATACGACATTCCTCCATATCGTAAATCAACTCCCAAACGTCAATAATACATTCATAATATCGTAACAATAGTCTTTATTCATAACACATTATCCATATTTCTTAACTCACTTCCCATTCATCCATGTTCATGGTCATACCACAATATTATATTCGTTCATATACAATGTCTATCCCATGTTATTTACATCATTTATAATGTAGCCATATCACAACACATCAAAAATCATGACACAATTCAAACTGATACTCACAAACATCACTACTCTCACATTCAAGACCCATTTTCTATATCCTTTTACAATCCATGTGTTTCAACTTTCAAACACCTTAAACAACATGGAAATACCATATAAATTACCTTAGATGGTGAGTGAATGAATCTTGAGTGGAGATACTTCACTTGAACCAAACCCTAGTTCTCCTCCAATGGAATTTCTTGTGGTCCTCTAACCCTTGGAAGCTTTCTAAGACATAAACACTTGATTCTAGTCTTTCATATTTGTGTTCTCTTGGACTTGAGTGGAATATGTTTAGAGAAGGGTTTTTGAGCTCTCAGCACTTGTGGAATATAAAAAATGAAGTAAAAGAACCCAAGGCATCTATTTATACAAACATCGAAAATCAGCCCGTCGGGAATTCCACGGGCACTTATACGGTCCGTATAGTATTGTACGGTCCGTATAAGTTGTCGCGGTTCACAAACTAGCAATTCAACACCCTTCTGGGAGTTTTACGGACACCTTATATGGACCGTATAAAGATATACGGACCGTACAAGTGGTCGTATAACTCAATTTGTCCGAAATGGTTTCCGTCGTTTCCTTCGATCTCTAATCCTTATGGAACCTTCTTAACACTTGTATAATATTTTATTAGCCATACAATAGGCCCTATATCAGCCCTTTAAAACATCACCACATAAAAATTACCTCAATCATAATGGAATCATTCCGAACACGGCTTACGTTTCGTTCTCTTCAACAAACTAAACTTCAAATAGTCATAGAACTTCAAAATATTATTGTATGAACCTCAAGATATCAAATCCTCCGCTTAACCTCGTAGGGATTTCATAATCACCATAAGCTCACATTAACCTATCCACAAAGCAACGCATACGAAATTTCCGAGGAGTAACATTCTTCCCCCCATAAGAACATTCGTCCTCGAATGTTAAGTCTTTGGGGATTCTATAAAAAATTTGCCAGAGTTTCCCCTGTAATATGGCACTACCGTCCCGTCACAACAACCCGTAATAACAATGCCTCACAGGGCTACAACATAATAGCAATAGAATTTGGCCACACACGACCCAAATGCATAAAAACAAAACATACATGCCTTATGATCTTGATGTCTCGTCTTGGATTTCTTCTAGGGGCTAAAATAAACGTGGGTACTTGGACCTCATAATTTCTTCCGCTTCCCTTATCATTTCTTCTTGTTGGTTGTTTCTCCATAAAACCTTAACTGAGGCTACTTCTTTGTTCTAAGCCTCCGTACTTGCATATCTAATATGGCAATGGGTACCTCTTTATAAGTTAACTTGTACATCATTTACTGGCACGATCCTAGTAGGATCTCCAACACATTTATGAAGCATCGAGACCTTGGAAACTGGGTGAACTGACTCCAAATCAGGAGGTAGATCTAACTCATAGGCCACTTTTCCTACTTTGCGCACAATCTCATAAGGCCCAATGTATCGGGGAATAAGTTTCCCCTTTTTTCCAAATTTCATTACACCCTTTATTGGTGACACTTTTAGGAATACCCAATTTTCACTTGGAACTCTAAGTCCCTTCGATGATTATCCGCATAAGACTTTTGACGACCTTGGGCTGCTAATAGCCGATCTTGGATGAGCTTAACTTTCTCTATGGCTTACTGGACCAAGTCTGGCCCTATCAATTTAGTCTATCCTACCTCGAACCACCCAATTGGGGATCTACACTTTAGCCCATATAAAGCCTCATACGGTGCCATTTGGATGCTAGAATGATAACTATTGCTATAAGCAAATTCAATGAGTGGCAAGTGATCATCCCAATTACCTCCAAAATCTATCATACATGCCGGTAACATATCTTCAAGAGTCTGAATGGTGCGTTCAGCTTGTCTATCGGTCTGTGGATGAAATGTCGTGCTGAGGCTCACTAGGGTCCCTAAACCCTCTTGGAAGGACTTCCAAAAATTAGCTGTAAACTGAGTCCCTCTATTAGAGACAATAGATGCTGGGACACCATGGAGTCTCACTATGTCTTTAATATAAAGCTTTGCATAATCTTCCGCCACATATGTCGTTCTGACTGGTAAGAAATGAGTTGACTTCGTGAGTCTATCTACAATCGCCCATATGGAATCATACTTACATTGAGAATGGGGTAAGCCTGTAATAAAGTCCATGTTAATTACTTCCCACTTCGAAGTTGGAATTTCTATAGCTTGTAGCAATCTGCCCGGCTTCTGGTGCTCGATTTTCACTTGTTGACAGTTGGTACATTGAGTTACAAATTCCGCTATATCTTTCTTCATCAAATTCTTCCAATATATAGATTTAAGATCATGGTATATTTTCATTGCTCCAGGGTGAACAGAATAACGGGAGCAATAGGCTTCTCTCAATATTTGGTGGCGTAAACCTGCCACATTAGGAGCACATAAACTGCCTTAGCATCGGAGAAATCCGTCTCCTGCAAGCTCAAATAATGACTCCTCCTTCTGAGGGAGTGTATCTCTGTAATGCATTAGCATGGAATCTTCGTATTGTCGCTCTTTCACTTCCACTACTAGCGACGAGACTGCTGAATTCTGAATGGTAGATCCCTTGCTATCTGAGTCCACTACTCGAACTCCTAGGCTAGCTAACTGCTAGAGCTCATGAGCCATTTCTCTCTTCTCTGGTCATACATTATACAAACTCCCTATAGATCTACGGCTAAGAGCATCAGCCACAATATTTGCCTTTCTGGGGTGATATAGGATATCAACATCATAATCCTTTAGCAATTCCAACCATCGTCATTGCCGCAAATTCAATTCTTTCTGCTTGAAGATATACTGAAGACTATTATGATCTGTATAAATATCCACATGGACACCATATAAATAATGTCTCCATATCTTTAATGCATAAACCACTACAGCCAATTCTAGATCATGGGTTGGATAAGTTTTCTCATGCGTTCGCAATTGCCTTGAAGTATATGCAATCACCTTACCATGCTGCATCAACACACAGCCTAGCCCAATGCCTGAAGCATCGCAATAAATGACATATCCTTCCAATCCCTATGGAAGTGTCAGGATTGGGGCAGAATTCAGTCTATCTTTTAACTCTTGGAAACTACGTTCACAAGCATCTGTCCATTGAAACTTTGCTCATTTCTAGGTCAACTTTGTGAGTAGTGCAGAAATAGAAGAAAAACCTTCAGCAAATCTCCTGTAATATCCTGCTAAGCCCAGAAAACTATGAACCTCCGTAGGAGTTGTTGGCCTTGGCCAAGTCTTCACGGCCTCAATCTTTCGGCTATATACCCGAATACTATCGGTTGCAATAATGTGCCCCAAAAATGTCACTATGTTCAACCAAAACTCACACTTAGAAAATTTTGCAAACAACTCTCGAGTCCATAGAACTCTAAGGACAGTATGCAAATGCTCCGCATGATCTGCCTCGGATCTAGAATACACCAAGATATCGTCGATGAATACAATTACAAATAGATCTAGGAGTGGCCTGAACACGTTGTTCATCAAATCCATAAATACTGCCGGTGCGTTCGTTAGCCCAAATGACATTACCCGAAACTCAAAATGGCCATATCTTGTTCTGAAGACTGTCTTAGGGATAGATATCTTTCTCCCTAACTCTCACTTGATGATACCCGAACCTCAAATCTATCTTTGAAAACCATTTGGCACCTTGTAATTGGTCAAATAAGTCATCAATCCTCGGAAGAGGATATTTTTTCTTAATCGTCACCTTATTCAATTGCTGATAGTCAATGCACATTCGCAAGGAGCCATCCTTCTTTCGGACAAACAATACGGGTGCTCCCCACGGGGATGAACTAGGCCTAATAAAGCCTTTCTCAAGCACGTCTTTTAATTGCTCCTTCAACTCTTTCAATTCTACGGGAGCCATTCTATAAGGAGGAATAGATATAGGCTTAGTGTCTGGCAACACATCAATAGCAAAATCAATCTCCCGCTTAGGAGGGAAGCCTGGAAGCTCTTTCGGGAATACATTCAGAAATTCATTTACTACAGGAATTGACTGAAGAGTTAGTGGTTCAGCTTCTACATCTTGAACTTACACTAGATGATAAATACAACCCTTCGTGATCATTTTTCTTGCCTTTAGATAGGAAATAAACCTACCTTTTGGTGTCGCAGTATTCCCTTTCCATTCTAAAATTGGTTCTCTCAGAAATTGGAAACGAACCATTTTCATTCTACAATGAACGTTGGCATAGCAAGACTCCAACCAATCCATGCCTATAATAACATCAAAGTCTACCATTTTTAACTCATGCAAGTCAATCATAGTACGACAGTCACAAATCACAACTATGTAGTTTCTATATACTCGGCTAGCTATTACCGATTCACCAACAGGTGTAGACACCTCAAAACGTTTGATCGACTCCGGTTTGACTCTAAATCGACCCGCAATATACGGAGTAACATATGGAAATGTGGAGCCCGGATCAATCAAAGCATATATATCATGAGAAAATACCGATAATATACCTGTGACCACATCAGGTGAAGACTCAAGATCTTGGCGTCCAATCAAAGCATAAATACGGTGCCGAGCGCCGCTAGAACTGGGGACTCTCCCTCTGCTTCTACCATGGCCGACTAGCGTATGTAAACCTGGCCCCATAGGTCGTATAGACGATGAAGATCTTGCTACCGACCCAGAAGGCTGGGTCCTACCTCTACCATGAACTGAGGGGCAATCACGCATAATATGGCCTGGTCGACCACACGAGTAGCAAACCTCTGAACCCGATCGGCACTGACCCCAATGTAACTTTCCACATTGGGAACATCATGGTATGAGTGGCCTCGCCTGACCCGAATCACCTCTGAATTGAGATCCCGAAAAACTCTAACTCAGCCTTGAACGAGTAGATCTATTGAATCTCTGGCCTGAAAACCGTGGAGGCGCACTAGTCATAGAAAGGCCTGAATGCCTAGAAAACTGTTGTTTGTGCCCGCCTCTAAACTCACTCATCGGACTCGAAGATCTAGCCCTTTTGCTATGTCCTCTATCATTCTCACGCTCATTTCTTTGTTGTTGTAGGCTTTCTTCTAAATTCTGAACATGGGCCTGAATGGGTGAAATATCTATGTTGTCCTGAAGGGACGCGGTCAAGCACCTATCCATCAAATGTGGCCCTGGGCCTTTCACAAATCGGTGCACTCAGTCACCCATATCCGCTACCATGACCGAAGCATACCTGGCCAAAGAATTGAAGCAGAGACTATACTTTGGAGCACTCATGTATCCTTGCCTCAAATTCAAGAACTTATCGGCTCTAGCTCGCCGAACTTCTGGAGGCATATAATATCGAAGGAAAGCATCAACAAACTCTTGCCATACCGGGGGAAGCGAATTGGCTCCCTGTGAAGTCATCCAAACCGTGTACTAATGAACCACAACATCCCTCAATCTATATGACGCTAAGTCCACTGATTTGGTGTTCGAAGCATGTATCAAATGAAGCGTCCTTAACATTCCATTAATAAAATTATGAGGGTCATCATCCGTCTTTGATCCAAAGAATTTCGGAGGGTTCAAGCTAATGAAGTCACGGGCCCTTACACTAACAACATTATCACCTTGCCCTGTACTTTTCCGCTGAGTCTGAGCAGCAACCAATTGAGATAGCAAATGAATGGCCTCTTTTACATCTTGGCCTGAAGCATTCGGTGGAGGAGCCGGAGGTTCTGGAGCGGGGGCTGAGGCTCCCTCACGCTCCTCAGAAATAGGCACTGACTGGGAGGACTGAGATTGAGCCACATTCTGGGACCCACTTTCCTCTAGTACTGCTGGTGATGTTCTTTCAGCCCGTTTTTCTGCCGCTGTCTTGCCCTTTTGGGCTGCTATAGCCTTTCTCTTTATAGGCATCTCTGAAATACACAACATATGGTTAAAGAGAAGGAAGTTCTAATATCATAGCTCTATCGCACGATGTTATGAAGAAAGAAGGTCAATCATTCCTAAAATGCCCACAACCTCTTGTTTATAAGAGTAGCGTGCAACACACCCATAACCAAGACTCTACTGGACACGACTCGTAGACACTCCCTAAGACAGAACTACTCTGATACCACTTTTGTCACGACCCAACCGGAGGGCCGCGATGGGCACCCGGTGCTAGCCCACCCTGGCACCTCTTAACGTACCTTTACATTCACATCTAGGCGAGCCACATATTATATCATACATTTCTATTCATCAATCATGCGAATCCCATTGGGCAACAAAACCTTTATATCAACATTAGCAACTAAGCCCACATCAATGTACATAAGCCGACGAGGCAAACAAAATGATATACAAAATATAGGCCAAACACGTCTAACTATATGCACATGTCTATGAGCCTCTAAGGGGAGTGTGTCATATCATATAGACGGGACAGGACCCCGCTATGCCCATAAATATTTACACAAAAGAATGAGTACCAAAAGCTTTAACTCTGAAAGAAATGGAGCTCCGCTATGTAGTCCCTGATTAATGTAGCTATGAATCAAATCTGTCTCCCTGGCCACCTGCGGGCATGACGCAGCGTCTACAAACAAAAGGACGTCAGTACAAAGAATGTACTGAGTATGTAAAGCATGATCAAAATCAATATAGAAGCATATAAGCAACATGAGAAACAACATAAGATGGGAGATAGTAGAGTCATCGTCATAAGAACTTACATTCCTTTCGTAGGGACTTTCCATTTCTAGTGTGTGATTGTGTACATACGTCCGTATCCGTATCCGTATTCATATCCGTACTCATTTACTTTCATATCCATAATCGTATTCTTATACACATTCTTAGTCGTATTTGTATCATGTCTGTATTCATACTCATATCTATATCATATACATATCCATATCATATACATACCCGTATCATATACATATCATTTACATAGCATACCTGACCACGAAGGTTCGGTGTTTCACGTGCCCAACCATGGTAAGGCTCGGTGACCATACATACCTGGCCAACCAAGGATCAGTGTTATGCATCCCCAACTGCAGTGGTGCGCGCGCATTACATAAATATATATACATTCTACCCGGCCTTATAAGCTCGAGGTTACATAATAGTCATACATAGGCACATATACATAATAGCTCATAAGCATCTTTAGCATCATTACTATTATCATCGTTATCATCATCATCATTACCATTATAGTCGTCATCAATATCATTATCATTATTATCGTCATTCATTACATCTATCCTTATAGGCTTAATCGTCATATGAGGGACTTAGTACAATCGTAACATATCAAGAATCATGAGCTTAGTAGCTCTGAAGATAGAATCATTTGAAGGACATCATAGACTTATAGAAGATTTAGATGATTGGCCTAAGAACCATGCCTTATGAAAGAAGGGTTAGCCTTACATACCTTTCTGTTCAACTATTTTATCACTTGCACGTTCTCCTTCAATGCTCACGTTTCGACCTTCATTAGAGTTATACTATCATTAGAAAACCGATAGCTAGTGTACATGACTAAGGCTAGAGAAAATTGAATAGCATCTCCTTTATTTATACGACATTCCTCCATATCGTAAATCAACTCCCAAACGTCAATAATACATTCACAATATCGTAACAATAGTCTTTATTCATTCTACATTATCCATATTTCTTAATTCACTTCCCATTCATCCATGTTCATGGTCATACCATAATATTATATTCATTCATATAAAATGTCTATCCCATGTTCTTTACATCATTTATAACGTATCCATATTGTTACATCCGACATTTTCGCTTATTCGAAAAATTCAAGATAAATTGACTTGTGATGAATAAGGACACAATTGACCCTTACTTGGTATGGAGGTGTAGGTTGTGAATACAATGGTGTGGAATTACGAAAGGTGGCCAAGGGCAAAATTGGAATTTTGGAAACTTGCCCCATGAATTACAATATGTAGCCACCAATTTGGGCTCAACAAGAATTAATAAAATAAGGCCCAAAGGGGAGAGGCCCAACCGGCCAAGGGAAGGGCCCAAAGCCCATGGAATTATTAATTTTCTCATGTGACAAATCCATATAATGGATAAGTATAAGGAAGCTTCAAGAAAAAGGAATCAAGAACAAAAGAAAAAAAAAAGAACAAGGGAGAGTTCGGGTTTGAGGAGAAAAGAAAAGAGAAAAGAAAGAAAAAATTTGGGAGCCAAATCTTTGATTTAAAAATCCAAGTCTTGTGAGATTAGTACTAAACTCAAGGTCCTCTACAAGTTAATATAAGTATTGTGGCAAGAAAACAATTTTGACCTCCAAGTGAAGAACTTGAAGAAAGGTAAGGATTTCATGCTTTTGCTATGTTATGAATGGTATATGTATGTGGTAGTATGTGTGAATGAGTGAAAAACATGGAAATTTTGTGAGTTGAAAATCATGCATGTTGGCCGAATTCATGCATGAATTGTATGTTTAAGATGGCTTGAATTCATGTTGTAATTTAGTTGTAGCATGATGGAAATTGTGTTAGGAATGAAAGTGGAACGGATTAGTGAAAATTGGGAAATATAGGAGGTGGCCGTGTGGTGCTATGTTGAGTATGGAATATGAATTTGATCTTGTTTTCAGGCTAAGTGTGTTATGGTGAAGTGAATGGAAAGATGACAATCCTTATTATCTTGGAAAAAATGGTTATTAAGTTGTTGTAGGAGAATATGCAACTTTGTTAGGATTTATGTAAAAATGGAAATGAAAGTATCAAGAGGCAAATTATGATCATTGTTGATGAATTCGGAAGATGGAATTGTATAATGAACTTGTATGTGGAAGGTTAGGAGAATTGGATAAATTGTGGCTTTGATGGAAAGTTTGTGAGTTTGCATATCTTATGTATATCTTGTGAGAATGGTATGATATGCCTCCAAATCGTGTTGTAATGAATTTGATGGGTAATGAACATCAAAATAATAAGTTTGGTTTGGAAGTGTAAGGTCGGAACGGAAAATGTTAAGTTATGACGGAAAGTTGGCAAATTGTGCCTTATTATATATTTTGAGCTACTTGTCGTTATTATGAATATTGTTGTTGGGTTGTGTTGATTGTTTGGCTGTGTTTAACTTTTGGGGATGTCATATATACAGAGGAAATGCTGCCGAAATTTCGGTAGGCAAGTATGTGTTAAGTTTGGACTATGGAAAAGTTGAAACTAACAAATGGTAAACTTGACCATTTCTAGATTTTGGACGAACTTGGGATCGACGCCAAGCGAGCGTGAGGCGCTATCGAGGTATGTGAAGCATTTCCCTTTGTTCCTAGGCATGTTCTGGATGTGATAGGCTCGGCCGCGAGCCTTAAGTACGACTCCGTTTCCCGGAATTCGAGACGGAAAACCGCTCCAATTCTTACAAATTGCCTTTAAAGTGAGTTTTTGTACAAAACTTCCCTAAACGGAGTCGGAGCACTTCCAAACGATTATGGATGACCTCATACGGTCTATTAGCGATAATTTACGTATGTTGCCTCGAGTTGGTCCGAGGCGGGCCCGCAAGGCCCGATATCTTCTGTAATACTTTAAATACTTCTGTTTTGTCCGATTTTCTCAGAAACCATCTGAACTATTATTTTGATTATGATACAACTATTTTTATGCAATTCTTACAAAATGATTTCTGAACATCTGAGAATCTGATTCTGATAATAATCTGTCGTGCCTTCCCAAGTAGGATATAGGCGCGTACTATGCATACTATCCGTATACTTTAATTTTGACTCGCCGTTTGGCACCCTTCAGTTTGATTGAGTCTGTATGTTGAGTCTGTATGTAAGTAGTTTCTCATTTATCGGTTCGTGTCTGTCTCAATGCATTCCTTCACTACGTCCCGGGCCAGGTTATGTTATCGTGCATATTTCTCTGCATTGTTCACCACGTCCCTCGGCGTGCGGGCCGGGATCTGTATGTCTGTATGATATTATGATCTGTGTGTGGGGATGGCGGCCAGGATGGCATATGATCTGATCTAATTCTGTCTGTCCACCGCGTCCCGTACTAAGAGGGCCGGGTTCTGTTACCGCGCCCCCAGACAGGGCCGGGATCTGTATGAATGTATGCGTGTGCCATCTGTATTTATTTAAGCACATGCCTCTGTATGATTCTGTATGACTCTGTACTACTCTGCATGCATAATTCTGTCCGACATACTTCTGTCTGTCCGTCTGAATTACGACTATGTCTGTATGTCCGTATGGATTCTGATTCTGTATGTCCGTATGGATTCTGATTCTGTATGTCCGTAGGGATTCTGATTCTGTATGTCCGTATGGATTTTTATTCGGTACGCCCGTATGGACTCCGATTCTGTACGTCGGTATGGATACTGATTCTGCTCGTCTGTCCGTATTATGATCTCGTCTGTCTGTCCGAACCATGATTCTGTTTATCTGTATGAACCACGACTCTGTATGTCTGTCTGGATCATGACTCTGTCCGTCCGTCTGATTTATGGGTCTGTCCGTTATATTGCTGTGACTCCGGTTCGGACTATGTTTATATCTGCTATGTTTCTGCTTTACATACTCGGTACATTTTTCGTACTGACCCCCGTTCTTCGGGGGCTGCGCTACATGCCCGCAGGTACAGACGTACCAGGTGATACGCCGCCAGCGTAGATTTCTGACTCTGCTGTTTGAAGAGCTCCTTCGATCCGGAGCATATACTTTTGGTATATATCTTCTGTTCTTTCGTATGTTCTGTATGTATGTAGATTCTGGGTACGGCGAGGCCCTGTCCCGTCATATGATTCTGTATGTCTGTAGAGGCCTGTAGATAGATGTGTGGGTTACGGGTTTCGTCGGTATGTTAGCCTTATCGGCTTATATGTAAATGTCTGTATGTTCAGGCAACTAATGTTGTGATAGACGAGAGGTTTTACTAAACCGAATACATGAAGCGAAGCGGGGGCGACGATCCGAATGTTGTCAAGGGATAGAAAAGCCCCGATTACATTATAATTTAGTCTGGTATGACGATGTCCGAAAAAGAAAAAAGAGTATGGATAGTAGGAAAGGTGAAAGATAAGAAGTGTGAATAAGCGGAATCTTTGAGAGAGTCGATAAGCGACACGCAAGACGATTTGTATGACCACTCGGCGAACAAGCTTTCAAATAGAGGGAGATTTCCTTAAATCACTGGAGCCTTAATAGGAGTGATCTGATTCTAACTCAGATTCTACCTGTTATACTTCTACCCTCCCGATTCTGATAAGGCTCTGCCTATTACGTCTCTGTACTTCTGAACTCGATTATGTTTCCAATCTGATAAATCTTTGTATGTCTGATTCAGAATATGTTCCTGGTTGACATACCTCTGCCCAAATTTTTCTAGAAATATGGAAGTAAATATGTAGACTAAGTACAAAAAGGTCCCGCGATACTTGTCCGACTTTAGTTTTCTTCTGTCGGTGGCCGGAGAACACCTTACGGTGATATTTTATCAGATTCCACCGACTATTTGGAGGCGGAATTCGTGGGACGAAGACTTAAATCCGTGGGTTATCCGTAATCATATGTATATGTGTATGAAAGTGAATGTTGAAGATTCAGAAAGGCAGCACGGTAATTGTACGACTTAGCCAGGGGTGGGACCCGCTATAAAAAAATTCCGAAAATTTGCTAAGACCCCAATTTGCTCTAAAATTTCGTGACAAAGGTCGTGCGGGGCGATCGCCGAAATTATATCAGCCCTAACGCGTCGAAATGCATGAAAGTTTCGGGGTTAAGCGTGCTCAAGCCAGAGCAATTCTGGGATGGGTGACCCCCTGGGAAGTAATGCAAAATTTTGCACAAGTGTAGGTATGATGGATATAAATGAAAATTTGGGGTAATCTAAAGGAAAAGAGAATGTGTGGAGTAATTAGTGCCTTTACAAAAGCCACACAGACCGACGCGGAATTAAATGGGCAAAAAGGAAAGGTGCGATACCGCTCGGGAAATTGAGCGAATTCGAATAACAGTCAGAGACGTTCGCCAGTAAGATAGTAGTAAAGGTATCCGTATGTGTGTATGTGTGTGTGTATGATTTTCGTCTGGTGCCCATATGGATCAAGAGCCGAGTCCCGGCAACTAATGTTGTGATAGACGAGAGGTTTTACTAAACCGAATACATGAAGCGAAGCGGGGGCGACGATCCGAATGTTGCCAAGGGATAGAAAAGCCCCGATTACATTATAATTTAGTCTGGTATGACGATGTCCGAAAAAGAAAAAAGAGTATGGATAGTAGGAAAGGTGAAAGATAAGAAGTGTGAATAAGCGGAATCTTTGAGAGAGTCAATAAGCGACACGCAAGACGATTTGTATGACCACTCGGCGAACAAGCTTTCAAATAGAGGGAGATTTCCTTAAATCACTGGAGCCTTAATAGGAGTGATCTGATTCTAACTCAGATTCTACCTGTTATACTTCTACCCTCCCGATTCTGATAAGGCTCTGCCTATTACGTCTCTGTACTTCTGAACTCGATTATGTTTCCAATCTGATAAATCTTTGTATGTCTGATTCAGAATATGTTCCTGTCTGATTTGGGATCACGACTCTGTATGATACATTTCTGTATGTCTGATTCTGATTTCGAATCTGTCTGATACCTCTCCATACGTCTGACCCCGATCTCAGATTCGTCTGACATACTTCCGTACCCCTGACTTTGACTATGAATCCGTCCGCCACGGTTTAGTACGTCTGCCTCCGATTATGAATCCGTCCGGTATGCTTCTACGCGTCCGGTCCTAGTTCTGAATCCGTTTGGTATGAAGTGTCGGGTATGAAGTGGGATTTCGATAATGTGGTAAGGAACTCAGAAGTGTGACAAGAAGTGATTCTAACTATAATGCCTGAAAAGCATCCGTCTGTCACGAGAATATAGTTTATGGTCCGATAATTATGTGGGGTATGAGCTAATAAATCATGAAGGCATTTGAATCATTGTCGAGAAGAATTACCCTCTCATGTGGGTGAAGAAGCCATGTCGGAAAGTCCACGAAGGACAATTATAAAGAGAACCCTCCCGAAGTAGTATGACGCCCCATAAGGTAAATTTAACATTCGAGGACGAATGTTTCTAAAGGGGGGGGAGGATGTTACATCCGACATTTTCGCTTATTCGAAAAATTCAAGATAAATTGACTTGTGATGAATAAGGCCACAATTGACCCTTACTTGGTATGGAGGTGTAGGTTGTGAATACAATGGTGTGGAATTACGAAAGGTGGCCAAGGGCAAAATTGGAATTTTGGAAACTTGCCCCATGAATTACAATATGTAGCCACCAATTTGGGCTCAACAAGAATTAATAACATAAGGCCCAAAGGGGAGAGGCCCAACCGGCCAAGGGAAGGGCCCAAAGCCCATGGAATTATTAATTTGCTCATGTGACAAATCCATATAATGGATAAATATAAGGAAGCTTCAAGAAAAAGGAATCAAGAACAAAAGAAAAAAAAAACAAGGGAGAGTTCGGGTTTGAGGAGAAAAGAAAGAAAAATTTTGGGAGCCAAATATTTGATTTAAAAATCCAAGTCTTGTGAGATTAGTACTAAGCTCAAGGTCCTCTACAAGTTAATATAAGTATTGTGGCAAGAAAACAATTTTAACCTCCAAGTGAAGAACTTGAAGAAAGGTAAGGATTTCATGCTTTTGCTATGTTATGAATGGTATATGTATGTTGTAGTATGTGTGAATGAGTGAAAAACATGGAAATTTTGTGAGTTGAAAATCATGCATGTTGGCCGAATTCATGCATGAATTGTATGTTTAAGATGGCTTGAATTCATGTTGTAATTTAGTTGTAGCATGATGGAAATTGTGTTAGGAATGAAAGTGGAACGGATTAGTGAAAATTGGGAAATATAGGAGGTGGCCGTGTGGTGCTATGTTGAGTATGGAATATGAATTTGATCTTGTTTTCAGGCTAAGTGTGTTATGGTGAAGTGAATGGAAAGATGACAATCTTTATTATCTTGGAAAAAATGGTTATTAAGTTGTTGTAGGAGAATATGCAACTTTGTTAGGATTTATGTAAAAATGGAAATGAAAGTATCAAGAGGCAAATTATGATCATTGTTGATGAATTCGGAAGATGGAATTGTATAATGAACTTGTATGTGGAAGGTTAGGAGAATTGGATAAATTGTGGCTTTGATGGAAAGTTTGTGAGTTTCCATATCTTATGTATATCTTGTGAGAATGGTATGATATGCCTCCAAATCGTGTTGTAATGAATTTGATGGGTAATGAACATCAAAATAATAAGTTTGGTTTGGAAGTGTAAGGTCGGAACGGAAAATGTTAAGTTATGATGGAAAGTTGGCAAATTGTGCCTTATTATGTATTTTGAGCTACTTGTCGTTATTATGAATATTGTTGTTGGGTTGTGTTGATTGTTTGGCTGTGTTTAACTTTTGGGGATGTCATATATACAGAGGAAATGCTGCCGAAATTTCGGTAGGCAAGTATGTGTTAAGTTTGGACTATGGGAAAGTTGAAACTAACAAATGGTAAACTTGACCATTTCTAGATTTTGGACGAACTTGGGATCGACGCCAAGCGAGCGTGAGGCGCTATCGAGGTATGTGAAGCATTTCCCTTTGTTCCTAGGCATGTTCTGGATGTGATAGGCTCGGCCGCGAGCCTTAAGTACGACTCCGTTCCCCGGAATTCGAGACGGAAAACCGCTCCAATTCTTACAAATTGCCTTTAAAGTGAGTTTTTGTACAAAACTTCCCTAAACGGAGTCGGAACACTTCCAAACGATTATGGATGACCTCATACGGTCTATTAGCGATAATTTACATATGTTGCCTCGAGTTGGTCCGAGGCGGGCCCGCAAGGCACGATATCTTCTGTAATACTTTAAATACTTCTGTTTTGTCCGATTTTCTCAGAAACCATCTGAACTATTATTTTGATTATGATACAACTATTTTTATGAAATTCTTACAAAATGATTTCTGAACATCTGAGAATCTGATTCTGATAATAATCTGTCGTGCCTTCCCAAGTAGGATATAGGCGCGTACTATGCATTCTATCCGTATACTCTAATTTTGACTCGCCGTTTGGCACCGTTCAGTTTGATTGAGTCTGTATGTTGAGTCTGTATGTAAGTAGTTTCTCATTTATCGGTTCGTGTCTGTCTCAATGCATTCCTTCACTGCGTCCCGGGCCAGGTTATGTTATCGTGCATATTTCTCTGCATTGTTCACTGCGTCCCTCGGTGTGCGGGCCGGGATATGTATGTCTGTATGATATTATGATCTGTGTATGGGGATGGCGGCCAGGATGGCATATGATCTGATCTGATTCTGTCTGTCCACCGCGTCCCGTACTAAGAGGGCCGGGTTCTGTTACCGCGCCCCCAGACAGGGCCGGGATCTGTATGACTGTATGCATGTGCCATCTGTATTTATTTAAGCACATGCCTCTGTATGATTCTGTATGACTCTGTACTACTCTGCATGCATAATTCTGTCCGACATACTTCTGTCTGTCCGTCTGAATTACGACTATGTCTGTATGTCCGTATGGATTCTGATTCTGTATGTCCGTATGGATTCTGATTCTGTATGTCCGTAGGGATTCTGATTCTGTATGTCCATATGGAGTTTTATTCGGTACGCCCGTATGGACTCCGATTCTGTACGTCGGTATGGATACTGATTCTGCTCGTCTGTCCGTATTATGATCCCGTCTGTCTGTCCGAACCATGATTCTGTTTATCTGTATGAACCACGACTCTGTATGTCTGTCTGGATCATGACTCTGTCCGTCCGTCTGATTTATGGGTCTGTCCGTTATATTGCTGTGACTCCGGTTCGGACTATGTTTATATCTGCTATGTTTCTGCTTTACATACTCGGTACATTTTTCGTACTGACCCCCGTTCTTCGGGGGCTGCGCTACATGCCCGCAGGTACAGACGTACCAGGTGATACGCCGCCAGCGTAGATTTCTGACTCTGCTGTTTGAAGAGCTCCTTCGATCCGGAGCATATACTTTTGGTATATATCTTCTGTTCTTTCGTATGTTCTGTATGTATGTAGATTCTGGGTACGGCGAGGCCCTGTCCCGTCATATGATTCTGTATGTCTGTAGAGGCCTGTAGATAGATGTGTGGGTTACGGGTTTCGTCGGTATGTTAGCCTTATCGGCTTATATGTAAATGTCTGTATGTTCAGGTATGTATGTATATTTATGTATGTTTGCGCGCGTGCCGTATTTGTATCGACCTACTTCTGTAACTTCTGTTAAAAAAAAAAAAAAAATCCGTATGATTCGAAAGTCGGTCGGGTAGGTATGTACGGGTACCCAGTTAGGGTACCAGTCGCGGCCCACGGGGTTGGGTCGTGACAAAAGTGGTATCAGAGCGGTTAGTCCTCGGTATGTCTACAGGCGGTGTCTAGTAGAGTCTTGTATATCAATGTGTTGTCCACCACATCTATAAACAGGAAGCTACAGGGCATTTAGGATGTTACCCTTCTTTGGATTCTTAGATCGTGCGATAAAGCTGTATGATTAGGATAATTCTCCCCTACGAATTGCTGTATCTACAGCGATGCTCCAAAGAGCAGAAGTGTCGGTATTTGGGGAAAATGTTTCTGACCCTCTTCCTGCAGGTGATTGTAGGTTGATAAATAATGAAGAGGAGCGCTTCGGATGCTGGGGATGGGGGTGCTAATAAGGCCCCTAGGACATCACCAGGACCGAGTAGGCAGATCCCCAGCTACTCGATTGAGACAGACCCTTCGGAGGATCCAGAGACAATTCCTCCAGAGTTTTTGATCCCCAGAGCAGAGGCTCCCAGGGAAGACAGTTATGACACCGACCCTTCGGAGGACCCAGCGACGATACCTCCAGAGTTTCTTACTCCCAGGGAGGAGGATAGCCCCGATACTGAGCCACCAGAGCATTCCTCTGGGACGCCGGAGGAGGAGGTTCCCGAGGATGTGCCAGCAGCTCCGGTAATGGAGCAGTATGTTAGACAGGCTTCCCCGGAGAGTGTTACGCCCTACTCCAGCCCTTTGTCCTGGCCGTCGGTGAACCAGGAATTTCCAGGCTATCTACACTCCTCCGATTCAGATGCAGGTAATAGTGGGGGCCAGACAGACGACGATGATGAGGGACACAGTTCCCACGGCAGCTCCCCAGGTTAGACCCGAGTTTGATCAGTTATGAGTACGTAAGTTTCCAAAAATTCTCGGTATGTGTATAATATCTGTAAAACGTTGTTCAATGACGATAACGGAAATTTAAAAGGATTAGCGACCTAGTGATCGAATGCAAGGGCGACTGAGATGTCCCCACCGTCAGTGTGAGTCTGGAAATCCTGGATGAAAGTAAATAGGAAAGTACCTCCGATGTCGTTTGAGATGGGCACGTGTGGTAAGTGTCGACGACGTTATAATTCTTATTTGAAGTTATCAGCCCCGTGTGGCTGCGATACGACATGATATGATATGTATGTGTGTGTATATGTGTTGGCCCTGTGAGGCATGATTGGTATTTCTGGTGTACAGGTTTTGGATAGTAAGAAAAACAGAGGAACCTCTGCCCAAATTTTTCCAGAAATATGGAAGTAAATATGTAGACTAAGTACAAAAAGGTCCCGCGATACTTGTCCGACTTTAGTTTTCTTCTGTCGGTGGCCGGAGAACACCTTACGGTGATATTTTATCAGATTCCACCGACTATTTGGAGGCGGAATTCGTGGGACGAAGACTTAAATCCGTGGGTTATCCGTAATCATATGTATATGTGTATGAAAGTGAATGTTGAAGATTCAGAAAGGCAGCACGGTAATTGTACGACTTAGCCAGGGGTGGGACCCGCTATAAAAAATTTCCGAAAATTTGCTAAGACCCCAATTTGCTCTAAAATTTCGTGACAAAGGTCGTGCGGGGCGATCGCCGAAATTATATCAGCCCTAACGCGTCGAAATGCATGAAAGTTTCGGGGTTAAGCGTGCTCAAGCCAGAGCAATTCTGGGATGGGTGACCCCCTGGGAAGTAATGCAAAATTTTGCACAAGTGTAGGTATGATGGATATAAATGAAAATTTGGGGTAATCTAAAGGAAAAGAGAATGTGTGGAGTAATTAGTGCCTTTACAAAAGCCACACAGACCGACGCGGAATTAAATGGGCAAAAAGGAAAGGTGCGATACCGCTCGGGAAATTGAGCGAATTCGAATAACAGTCAGAGACGTTCGCCAGTAAGATAGTAGTAAAGGTATCCGTATGTGTGTATGTGTGTGTGTATGATTTTCGTCTGGTGCCCATATGGATCAAGAGCCGAGTCCCGGCAACTAATGTTGTGATAGACGAGAGGTTTTACTAAACCGAATACATGAAGTGAAGCGGGGGCGACGATCCGAATGTTGTCAAGGGATAGAAAAGCCCCGATTACATTATAATTTAGTCTGGTATGACGATGTCCGAAAAAGAAAAAAGAGTATGGATAGTAGGAAAGGTGAAAGATAAGAAGTGTGAATAAGCGGAATCTTTGAGAGAGTCGATAAGCGACACGCAAGACGATTTGTATGACCACTCGGCGAACAAGCTTTCAAATAGAGGGAGATTTCCTTAAATCACTGGAGCCTTAATAGGAGTGATCTGATTCTAACTCAGATTCTACCTGTTATACTTCTACCCTCCCGATTCTGATAAGGCTCTGCCTATTACGTCTCTGTACTTCTGAACTCGATTATGTTTCCAATCTGATAAATCTTTGTATGTCTGATTCAGAATATGTTCCTGGTTGACATACCTCTGTATGATCGATTCTGAATACGTTTCTGTCTGACATATCTCTGTACGATTAACTCTGATTACGAATCTGTCTGACACACCTCTGTATGTCTGACTCCGGATATGAATCTGTCTTATGTGCCTCTGTACGTCTGATTTCGATCACGTGTCTGTCTGATACATCTCCGTATGTCTGATTCTAATTATGACTCTGTCTGACGCATTTCTGTCTATCTGATTTGGGATCACGACTCTGTATGATACATTTCTGTATGTCTGATTCTGATTTCGAATCTGTCTGATACCTCTCCATACGTCTGACCCCGATCTCAGATTCGTCTGACATACTTCCGTACCCCTGACTTTGACTATGAATCCGTCCGCCACGGTTTAGTACGTCTGCCTCCGATTATGAATCCGTCCGGTATGCTTCTACGCGTCCGGTCCTAGTTCTGAATCCGTTTGGTATGAAGTGTCGGGTATGAAGTGGGATTTCGATAATGTGGTAAGGAACTCAGAAGTGTGACAAGAAGTGATGCTAACTATAATGCCTGAAAAGCATCCGTCTGTCACGAGAATATAGTTTATGGTCCGATAATTATGTGGGGTATGAGCTAATAAATCATGAAGGCATTTGAATCATTGTCGAGAAGAATTACCCTCTCATGTGGGTGAAGAAGCCATGTCGGAAAGTCCACGAAGGACAATTATAAAGAGAACCCTCCCGAAGTAGTATGACGCCCCATAAGGTAAATTTAACATTCGAGGACGAATGTTTCTAAAGGGGGGGAGGATGTTACATCCGACATTTTCGCTTATTCGAAAAATTCAAGACAAATTGACTTGTGATGAATAAGGCCACAATTGACCCTTACTTGGTATGGAGGTGTAGGTTGTGAATACAATGGTGTGGAATTACGAAAGGTGGCCAAGGGCAAAATTGGAATTTTGGAAATTTGCCCCATGAATTACAATATGTAGCCACCAATTTGGGCTCAACAAGAATTAATAAAATAAGGCCCAAAGGGGAGAGGCCCAACCGGCCAAGGGAAGGGCCCAAAGCCCATGGAATTATTAATTTGCTCATGTGACAAATCCATATAATGGATAAATATAAGGAAGCTTCAAGAAAAAGGAATCAAGAACAAAAGAAAAAAAAAAAACAAGGGAGAGTTCGGGTTTGAGGAGAAAAGAAAAGAGAAAAGAAAGAAAAATTTTGGGAGCCAAATATTTGATTTAAAAATCCAAGTCTTGTGAGATTACTACTAAGCTCAAGGTCCTCTACAAGTTAATATAAGTATTGTGGCAAGAAAACAATTTTAACCTCCAAGTGAAGAACTTGAAGAAAGGTAAGGATTTCATTCTTTTGCTATGTTATGAATGGTATATGTATGTTGTAGTATGTGTGAATGAGTGAAAAACATGGAAATTTTGTGAGTTGAAAATCATGCATGTTGGCCGAATTCATGCATGAATTGTATGTTTAAGATGGCTTGAATTCATGTTGTAATTTAGTTGTAGCATGATGGAAATTGTGTTAGGAATGAAAGTGGAACGGATTAGTGAAAATTGGGAAATATAGGAGGTGGCCGTGTGGTGCTATGTTGAGTATGGAATATGAATTTGATCTTGTTTTCAGGCTAAGTGTGTTATGGTGAAGTGAATGGAAAGATGACAATCTTTATTATCTTGGAAAAAATGGTTATTAAGTTGTTGTAGGAGAATATGCAACTTTGTTAGGATTTATGTAAAAATGGAAATGAAAGTATCAAGAGGCAAATTATGATCATTGTTGATGAATTCGGAAGATGGAATTGTATAATGAACTTGTATGTGGAAGGTTAGGAGAATTGGATAAATTGTGGCTTTGATGGAAAGTTTGTAAGTTTGCATATCTTATGTATATCTTGTGAGAATGGTATCATATGCCTCCAAATCGTGTTGTAATGAATTTGATGGGTAATGAACATCAAAATAATAAGTTTGGTTTGGAAGTGTAAGGTCGGAACGGAAAATGTTAAGTTATGATGGAAAGTTGGCAAATTGTGCCTTATTATGTATTTTGAGCTACTTGTCGTTATTATGAATATTGTTGTTGGGTTGTGTTGATTGTTTGGCTGTGTTTAACTTTTGGGGATGTCATATATACAGAAAAAAATGCTGCCGAAATTTCGGTAGGCAAGTATGTGTTAAGTTTGGACTATGGAAAAGTTGAAACTAACAAATGGTAAACTTGACCATTTCTAGATTTTGGACGAACTTGGGATCGACGCCAAGCGAGCGTGAGGCGCTATCGAGGTATGTGAAGCATTTCCCTTTGTTCCTAGGCATGTTCTGGATGTGATAGGCTCGGCCGCGAGCCTTAAGTACGACTCCGTTTCCCGGAATTCGAGACGGAAAACCGCTCCAATTCTTACAAATTGCCTTTAAAGTGAGTTTTTGTACAAAACTTCCCTAAACGGAGTCGGAGCACTTCCAAACGATTATGGATGACCTCATACGGTCTATTAGCGATAATTTACATATGTTGCCTCGAGTTGGTCCGAGGCGGGCCCGCAAGGCCCGATATCTTCTGTAATACTTTAAATACTTCTGTTTTGTTCGATTTTCTCAGAAACCATCTAAACTATTATTTTGATTATGATACAACTATTTTTATGAAATTCTTACAAAATGATTTCTGAACATCTGAGAATCTGATTCTGATAATAATCTGTCGTGCCTTCCCAAGTAGGATATAGGCGCGTACTATGCATACTATCCGTATACTCTAATTTTGACTCGCCGTTTGGCACCCTTCAGTTTGATTGAGTCTGTATGTTGAGTCTGTATGTAAGTAGTTTCTCATTTATCGGTTCGTGTCTGTCTCAATGCATTCCTTCACTACGTCCCGGGCCAGGTTATGTTATCGTGCATATTTCTCTGCATTGTTCACCACGTCCCTCGGCGTGCGGGCCGGGATCTGTATGTCTGTATGATATTATGATCTGTGTATGGGGATGGCGGCCAGGATGGCATATGATCTGATCTGATTCTGTCTGTCCACCGCGTCCCGTACTAAGAGGGCCGGGTTCTGTTACCGCGCCCCCAGACAGGGCCGGGATCTGTATGAATGTATGCGTGTGCCATCTGTATTTATTTAAGCACATGCCTCTGTATGACTCTGTACTACTCTGCATGCATAATTCTGTCCGACATACTTCTGTCTGTCCGTCTGAATTACGACTATATCTGTATGTCCGTATGGATTCTGATTCTGTATGTCCGTATGGATTCTGATTCTGTATGTCCGTAGGGATTCTGATTCTGTATGTCCGTATGGATTTTTATTCGGTACGCCCGTATGGACTCCGATTCTGTACGTCGGTATGGATACTGATTCTGCTCGTCTGTCCGTATTATGATCTCGTCTGTCTGTCCGAACCATGATTCTGTTTATCTGTATGAACCACGACTCTGTATGTCTGTCTGGATCATGACTCTGTCCGTCCGTCTGATTTATGGGTCTGTCCGTTATATTGCTGTGACTCCGGTTCGGACTATGTTTATATCTGCTATGTTTCTGCTTTACATACTCGGTACATTTTTCGTACTGACCCCCGTTCTTCGGGGGCTGCGCTACATGCCCGCAGGTACAGACGTACCAGGTGATACGCCGCCAGCGTAGATTTCTGACTCTGCTGTTTGAAGAGCTCCTTCGATCCGGAGCATATACTTTTGGTATATATCTTCTGTTCTTTCGTATGTTCTGTATGTATGTAGATTCTGGGTACGGCGAGGCCCTGTCCCGTCATATGATTCTGTATGTCTGTAGAGGCCTGTAGATAGATGTGTGGGTTACGGGTTTCGTCGGTATGTTAGCCTTATCGGCTTATATGTAAATGTCTGTATGTTCAGGTATGTATGTATATATATGTATGTTTGCGCGCGTGCCGTATTTGTATCGACCTACTTCTGTAACTTCTGTTAAAAAAAAAAATCCGTATGATTCGAAAGTCGGTCGGGTAGGTATGTACGGGTACCCAGTTAGGGTACCAGTCACGGCCCACGGGGTTGGGTCGTGACACATATCACAACATATCAAAAATCATGACACAATTCAAACTAATACTCACAAACATCACTACTCTCACATTCAAGACCCATTTTCTATATCCTTTTACGATCCATGTGTTTCAACTTTCAAACACCTTAAACAACATGTAAATACCATAAAAATTACCTTAGATGGTGAGTGAAGGAATCTTGAGTGGAGATACTTCACTTGAACCAAACCCTAGTTCTCCTCCAATGGAATTTCTTGTGGTCCTCTAACCCTTGGAAGCTTTCTAACACGTAAACACTTGATTCTAGTCTTTCATATTTGTGTTCTCTTGGACTTGAGTGGAATATGTTTAGAGAAGGGTTTTTGAGCTCTCAGCACTTGTGGAATATGAAAAATGAAGTAAAAGAACCCAAGGCATCTATTTATACAAACATCGAAAATCAGCCCGTCGGGACTTCCACGGGCACTTATACGGTCCGTATAGTATTGTACGGTTCGTATAAGTGGTCGCGGTTCACGAACTAGCAATTCAACACCCTGCTGGGAGTTTTACGGACACCTTATATGGACAGTATAGAGTTATACGGACCGTAGAAGTGATCGTATAACTCAATTTCTCCGAAATGGTTTCCGTCGTTTCCTTCGATCTCCAATCCTTATGGAACCTTCTTAACACTTGTATAATATATTATTAGCCATAAAATAGGACCTATATCATCCCTTTAAAACATCACCACTTAAACATTAGCTCAATCATAACGGAATCTTTCCGAACACGACTTACGTTTCGCTCCCTTCAACAAACTAAACTTCACATATTCATAGAACTTCAAAATCTTATTGTATGAACCTCAAGATATATAATCATCCTCTTAAACTCATAGGGATTTCATAATCACCTTAAGCTCACATTAACCTATCCACAAAGCAACGCATATGGAATTTCCAAGGTGTAACAACATTATACGGACCGTATAATGGTCCGTATAGCCTAAACAACAACAATGTTTTCCATGGTGGTGAACCACGGACACTTATCAGGACCGTATAATGTTATACAGACCGTATAAGTGGTCCGTATAAGTCCCGACAGACTGATTAAGTTGCAACTATAAATACATGTTCCCACATTATTTTCTCATTCTTTTCCACTTCTCCACTTCCCTCCAAGCTTCTAGAATATTCCATACACATCTTCAACATAAAAATCAAAGGAAACCAAAGATCAAACACCAATATTCAAGGGAAATCAAGCATATGGAAGCTTGCTAGGGTTATGGAACTTAGAAATCCCTTGGAAGCTAAAGCTAGGGTTTTCTTCAAGTGAAGCATTGTCAACCAAAACCCATTCGTACACATTCAAAGGTGAGTTTTATGATTATTCCATGTTGTTTAAAGTATTGAAAAGTTTAAATACTTGGATTATAGAAGAAGATGGAAAATGGGTTACAAAAGATGAGATTAGTGGAAATTGTGAATAGTAGATTAATATGAATCATGGCTATTGATATGTGGTGATTGTAATTACGTTATGAATGATGTTAGGAGTATGAGAGAAACATTAGATGAGAATGAATATAACGTTGTATTATGATTATGATTATGGATGACCTTGAGAGGAAATTGTGGGGATTGTATAATGATGAATTTGACTAAAGTCATCGATGATGATATTATGAATGTTATTATTGACGTTTGGGAGTTGATATATGATATGGAGAAAGTAGTAGAAACAAAGGAGATGCTGCTCAATTTTCCATAGCTTTAGTTCAAACACGCTTATGTTATCGATTATCTAATATGAGTATAAACTTTCTTGAAAGTAGAAACGTGGGCAACGAAGAAGAACGATCAAACGATAGAATAGATAAACGAAAGAGGTATGTAAGGCTAATCCTTTATTGCTAAGGCATGAATCTTCCTATATTTCTATGATCTTCCTATATAATGGAAATTATGAGTCCATGACTATGCAGAGCTACATACGCACATGACAAAGAAAGGAGATACATTACAAGAATGATAATGATGATGATGAATATATTATGAGGAATCCTGGAGTAATATAAGATGTCGATGAAGCTAATGATCCTAAGTATAGTTTCAGTGATGATTTTCCTTGTGTACACTCACCTTAAAATGCTAGTTCCTCCAAGATGAGACATGACGATTATGATTACTCCATAACGTAGTCGGGGGTTCACAACCTTATGTCAGCCCGACATAACCATGGTTACCTCCAAGTTCCAATATAGGATTAATGATGAATGTATGAATATGTTAAGCTATGATAAGATTATGATATGCCTATGAGATATGTAATAATGATGAGTTTATAATTGATTACATAACAATACGATTCCACCGTGCCTAGTTGGCCGGGCATGTCACCGCGAAGGCGGGCTGCATACGATTCCACCGTGCCTAAATGGTCGGGCATCTCATCGCTAAGACAGGCTGCGATGTTTACACCGAGCCTAGAGGGCCGGGCATGATCTCCACTAGTGGGCGGCATATGATGGTTACCCGGACGCGGGTTAACGATGATGATCGATGTGATACGATGATGTATGTGTTATGATAATACATGTATTATGATTATATATATGATATGTGTATTAAATGGAACCACCCTTAAAAGTTACATAGGTTGTATCTTCATCTTATGACTTATGATTTCTCTTTCATGTTCATTTCATTCATGCCTTACATACTCAGTACAATGTTCGTACTGATGTCCGTTTTCTTTGGACGTTGTGTTCATGCCTACAGGTAGACAGGGAGGTGATCCAGACTCGTAGAGTTATCAGCAGATTTACAGGAGCGCTCCATTTCTCCGGAGGTGCTATTTGGTTTATTCGTTTTTGGTATATACGTATATATGTATTTTGGGCACGATGGGGTCTTGTCCCGTCCATATGATTAGTACTCTAGTAGAGGCTCGTAGATACGCATGTATGGGTAGTATGGTTTCACAATGTTGTTATTGTACCTATATTATTATTTTGTTAGCCGAAGAGCTTATGTATATAAAAGAAATTATGTTTCCAAATGAAAAATAGTTTTCTTATGATTGAATATAAATTAATAAATGTATGCTTTAATGAGTATGATAAGTAATAGAATGAGTGGTGCTCGGTGGTTAGCCCCGGGTACCCGTCATGGCCCCTAGTCGGGTCATGACAGGAGGGCTATAAAGTGAAGTATATTCCTTAGCGTCCTCTCGCCATCTACTGGTGTGGCCCTCCTCATCTCTCTCATCCGAATCCGAGGGGTACACATATCCTGGAAACTCCTAGTTTACCGAGGGCCAAGATAAAGGGCTGGAATAATCGGTAACACTAACAGGTGTAGCTACCCTAACATAATGCTACACCATAGGAGAAGCTGGAGGGGTCAACTCTGGTACAGCCTCGGGAGCCTCCTCCACCGGTGTCTCATTCGATCCCTCAGACGGGTCCATCTCATATCTATCTTCTGATGGGTCCTCCTCCATGGAAGTCAGGAACTCTGGGGGGATCATCTCGGGGTCCTTGGAAGGGTCTGTCTCAATAGAATAGCTAGGACTCCTCCAGCTCGGTCTTAGAATCTAGGGTCCTGAATCCACCTTGGTGGCCTTCCGGGCACCCCCACTATCTGAAGCCGATCTCTTTATCTCTCGTCAAGATGCTCCTACCTACAGGGAAAAAGGGTAAAAAATGATCTTTCCTAGTTTCTGGCTCTAGCACACGATCTAAGATAGAAGGAAAGGTCAATGCTTCCTAAATGCCCCGCAGCCTTCAGCTTATAAGTATGGCCAGCTTCAGACCCATAAACAAGACTCTACCGGACACGGTCTGTAGAAAACCCTAGGAAGAACTGCTCTGATACCACTTTTGTCACGACCAAACCCATAGACCGTGACGAGTGCCTAACCACAGTTGATCAAGCACCCCTAACCTCCTACCTAAACATAACATGAAGTAAAGAGATAACATGTACATCTGCTTGCCTCTAAGGGCAGATGTCATGCATGCTAGCTTTAACTAAATTTAAATAACATATTATATATATATATATAAGTAAACTGCCCGACCATATAGGTACGGTGTTATGTTACCCTGCCATTTAGGCACGGTGTTATCATCATTAGCCCGCGTCCGAGGTGTAAGCTGCCCATATAGGGTTGCGCGGTGTTATACAACCTGGCCATGTAGGCACAGTGTTATTAAAATACATACATAATTATAAAGCATGCATGAGAGCCCAAGTGAAAGCTACAACTCTATCGAAGTGACGTAAGGTCAGAAAGCTCTGATTTATATTATTGAATAATCATCATCGCTATATCTCGCCTCGAAGGAACAATTCATGACGTGAGATCAACAACAATGAGAAACTCAAGAAAATCTTGAAATAAACTCGATAATCTCATAATAAAATTAAAATCAAAGCTTTGGAACTTCTAGACATAGAATTATCATCATCATCATTATCTTCATAAAGCATACTCATCCTTAGCTTCATAGGAAATTCTTGGAATAAAGAAACTTCAACTTTTGAGGATAAGGACATTATGGAAAACATCTCATCTTTAGTATCATAGGAAGCCTTCAAGAATCATGAGTTTTTAACTCTTGGAAATAAGAAGGTTATGGAAACGTATATGGAATCACAACATAAGAATCATGCCTTTGAAAGAAAGGGACTAGCCTTAACATATCTTTCAGTCTCCTTAGCGACTCAACGATTATCCTTCCAAGCTCGTAAATCTACATATAAACCATTCATACTATTGTTAGGCTCAAGGTCATATGCCCATCTCACTTTCTTAATTTATTTTCATTTAGAATCTGTCGAAATTCGAGCAGCATCTCCCCTGTTTATATGCCTAACCCGAAACCACAATTCAACAACCAGCAACAACAACAACAATACCAACATCAACAAAATTATTACCAACACCATTATGTTCCATAAAACATCCCACACGATGTTTTCAAACTTTCTCAACTAACCAACTCATTATATGACTGTTTAATAGTTTCACCTTCGTAAGTAAATCGAGACTAATATTAATAAGGAGTGATTCATACCTTACTCCCTCTATTAATGTAATATCTTCACTTTCTACCTTGAATTTGAACCAAAACCCACCGCTATATGATTTTGTAATCACAACTATACGCTGCTGGACCAGAATATGGGGATTATGCTCGATTTACGTGATAACTTGATAAGTGGAAGAGGTGGAGGGATCCAGAAGATTTGGGATGTTTGGAGGGTGTTTGAATGAGGAAATAAGGGGATAACCCTTTTTATAACGTCTGAGGCTCGGGTTGCACCGACCTAAAAAGTACCCAGCGCGAACGTTCTCGCTGGGCTGTCTGTCACCTCTTCTGCGCATTCGCGCAGAGCATTTTCCTGGCCTGCCAGCCCAGCTTGTAACATCCATATCTCCTTGCTCCGATATCATATCGATGAGCGGTTTGTTGCGTTGGAAACTAGACTTCGGGAACTTCACTTTAGGCTTTTTCTTCGCCTCAAAACTCTTCGTATATTAAAAGATATTCTTCCTCCAAGTTGGGCAAAAATTGCCCTTCACATTTTTTGCAAAGTTCCAACAACTTAATTTTCTTGGTTCACATGCCCTTCAATCCTTCCAGGCTTATCATATGAACCTAAACCCGCACAACCATAAGATACACACGTATGACCTTATATGCTTCCTGAAAGGTAGCTCGAATCTCAAAACTACAGGGTCTAACACCCAATAAGGAAATCATGCGTTTAGAAAGGAAGGGTTCGCTTTAACATACATTTACGTCTTCTTAAGTACTTAACGTTATCCTCCCAAGCCCACAAATCTACATTGAAGAGAATTTATACTAAGGTTAATTCTTAATAATACTCTTATGTTCAAACTAGAGTAATTGGCGAGCTAACGGAATTTGGGCAGCGCTTCCTCTATCATATTGGCCTTGACCAAGTCCCAAAACAACTCCCAAACAACAATAATAACATCATCAATACCATGGTCAAGGAATAATATTCAAATTAATCTTAAATCAATCAAAAATATCCTTTCAAATCACTTCATAGTCATCGACTTCCATTCAACACTTCATGACTTCTCTACTATGTTTCGTTCCTCTCGAAGACTTGCTATACCTCTTAATCAACTCAATCATGTAAATAATATGGATAGCATACCTTGTAATAGAAGAGCTTTTCCTTACTCAACTTCTTCCAAGACCAAGTTCCTTACAACCTTGAGTAGAAACAAGAATAACCACCTTCCATGGATTACCTCGGAGTTTTGAAGTTTGATCTTCTCTTTTAATGGTGTGGAAGGTTTTGGAATGTTTTAGGACCTTCAAGAACTCTCTTATAATTTGTATAGAAGGGTGTGGAAAGTGAATGTGAAAAAATGGGATCCTTTGGGGTCTAAAAAGGGTTGAAAATCGCCCCACGCTCCGTGTTGCGGTGAGTATGCAGCACCACATACTCAGTATGCGGCCGCATACTCCCTCCACAACATGCGGGTGATGTTGGGCGGTAAGCTCAGTCAAAATGGTGAGTTTGCAGCCAATATGAGGCATAGCATACTGAGTATGCAGCTGCATATTGCCCCATTTTTGAATTCCGCGAAAATGCATTCTTTTCGATTCGTTTGACCTTCAATCTTTGTGGAACCTTCTTGGAACTTATATAAAACTTCATTAAAAATCTAAGGATCCCTATAACTCTCTGTCATGGTTGATAAGCAATGTATAACACAAATGATAAAAATCTTCCTAAAACATGACTCAAATTCCAATCTTTCAACAAACTTACTTCCGCCTCTTTAAATGACTCTGAAACCTTAAGGTACATACTTGTAATTATTAGATTCCCTCCTTAACCTTATAAGGGCTTCATGTCTACTTTTAACTTAAGTTAGTTTACTCATAATGCAAATGACACAAAATTTCCAAGGTGTAACACTTCAAGCTTATTGCACTGTTTGGAAAGATTATAACTAGGTATGTTAAGGCTTTCCCTTCCTTTATTTTGCACAAATCCAAAAATGTTAACATAATATAATTCCCCCATAAAGATAAGATCTACTCCAATGGTTATGACGTCCATGTCTTTCATCTTCCGTCATGTTTTTTGATTATTTTATGTTGATCTGGAACATATCAAAGAGTTATATGTTGATGTATCCTGTTCCAGAAAATGTTTCCTTATGAGTTCTATGTTAGTGTTTCTTGCCACATAACATGTTTCGGAGGCTACAACCTTACGTCACTCTGAACAACTCATGATGCTCCTATGTGGTCTCTCATGCATTTATATATATATGTATACGATATATTGACACACCCTGAGCTATAATAGATGGGTACAACACTAGTGTGCATTATATATATATATATGAATATGATATAATAACAAACCTCGAGCTATAATCGGTGGGTACGGCTGTTACACCTTGAAAATTTCTGATTTTTGCCTTGAAAGTAGACCAATGTGAGTTTAGGGTGATTATGAAATCCTTACGAGATTAAGGAAGGTATTAGATAGCTTAAGGTGCATACCATAAGATTTTGAAGTTGTACGAATAGATGAGCTTTACTTCGTTGAAGGAAATGGAATATAAGTCATGCTCGAAAAGGCTCTCGCAATGAGTGAGCTAATATTTATTTGGTGATGTCTTGAGAGGCTGCTATAGGGGTTATTTTATGGTTAATGAAGTATTTCTTAAGTTCCAAGAAAGTTCCATGAGGATTCGAAGTCAAGCGAACCAACGAGAGGAAGTTTCGCATAACAGGGAGTTATACGGCCACTTATATGGTCCATATAATTTTATACGGTCCGTATAACTTTGTACGGTCCGTATAAGGAGGGTTTATATAACGTGACCTTCACAGAAAGGGTCATTTTGTTGGTAGTGTTATACGACCACTTATACGGTCCTTATAAGGGGGTCCGTATAACTTTAACCTATTTTAGAAGGGGACTTTCCCATGGTGGTGTTATACGGTCCACCTGTACAGACTGTATAATATTATAAGGACCGTACACGTTGTCTGTATAAGTCCATCGGGCAAATTTTTAACCTTTTGTATAAATAAATGGCCTTGGTTTATTTATTTCATTTTTCATTTTCCACAAGTCTTGAGAGCTAAAAACCCTTCTCCAAGCATATTCCACCCCAATCTAAGAGAAAACAAAGACCACGAGGCAAGAATCAAAGTGTTCATGTGTTAGAAGGCTTCCTAGGGTTAGTAGACTACAAGAGATTCTTGAGTATTGAAGCTAGGGTTTTCACCTAAGTCGATAGCTGCTCCAAAGCTCATTCCCATGAGATAAAAGGTTAGGTTTCATGCTAATTTCATGTTATCATGAATACTTGGTTGTTGAAGAACTTGGGCAAAAGAAGAAAGTAGAAAAAGTGGGTTTAATGTAACTTTTATGATGTTTTTGAATAGTAAGCTAACTTGAGTCATGACTCTAAGTATAATATAGATATAATTGGAAGGTAGTAATAGTGATAAGGAAGCATTGTATGAAATTGTAATAAAATGGGTGTGAGGTTGTTGGTATAAGTTTAACATAGGGATGAATTGTGAAGGCTTAATGGAATGTGATTACTTGATTATGATATTGTAAGTGTACTATGGATGTTTGGGTGTTGTTTTGTAACATGGTGGAAGTTGACGAAATAGGGGAAATGCCGCCCAATTTTCATTAGATCATGACTTATTCTAGTTTGAATTTAAGAGTATCACTAAGGCTTAATCATGGTATGAATCCTTCTAATGTCTATTGTTCAAGCTACGACGATGAACATTAAGTAGTTAAGAAGACAAAGAGGTACGTAAGGCTAACCCTTCTTTCATTAAGGCGTGGTTCCTTTGTTATATATATATATATATATATATCCTTTAATGAGTTACTTAATGCTGTCCAAATGACTGTATCTCTATGATTACCAAAGCTCATGATTCTAGATACTTTCACGATTCTGGTACCTCCTTTATATGATAGTTGATCCTCTAAGGATAGATGTAACGAAAATGATGATGGCAATGATGTTGATGATACTTAATGACTTTTATGTCTACGTGTCTATGTATGTATGACTATTATGTAACACCGAGCTTATATGACCGGGTATGATACCTATCGTGCGCTCATCTCTGCAGTTGGGTACTGATATCACTGAGCCTTTGTAGGGCCAGGTATGTATAATCACTGAGTCTTGTCATGGCCGGGTATGTGAAACACCGAACCTTCATGGTCAGGTATGGTTAAAATACGAATACAAATACAAGTACAAGTTTATATATATATATATATATATATATATATATATATATATACAGACATGAGTAAGCATTAGAAATGGAAAGTCCCTATGAGAGACAAGTAAATATGATGATGGTCACTAGAGGTACAAAGGGCTCTATTGCCTCCTGATTCTTCTATCTTACGTTATTCCTTATGCTACTTCTTACGCTATTTCTTATGCTCCTATTATGATGTTGATTATGCTTTATATACTCAGTACATTATTCGTACTGACGTCTTTTTGTTTGTGGACGCTGCGTCATGCCCGCAAGTGGACAGGGAGACAGGCTTGATCTATAGATTTCTTGTTTAGGGATTGCATAGAGGAGCTCCATTTCATCCGGAGCTACAGCTTTTGGGTATTATTCTTTTGTGCACATACATATAGGCATGGCGGGGTCCTGTCCCGCCTATATGATGTGACATACTCTTCTTAGAGGCTTGTAGACAATTGTGTATTGTTAGATGTCTTGCAGCCTTGTCGGCTCATATTTTGTATATCATTTTGATAGCCTCGTCCGCTTGTGTTTATGGATATGGGTATCATTTTCGATGATTATATAAATGTGTTGTTGCCCAATAAGATTAATATTGTTGATGTATAGGAATTATGAATAAGCTATGTGGTCCACCTAGATGTGAAGGTGAATGTACGATAAGAGGTACCAGGGTGGGTTAGAACCGGTGCCAGTAATGGCCCTCTGGTTGGGTCGTGATAAAAGTGGTATCAGAGCAGTTCTGTCTTAGGGTGTGTCTACGAGTCGTGTCCAGTAGAGTCATATTTATGGGTGTGTTGAGTGCCACATTTATAAATAGGGGACTGCGGGTATTTTAGGAATGTATGACCTTCTTTCTTCATAAGATAGTGTGATAGAGCCATAATATAAAGATTTCTCTTTCCTTAACCGTGTATTATGTATTTCACAAATGTCTGTAAAAAGAAAGGCTACGGCAGCCCAAAAGGGAAAGATAGTGGCAGAAAAGCGGGCTACAAGATTACCGCCAACGGAAATAGAGGAGGGTGAGTCCCAGAATGCGGCTCAATCTCAGTCCTCCCACTTAGTGCCTATTTCTGAGGAGCATGAGGGAGCCTCAGCCCCAGCTCCAGCACCCCTAGGTCCTCCATCGGATGCTTCAGGCCAAGATGTAAAAGAGGCCATTCATTTACTTACTCAGTTGGTTGCCGCTGAGACTTAGCGGCAAGGTACAGGCAAGGTGATAGGGCTGTTAATGCAAGGGCCCGTGATTTATTAGCTTGAATCCTCCAATAATTTTCGGGTCAAAGCCGGATGAGGACCCTCAAAACTTCATTTATGGGATGTTGAGGACACTCCGGTTAATGCATGCTTCGGACATTGAATCAGTAGAGTTAGCGTCCTATAGGTTGCGGAATATTGCGGTTCATTGGTATACGATTTGGATGGCTTCACGGGGAGTCAATGCACCTCCCCCGGTATGGCAAGAATTTGTGGATGCCTTCCTCCGACATTACTTGCCTCCAGAGGTTTGGCGGGTTAGAGCCGGTAAATTTTTAAATCTTAGGCAAGGAAGTATGAGTGCCTTAGAGTATTGTCTCCGCTACAATTCTTTGGCTAGGTATGCTTCGGCCATTGAAGCGGATATGGGTGATCGAGTGCTCCGATTGTGAGTGGCCTAGGGCTATATTTGATGGATAGGTGCTTGACTGCGTCCCTTCAGGACAACATGGATATTTCGAGCATTCAAGCCCATGCCCAGAATTTGGAGGAAAGCCAACAACAGCAAAAAAGTGAGTGTGAGCATGACAGAGGGTATAGCAAGAGGGCTAGATCTTCGGGTCCGATGAGTGAGTTTAGAGGCGGGCAAAGACAGCCGTTTTCTAGGAATTCAGGCCATTCTATGACTAGTGCGCCTCTGTCACGACCCAAACCAATGGGCATGCATCTATATACATCTATGGCTAGTGGACACACTCCTCATCGTCACATCATAGACCACACCTTCACCCCCTGTCAAGTGTACCTTCCAACTGCATACATATATCCCAGCATCATAGGCCACTCATGGACCAGTCATAGGCCACACCTTCTGTTACACCTCGAAAATATTCCGTTCATGCACAGTGAATAGACTGTCGAAGAGTACGACATATACAACATTTTTATAAGTAAGAAATAACATTTGATGATTCTAAATGAGATTTCAAAGACATGTGAAGTAGGAGACAAAAGTTGTTAAGGAAGGCAAGCCATACGTTATGTATCGAAAAGGATTTATGAGTAACCAGTTAATGATGATTTAATGATGCTTTGGAGAAGAGTTATAACATCCCTTAGATTGTTAGTGAAGTGATAAACAAGTGTTAAGAAGGTTCCATAAGGATTGGAGATCAAATGAGTCGATGAGAACGAAATCGGTACAATTGGGCATTATACCGCCCAACATACTAGCCGTATAAATTATACTGGCTGTATGTTAGGTCGTATATTTATCCAAGATGGGAAACCTTCACTGGACCAAACATACGGTCCAGACATACGGTCAGTATAAAATGTACGGACCGTATGTTGGTCCGTATGTCCGTGACGGGTCAGAATTTGTGTATTTAATAAGGGACCAAGTTCATTTTATTTCATTTCCCTTTTCAATCCCCTTCTCTCTATAAATCTCTAGAACATTTCTCCCACAAGAATTCAAGAAATATTAATGATCAACTACATCAATCTAAGTGAATCAAGTGTAAGAAGCACATTAAAGTTCATCCAAGCCAAGGAATCCAAGTGAATGTGAAACAGGGGTTTTTCTCAAGTGAGGAGTTTCCACCCAAGGTTCATTCCTACGCCATCTAAGGTACGATTTATGGTATTTCCATGTTGTTTAAGGTATTTAAAAGTTGAAACACTTGGATTGTAAAAGGATATAGAAAATGGGTCATGAAAGTGAGAATAGTGTCATTTTGAGCGATAACTTGAATTGAGTCATGATTCTTGATGTGTTATGATATGGTTGCGCTATAAATGACATTTAGAACATGGGATAAGTATTATATTTGAGAAAACGTGATAGTGAACTATAACCAGAATTATGGAGAAATTGAAGTGAAATTGTGAGATGTGAAAAATGTAGATGAATGATGATTTTTTTTTTTTTTGGATATAATATTGTGAATGTTGTGATGGATGTTGGGAGTTGATATGTAAAATGAGGAAAGTTGTATAAACAAAGGAAATGCTGCCCAATTTTCTCTAGCATTAGTAAACACGTTTATATAATCAAGTAGCTAATGTTGAAGCGAATTCCTTTGAAGGTAGAGATGTGAGCGTTGAAGGAGAACGATCAAGCGATAGAGTAGCAAAGAAAAGAGGTATGTGAGGCTAGTCCTTTCTTTCTATGGCATGAATCCTATGACAAGAGTTTTCCTTCCTCTCCATGAATCTCCTACATTTCGGAAAACTAAGACTCTATGCTCATGAATAGCCATATGAGATAAGAGATATATTATGAGCCCAATAATGATGATGATGAGTTTAAGCATAAAGATTCTAGAGTTCATGATATGATGTTCCTACAAAGTTAATGATGTTGTTCATTGTATACACTCACCTTATGTGTTATTTCCTTCTAGGTGAGGCAGAATGCTTATAAATGTTCCATAATGGAATCGGGGGTTCACGACCTTATGTCACCTCGATAAAGTATAGCTGTCTTTGAGTTTTGATGCATTCGTTATGATGAGTAGATGTTGATGATATTACACCGCGCCTATATGGTCGGGCAGCGCTGCTAAGGCGGGCGGCTTATAGATGATTACATCATTTCTATATGGCACGGGTAGCGCCACTAGTGGGCGGCATGAGATGGTACCCCTGGACGCGAGAGGCCTGGACGAAGGCTAATGATTATCACACCGTACCTATATGGGCTAGCAGCTTATACATTTATGAATACATGATATGATGATGATTAGGAAGTAAGCCAACATGCATTATTTCTTTTATAATTGACAGTCAGTTACAGTTGCTCGCTTTTTGATGCTTCCTTTATCTTATTGACGTATTATTGTTACTTATGCCTCTCATACTCAGTACATTGTTCGTACTGACGTTCGTTTTCTTTGGACGCTGTGTTCATGCCCACAGGTAGACAGAGAGGTGATCTTGATCCAGACTCGTAGAATCTATCAGCATATCTACAGGAGCACTCCATTATTTTGGAGGTTCTATGGGGTTGATTCTTTTGTGAATATATATATATATATATATATATATATATATATATATATATATATATATATATGTGTGTGTGTGTGTGTGTGTGTGTGTGTGTGTGTGTGTGTGTGTGTGTATGTTGGGCACGACGGGGTCTTGTCCCGTCCATATGTCTAGTACTCTAGTAGAGGCTAGTAGATACGCAGGTGTGGGTAGTATGGTCTCACGATGTTGCTACTGTATATATATATATATATATATATATATATATATATATATATATATATATATATATATATATATATATTATCATTTTGATAGCCGAAAGGATTATGTATATAAAAGTATTTATGTTCTCAAATGAAAAATTATTTTTCTTATGATTTGAGTATGATGAGTAATAGAATGAGTGCTGCTCTGTGGTTAGCCCCGGGTACCCGTCATGGCCCCTAGTTGGGTCCTGACAAAAGTGGTATCAGAGCAGTTCCATCCTAGGAAGTGTCTACGAGCCGTGTCTAGTAGAGTCTTGTTTATGGTGTGTTGCTCGCCACACTAATAAACAGGAGGCTACAGGGCATTTAGGAAAAATGACCATCTTTAATCTTAAGAGATCGTGCGATAGAGCTGTAATATAAGATTATCCCCTCCCTAATTGTGTGTTATAATTTCAGCAAAGCTGATGAAAGGAAAAGCTACGGTAGCCCAGAAAGGCAAGATAGTGGTAGAAGCAGGGCTTGAACGGGAGTCGTCTATAGATTTGGAGGAAGGCGAACCCCTGAATAAGGCCTTATCGCGGTTTTCTCATGCTTCGCCCACTTTAGAGGATCAAAGGGGAGCCTTAAGTTTAGCTCCAGGACCCGTCGTTCCTCTACCAGATGCTTCGGGCGAAGAGATGAGACAGGCCATTCTTTTACTAACTTAATTAGTAGCCGTTCAAGCTCAGCGGCAGGATGTAGGCCACGATAATAGGGGTTGGAGAAAGAGAGTGAGTTCTTCAGGGTTTAATCATGAGTTTAGGGGTACTCCGAGGCAACAATTTTGTAGGCACTCAGTTCATTCAACAAGTGGTGCTCCTCCGCAGTTTCCTAGACACTGGTTAGATGGATCTACTTATTATAGGTCACCCAGAGTCTCAGAGTTTCCAGTTCTCGGATTCGGAGTGGTTCTAGTCAGATGAGATCCTCGGTACCACAATGTACTCAATGTTCTAGGTGACATTGGGGGCCGTGCCACTTGGGCTCGGATGTTTGTTATGCCTGTGGTTGGCCAGGCCATTTGAAGCGTGACTGCCCATCGCTACGTGGTAAAGGTAACGTTCGGACTACGGGAGTTGTAGTTGGCTCTTCGTCGTCAGTACGCCCTCCAAGGCCAAGGCCACAGATGCTAGTAGGCGGTGATAGAGACCGAAGAGGAATGCCTAGTCCAAGTGGATCCCAGTATCATATCCATGCGTTAGCTGAGTGACCAGATCTTGAGTCTTCCCCCGATATTGTTCCAGGTATATTGCTAGTATCCTCATATGATATGTGTGCATCGATTGATTTGGATCCTATGATATTATGTATCACTCCCGATGTGATGATTGTGGTGAGGTGAAAAATCTGAGCCAATCTAATAATTTGAGATGATTATATTTGTTAGTGACCTAGTGATAACCAGAATCGTGATTTACGAGTGCGTTGATTGACAATGAGTGAATATAAATAATATGTGTATAAATATATTTATTGAAATTCTAGACCGAGGGTGCAGACACCACTTATGAGACAAGCCCTATTATTTATATCCTTTAATGGTAAGTGATTTTGTATTGTTGAGTTGCATATTATGTGTGTCTCGGTATATGTCCTATTGAGACATCGGACGTGTTTTCTGGGCTATGTGTAGGTTTCGGATTGTTATGCTTACAAGAGAAACTCTGCCGAAATTTTCCTAGAATCTAAAGGAGATAAGATATAAGCTTGTAATATGTCCTAACGGGAAGGGATGTTGTGCAAAAAAAAAGAAATGGCAGGACGAGATTAAGTTAGGATTATCGTTGGTAACTACACGAGATGAGTTAAATACTATTGAATTGATAGTAACAGTAGTTATAAGAGCAACATTGATACGTTAAAGAGAAATGCTTGGTAGTACGAAAACATGACATGGAAGAGAAAGGGTAACTCCTATAGAGTGTGATACTGAAGTATTGATTGGGTTGATAAGTACAAGTAAAATACGATAAGACTATTAGCAAAATGAAGTAACAACATGACTGAGGCAGAGGTATGACAAATGTGAATCCATTGGTAAAACAATTTATTTGGTAAGTGTAATATAGCTGACTAGAAAGAGTAACAGGTCGAGTATGCTTACTTCGCAAGGCTTATTCTACTTTACGAGCAGGCTTGCGAACGAGGTAAAGAATTGGCACTCTATATAGTTGATTATGATCAAGATAAAATGAGAGCGTGGCAAGAATTATAATACAAAGTATAGCGAGGAAACGACTAAAGATGTGACATGTTCTATATGAATAAAGAGTGAACGCAAGTGTGAAATCAACAAGCGAGCCATGGGGCTGCAGGTGAGAAAGCTTATAAGACTTCTTTAAGGCAGAGTCCAGCATAGAGGTTCTTCAATGACAGAAATGATAGCAAGCAGAAGGGAGAAATCAACTTGAAAAAGGAATCAGAGAAAAGTGATATGGTAAAGTAGTAGTTCGTGATTTGTATAATCGAAAGTATGGGTGATATTTTAGCTGGATGTAAAAGACCAAGCCTACAGGAAGATGAATAACGAAAGGATCAACACAATAAGATAAATTGAGGAGGAAGGAATGTAAATGAATAAAAATGGGAATAGAAAGAGAAGGAAATGTTCCGCAAGGTACGCGCACTTAAGAAGTATTCGTGTTACGATTAAAGAAAGATGCATCTCCTTCGAATACCCTACACTACGACAGAACTAGTAAAGTATATAAAGGAGTAAGCTCGAGAGAAAAATGTGGCCATGAATTATGAGCTTACCGTACGGTGATAAAGCAATAAAGTAAGGCTATAATCAACGACAAATACGGCATTATTATGATCGATTTTGAAATCAATGTTAAGTGTAACGCGAGAGTAAAAGAGTTTGAGGCATAAGGGGTATTAGTTGTGCATGAGACTCAGGCCCTGGAAAACAAAGATGACGTTACAAGTGAACTTTGACTGCCGAAGAAGAGGGCAAGTGACATTGCATGGATGGTATGGATAACTAGGCATACAACTATGATCAGCATCCCTATGGGATAAGAGTTGTTAACTGGAGCGGATTTAGACATTAACTCATAACTACTAGACGAGCTAAGTAAAATACTTTCTCGTTCGGGTTGCTATGTTGGTTGTGTTACTTGGTTACAAACCTGCAAAATGAATATGTTAAGACTTCACACATGAATTATCGTAGCTATAGATTATGGGAAACGACATGAATAAGATGTAGTAGAGTAAGGGATATGTGAACTCAAGATTTGAAGGTGAGGCAACGAATTTGAGAATGGTACGAGTAAAACTCTTAAAAGAGGGAAGCGAATAAAGAGGATACAAGTGTAGAGATTGAAATGATGGACCCTATGGTGTGACAGATATAGACTCTAAACAAAGAGTGAGAGTTATGCATAAATGAGTCTACTGACTAGCAAATAAATGAATATAAATTGAACAGGCATCTGAGACTGTTCGGGCAATTATTCGCGAAGACCTTGAACCACGTGACATTGAGAGCAAATAACTGAAGGGGTATTGTAAAGGATGACGATGTTATACTAGAATAGAGGCAAAGGCACTAGCGGTAAAGTCGTTATTAATGATATTGCGATTTATAAGCGACAATTAAGAAAGGGACCTAAGGTTTTCTATACTAGAACATAAGATATGATAATCCAGGAAAAAAAAAAGGGAAGAGAGAACGACGAGACAAGTTCCTACAGCTAGACAAAAGACTTTGGGTATGAATGACGTCGAGCCTTGTCATGGTCGGATATCCGAAAACCACCGAACCTTCAACGTCGGGTGTGCTATGGACACGAATATGCATACGGATATGGATACATGTATATGTATAGATGTGTATGTACATGAATCACGCAAGAACGATTATGTAACTTGCAAATATTTATGCGTCGCCAATAAAACCATGTGGATACTTAAAAAGAGGAGTAAGAGGTAAACAAGGATAGTGTAGTCATGATACTTCGGGTCAGTTGAACGAAAATATTTAGTAAACTGAGTTGAAATGTTGAGTTGGGATTATCGTTAGGGATAAACAGGACAATTACTTGGAATATGACATAAGTACATGCTATACGCTTACTACAGTAGCCCTGGGGTGTGACAACTTACGAATGCAATAAGATCACTGGATGAAGGGGAAGCTTAGTCCCCGATGCATTAGACCTTATGAGATTGTGTGCAAAATAGGCAAGGTGGCTTATGAACTAGATCTACCTCCTGATTTTGAGTCAGTTCACCCAGTTTTCCATGTCTCGATGCTTCGTAAATATATTGGAAATCCTACTAGGATCGTGCCAGTAAATGATGTTCAAGTGACGGAAAAGTTAATTTATGAAGAGGTACACATTTCCATATTAGATAGGCAAGTACGGAGACGTCGAAATAAAGAAATGGCCTCAGTTAAGTTCTTATGGCAAAATAACAACCGAGAAGAATGACTCGGGAAGAGGAAGAAAATCTGAAATTCAAGTGTCCGCACTTATTTCAGCCCCGGAAGACATTCAAGACGAAACATCAATATTTTGAGGTATGTATGATTTCTTTTATGCATATGGATCGTGTGTGGCCAATTTATATTGCTATTGTGTTGTGGCCCTGTGAGGCAATATTATTGTGGGATGTTGTAACAGGATGGTAACACCATATTACAGGGAAACTCTGGCAAATTTTTTGAAGAATTCCCGGATAGCTTAAAATTCGAGGACGAATGTTCCCAAGGGGGAAGAATGTTACACCTCAGAAATTTTTCGTTCATGCACAGTGAATAGACTGAGAAAGAGTATGACATATGCGATGTTTTGATAAGTAAGAAATAATATTTGATGATTCTAAATGAGATTTCAAAGACATGTGAAGTAGGAGACAAATTGTTAAGGAAGGCAAGGCATACGTTATGTATCCAAAAGGATTTATGAGTAACGAGTTAATGATGATTTAATGATGCTTTGGGGAAGAGTTATAACATCCCTTAGATTTTTAGTGAAGTGATAAACAAGTGTTAAGAAGGTTCCATAAGGATTGGAGATCAAATGAGTCAATCAGAACGAAATCGGTACAATTGGGCATTATACCGCCCAACATACTAGTTGTATAAATTATACTGGTCATACGTTAGGCCGTATATTAAGCCAAGATGGGAAACCTTCACTAGACCAAACATACGGACCGTATGTCCGTGACGGGTCAGAATTTGTGTATTTAATAAGGGACCAAGTTCATTTTATTTCATTTTCCCTTTTCACTCCCCTTCTCTCTAGAAATCTCTAGAACATTTCTCCCACAAGAATTCAAGAAATATTAATGATCAACTACATCAATCTAAGTGAATCAAGTGTAAGAAGCACATTAAAGTTCATCCAAGCCAAGGAATACAAGTGAATGTGAAATTAGGGTTTTGCTCAAGTGAGGAGTTTCCACCCAAGGTTCATTCCTACACCATCTAAGGTAATATTTATATTATTTCAATGTTGTTTAAGGTATTTGAAAGTTGAAACACTTGGATTGTAAAAGGATATAGAAAATGGGTCATAAAAGTGAGAATAGTGTCATTTTGAGTGATAACTTGAATTGAGTCATGATTCTTGATGTGTTGTGATATGGTTGCGCTATAAATGATATTTAGAACATGGGATGAGTATTATATGTGAGAAAGCGTGACAGTGAACTATAACCACAATTATGGAGAAATTGAAGTGAAATTGTGAGATGCGGATAATGTAGATGAATGATGTTTTTTTTTTTGGATATAATATTATGAATGTTGTGATGGATTTTGGGAGTTGATATGTAAAATGAGGAAAGTTGTATAAACAAAGGAAATGCTGCCCAATTTTCTCTAGCATTAGTAAGCATGTTTATATAATCAAGTAGCTAATGTTGAAGCGAATTCCTTTGAAGGTAGAGATGTGAGCGTTGAAGGAGAACGATCAAGCGATAGAGTAGAAAAGAAAAGAGGTATGTGAGGCTAGTCCTTTCTTTCTATGGATCATGTTTATATAATCAAGTAGCTAATGTTGAAGCGAATTCCTTTGAAGGTAGAGATGTGAGCGTTGAAGGAGAACGATCAAGCGATAGAGTAGAAAAGAAAAGAGGTATGTGAGGCTAGTCCTTTCTTTCTATGGCATGATTTTTCCTTCCTCTCCATGAATCTCCTACATTCTGGAAAACTAAAAGTCTATGCTCATGAATAGCCGTATGAGATAAGAGATATATTATGAGCCCAATAATGATGATGATGAGGTTAAGTATAATGATTGTAGAGTTCATGATATGATGTTCCTACAAATTTAATGATGTTGTTCATTGTATACACTCATCTTATGTGATATTTCCTTAAAGGTGAGACAGAATGCTTGTAAATGTTTCATAATGGAATCGGGGGTTCACGATTCACGACCTTATGTCACCTCGATAAAGTATAGCTGTCTTTGAGTTTCTGTGTATGCATTATGATGAGTACATATTAATGATATTACACAGCGCCTATATGGCCGGGTATCACCGCTAAGGCGGACAACTTATACATTATTACATCGTGTCTATATGGCACGGGCAGCACAACTAGTGGGCGGCATGAGATGGTACCCCCGGACGCAGGAGGCCTGGACGCAGGCTAATGATTATCACACCGTACCTATATGGGCGGGCCGCCTATACATTTATGCATACATGATATGATGATGATTATGAAGTAAGCCAACATGCATTATTTCTTTTATAATTGACAGTCAGTTACAGTTGCTCCCTTTTTGATGCTTCCTTTATCTCATTGACATATTATTATTACTTATGCCTCTCATACTCAGTACAATGTTCGTACTGACGTCCGTTTTCTTTGGACGCTGTGTTCATGCCCACAGGTAGACAGGGAGGTGATCTTGATCCAGACTCGTAGGAGCTATCAGCAGATCTACAGGAGCACTCCCTTATTCCGGAGGTGCTATGGGGTTGATTCTTTTGTGAATATACATATATGTATATATATATATATATATATATATATATATATATATATATATATATATATATATATATATATATATATATATATATATATATATATGTATTTTGGGCACGACGGGGTCTTGTCCCGTCCATATGTCTAGTACTCTAGTAGAGGCTCATAGATACACAGGTGTGGGTAGTATGGTCTCACGAAGTTGCTATTGTATATATATATATATATATATATATATATATATATATATATATATATATATATATATACATCATCATTTTGATAGCCGAAAGGCTTATGTATATAAAAGTATTTATGTTCTTAAATGAAAAATGATTTTTCTTATGATTTGAGTATGATGAGTAATAGAATGACTGGTGGTCGGTGGTTAGCCCCGGGTACCCGTCATGGCCCCTAGTGGGGTCATGACACCTTCACCCCCTGTCAAGCATGCCTTTCACATATAAAACATAATATCATAGGTCACACCCTCACCCCCTGCCAAGTGTGCCTTTCACTATATCCCTGAGAATTGAAAGTGAATGCATAGTAAAAATAAAACTGAACAATAGGACTCTCAAACAATATAATAACAATTTTCCTATCATGGGCCTTACTGAACTCATACTACTAGGACAGGAATCACAAGATCTATATATGGGGAAATACCGTAGCCGGGGTAAGGGAACATCAGAACTGTATCTCTCTTAGCACTTATAAGAATAGAGTAATATCAAAACTCTCTGACTTATTTATTGGTTCATATCATAGGAGCATGCCAAAGAAAAGAAGGAAAAGCCTTAGCTTACCTTGACATATATCAAATCGCTCAACTTCTACTTCTTGAACTTGTAAATCTACAATTAAGATAACATAAGCCTTAATTAGGCTACTTGCTTTGCTTACTAATCATCCCCAAGCACGCATAAAGCTTAACGAATCATAGACGACCATCTCCTTTATAATCTTACAATGGTAACACCTATATATATATCAAAATACATGTAAATCCATCTCTAATCATTTCTTAAAATAGTCTCATGACTCTACCTTGGCCTTTATCAATATATCACTTCCACAAATGTCTCCTCTTTACCTAAAATCACTAAAACTCTCGATAATCAACTTAAATATAAAGGTAGAAATCATCTACATACCTCAGAGAGATTAAAATGTCAAGCCCTAGCTTCCAATATAACTCTTCAAGATTAACAATGTTATACCCCGTATTTTTATACGTCGAATTATTCGCAAGCAAATCGGCTCAAGTTAAAGACGGGATTACTTTCGGACATGAAATAGGAACTTTTAATTTTCAATTTTAATTAGAACACAAATTGTTCATACATTTTATTTAGTGTAGAAATATTATTGGAGATTAGGAACTAATTAATTATGGTTTATTAAGTAAGGATTAGTAATTAATTAAAACTAATTAATTAAGTTAATTATGTTGGAGTGGGCCCCACCCATAAATAAAAAAACAAAAATCATGACTCATCCAAGTGGGGCACGTGTAATAAGTATAGCCAACATATAAGGTCATTAGTGATGACTAACATTAGTCATGCACTTCACTTTCATTCTCAATTCAATTGTGAGAGTTAAGCTTAATGAAGCAAGAGCATGAGCAGCCATGGCTGTTTTAAAAAAATATATATTTTTCTTTGATTTAATTCCAAGGTGTTTTACCAGTCCAAGGAGGTGATAGCAACATTGGTATTGAATTGAGGAAGAAGAAATAGCGAAAGTGGAGCAAATAAGTGTATAATTTACTCCGATTAAATTAAGGTACGATTTTCTCATTTTATGGTATAGTTGTATTAATGGTGTTGTAATGGAAGGATAAAAATTGAGTTGGATGAAATTGGAAGTAAGAAATTGCATGATATCGTTGATATTAGGAGTTGTAGTTGTTATATGGAATTGTGGAGTTGAAAGGATGAAAAGTATGATTTATGTTCATATGTCGTTATTCGTGTTGTGGTCATGTTGTCGTTGATGTGGATCCTAGATTTGGGAGAAAGAAGTGTATAATGTATTGTATACAAAGCGTGTGTTGGGTTGTTTGGTGTATAGTCTTAAAACGTTAACGATTCAGATTGGAAAAGGATTAAGAAGGGTTATTGGATTGTTAGAGTTGTTTATGGGCTGAATTGTAAGGGTTTTATATACATATATCTATTACTGTCATTGTTGGTATTTCTGTGATAACAGGAGGATAATTGGAAATTCGGGCTAGGTGAATATATAGGGGAAATGCTGCCCGATTTCCGTTAAGTCCTTAACTAATGAAAAACCCTAATCAAGAAAGTATAAGTTAAAGAATAAGTTTTGTAGGCGATTGGTCACATATTTATGAGCTAGGAAGTATAGTTACTAACGATAGCGTTACTTGTATATTAAATAGGCTAAAGGGGCGACGAAGCGAACGAGATTACGAATAACCTTCAGCAGGTATGTAAAGCTGTCCTTTCTTTCTTTTGGCATGTCTTAGATTTAAGTGACGAATGATATGAGCTTTGAGGTAATTCCATTCATAAGTTTCGAGTGTGATTCATGATTCCTATTCACTTCTTGATGTTAGAACTCTTAAATGATTGAGCTTCCCTCTCAAGTTTTCTATCGTTGGATAGTAATCGATATATATAAGCTTCTACTCTTAGAAGACTCTACGATAACTCATGTCCTTGACTTCTATAAGCTATTTCATATTATATTGATACATGTCTATGATTCCTAAGGCTCTTTTGATATAATTTATAATGACATTCGAGGGATACTTGATATGATTTTCGCTATTGATACTCAGGTGTTAATCCCTTTTTTTTATTCTGTTTGAGTCTTGATAATGTTTTAAATTGCATATGGTTGCTCACTACTCTGCTCGTGCATGCCTCAATATGTCTTTCACCGAGTCCCGGGCCGGGTATGTTTTCGTGCACAATCTCACTGCATTGTTCACCGAGTCCCTCACTAGAGGGCCGGAATATGATATATATATATATATATATATATATATATATATATATATATATATATATATATATATAATGGAGTTATGCTGTGTTATGGCGTTATGATGTGTTTATGCAGTTATGCGGTGTTATGGTGTTATGCTATGTTTATGGAGTTATGCTGTGTTATGACGTTATGCTGTGTTTATGGAGTTATGCTTTGTTATGGCGCCAAAGACGGGGTGGCGACCATGTTCACCGAGTCCCATAATGGGCCGGGTATGATATATGATATTGACATGCATGATTTATGTTTCAAAAGGGCAATCGTTTTGGTATTCTGGACATTGTACTTGTTTTCTGTACTCCTTATTTCAGTTATGATCCTTTTTACTGTATTTCATGCTTTATATACTCAGTACATATTCCGTACTGACCCCCTTTCTTCGGGGGGCTGCGTTTCATGCCCGCAGGTACAGGTAGTTGGTTTGGTGACCCTTCAGCATAGGACTTCTGCCCAGCTGTTTTGGAGAGCTCCGTTGTTCCGAAGTCTGGACTTTTGGTTCAGATCTTATGATATATATGTATATGTTTATCCAAGGGTACGGCGGGGCCCTATCCCGTCATATTTCGCTACCGATACTCTTAGAGGTCTGTAGACATATGTGTGGGTTGTGTATAAGTTCTGTTCAACTGTGTCTAAACGTTGTGCCATGTATATGTTCGTCTTTAATGGCAGCCTTGTCGGCTTGCATATGACATGATATTGACGTGTAGTGGCAGCCTTGTCGACTTGCGTATCATTTTATAATCTGATATATATATATATATATATATATATATATATATATATATATAATGACATTATGAACCGTTAGAGTTCTTTCGTAAGTTACCATATTGTTCGTAGTTTCAGTTTGGCTATATCTAATAGGTACATATACGGGTGTCCAGGTCGGGCACTAGTCATGGCCCACGGGGTTTGGTCGTGACAAAAGTGATATCAGAGCAGTTCATCCTCGGAGTGTCTACAGACCGTGTCTAGTAGAGTCATGTTTATCGGTGTGTTGTGCACCACATCTATAAACAGGAAGCTACAGGACATTTAGGATGTTACCTTTCTTTCATATCTAAGATCGTGCGATAGAGCCCAGCCATAGGAAATGAAATTCCTTATACTAACCTTTGATTTCAGCTGAGGAACGATATCGATAGAAGAAAGTGACTGATGATATTGGAAGTTACAAAGTACACAGGTAAGTAACGGTGCGAAAGAGGGATGTCGGATAAGGTAAGAATATTGAAGTATGATTGAAACGTAAAGTTGAAGAATGAAAGGGAAGGTAGATAGGAAGGTATAACAGGACAGGTCGTTAAAGGATCAGGTACGTCTCGAGGTGCGATATGTGAGGTAAGTTCCGACACCTTTATACCTTTTACAGGAAATTGGGAGCCCTGTGTGGCTATGATACGATATGATATATGCGTATATATGTTGGCCCCGTGAGGCATTGTTGGTATTTTGTGCGTGCAGGTTCTGGGATAGTAAGAAGTACAGAGGAAACTCAGCCCAAATTTTCCCAGAAATAGGAAAAAGAAGAGAATGAGATATAGGTTCATAATATGTCTTGAAAGTCGATACCGATAGGGAAAATTTATTATGTTGGATTAAAGCTTTAAGAGATACCCTCCATGTCATCCGTAAGAGGCACCATTGTTATTTGAAATTTTTTATTTCGAAGAAGCGTATATGAGCAGCAAATTCGCAGTTCATTTGGACGGACCAGAATATTTTCCAACCACATTTTGCCTTAGAAAAAGGTCATGTTGAAGGGCAAAAACGTCTAGCAATTAAGTTTCACTTTATTGGAAGAGTACAAAGCATACAACAAGTAGTTTGTGAACTAAATAGTTCGTTCATGACCCAAAAAAAACAAATTCTGAGGGTAAACTATGTGAGTTAAGCGATGGAAGTCTCGTGGTGCTTGTCAAATTCTAGTTCTTCTTGTGTGGTTTCGGAGGACGCTTCATGGTGACGTAACCTTGGAGTGGGAGTGTTCTTGTGTTCTTTGAGTTTATTAGTTTTAATCAACTAATTGGAGATGGAATTCGTGGAAGAAAAACTCAAACTTGTGAGCTGTCATGGATCATGTGTTCCAGTGTTATTGATGAAATGCTAGGATGATTCGGAAGGACTTGTGATAATAAGGGATGATTTAGAAAAAGGTGGCAACTCTTAACATAACATTTTATTGAGGTATCGAGTGAACCGATAAGTAGGCGTAAATTACGACGAGTTTACAGTTAAAATGAGTAATAGTATGATTGAGATAAAAGTACGGAGAAGGAAGAGTTATGACAAATTATGAAGGTATTGATAAGACAGCTTATGAGATATTAAGGGTAAGATTGATCAGAAAGGGTTATGTTATATCCCGTGTTTTCGCACATTTGGAAAATTAGAAATAATCTTGACTTGTATAAAATAAGGTTATAATTGGTTACATCTAGCACATGAGTTGGTTGTGAAAGAATATTAATGTGGAAGTGCCGAGGAAGTCTAAGGGCAAATTTGGAATTTTGGAAATTAGTTTCGGGATTTGTAAAACAAGGACTTAAATCCATTGGGCCAAGAAAATTGAAGAGAATAATGAGGCCCAAAAATCATGGGGTGGCCGGCCAACATGCCTTGGCCCAAACCCATGAAGTTGGTCATGTGACTAAGTCATGTGATCAACTTAAAGATAAGAGCTAACTTCATGAAAATTCAAGAAACAAAAAAAAAAAATTGAAGAACACCCCAAAAGGAGGCTCTCGGCCGAAACCCTTAGGAGAAAAAAAAAATTCTAAGTCCTTCAATCTTCTTCTTAAACTCTTGTTCTTCTTGTATTCGTAGTAAGCTCAGGACGCTCTCCAACGCGGTATAATTAGTTAAGCGAGGGAACAACGTTTGCGGCAAGTTGATGTTCGGAGAAAAAGGTAAGAATTTCTCCCTTATCTTTGTGTTATGAAGGCTTGTTTGTGTTGTAGTATATACAAATGTGTTGATTGTATGGAAAAATGGAAGTTTGCAAAGTGAGTTTGGAATATGGCTTGTAGCCGTGGGCATGTGTGTATGGTGTGGTTATAATGTGTTGAATTCATGTTATATTCTAGTTGTGATTGTGATGAAATGCATATGGGAATTGAGAGTTGGATGAATTTAATTGATATTGATAAAATAGGCATATGGCCGTAGGGTGTGTTTGGCTTGGGATAGAAATGAATTAACTTGTTTAGTGTGTAATTGTGATGATCATTGATGGGTTTAGAAGTTGGAAGCATGTTATGAAGTTGTATGCCAAAGGTTTGATGTTTTGCACAAGTTATGACTTTGACGGAAAGTCGTATATTATGTATATCGAGTGTATAACTTGAGGAAATGATATGAAATGTTTCTAAGTCTATACTGTGATAATCTTGATTGATAACGAATGTGAAATCATTGATATTAGTTTGAAAGTTTGGGTTGGAGAGAAGGTTATGGCAATTGTCGGCAAGTAGAACTAGTTGTGCCATATTATGTTTTTGATGTTCGTTGTTGATGTTGTTGATGATTCTGAGCCGAGTTGAATTCTCGAGGGTGCTATATGTACAAGGGAAGTGCTGCGGAAATTTCGGTAGACAAATATGAGTTGAATTGAATTCGTAGCATCTATAACTTACAATTGGTAAATGTGACCATTTGCAGATTTTTGACGAAACGGAGAGTGAGCTTGGATAGGCTTAAAAATCTCAAAAGGTATGTAAAGCTACCCGATCCTTCTTTTGGCATGCCTAAGTGTATTAGAACCGGATTCGGGCCTCGAAAGACTTTCTGCCCATCGGAAATCCGCAAGTGAAAATATCACTTTTTCTTTCAATAAGATTAAATTCTTTTTGGTATGCTTTCTTGAAAATTATGCGAACTTTCCCCTAAACTACTTGGAAAGCTATAGAACGTCCGTAGAACCTTTGTAGGTGATCCCATAAGCTTAAAATATGTAATTTGAGCCCACCGCCTTGCTTGTCCCGAGGTGGGCCCACTATTCCCGGTTTTGCCCGTATTGTACTCCAGTCTTACTTTCGAGCGGTTTTTGAAAGAAATGTTTTGACTACCATTCTAATTTCCTAACAAACGTTGTTTCAAATATTCCATTAAGTCTGATAAACTGTTTTGATACTCGAAACTCATTCACTATGATCTCTTTCGATTTCATTGGATCGGTTTGTCTTTGATATGCCTCATCGAGTCTATGGAAACATTTATGATATTTTGATTGCATTAGTCTCTCACTACTCCATTCGTGGATGCCCTAATGTTTCCCACACTGAGCCTGGGTCAGGATATGTTGTCAAGCGTGATCCTTTGCATTGTTCGTCGTGCCTCGATGTGAGGGGGCAGGTATACGCGTACATGGGTTTGTGGAGTATGCTGTGCCATGTACGCTTGTTCTGATATGATTTACTATGGCCATCTGATATGACATATTATGTTACGGGGTTATGCCCTTATTCTGATTCTTCTGTGTTGTGGCACCAGCGTCGGGAGGGTGGCCACGTTCTGTCTGCCGAGTCCCTTGGCAGGGGCCGAATTTGATATGACATATGTTTCTGTACACACTCCGCATGTTTTGAAAATATATATCTAATACTTTGTATTTTCTGTTTACTTTCTGTACGTTCTATACCAGTTATGATTTTGTTTCTGCAACTCAGGCTTTACATATTCAGTACATATTTCGTACTGACCCCCTTTCCTCGGGGGCTGCGTTTTCATGTCGCGCAGGTACTAACGACAGGTTTGCCGATCCGTCTGTCTAGGATATCTTTTCCGCCATTTGGAGCGCTCTTTTATTCAGAGCCATCTTTTGGTACAGTCTGTCACTTCTATATGTGTATATTCTCGTTCATGGGTACGGCGGGGCCCTGTCCCGCCATATGATTCTGTTGGTCCGTTTAGAGGTCTGTAGACATGTTTGTGGGTTGGGATCTTTCTGTACAGCTGTGTGTATATGTTGTGTTTGGGCGATCCCATTCGCCGCGGCGGCCGGTCCGCATATATTTAAATGTTACTCTGTTGGCCCTGTGTGGCCTTTGTTGGTATTTTCTGCGTGCAGGGTATATGGGATAGTCCGTAAAACAAAGGAAACCCTGCCAAAATTTTTCTGGAAATTATCTAAATTGGAAATAAAGCCTTGTCGGCTTCTGCTATATACTAGAATGTGTTTAAGTGCCCAGATCGAGCACTAGTCACGTCCTACGGGGTTGGGTCGTGACAAAAGTGGTATCAGAGCGGTTCGTCCTCGGAATGTCTACAGACCGTGTCTAGTAGAGTCTTGTTTATCGGTGTGTTGTGCACCACACCTATAGACAGGAGGCTACAGGGCATTTAGGATACTACCCTTCTTTCTGTCTTAGATCGTGCGATAGAGTTGTGTTATCAGGATGATTCCTCCCTAACGAATTGTTACATTTGCAGTTATGCCTCCAAAAAAGGCGACAGCGGCCCAAAAGGCCAAGGCAGCAGCTGTGGGAGAGACTAGTCGGGCCCAGAGGGTTACCAGGGCCCATGCTCATATTGCTCCTGATGTTTTTCCCCCGGCAGAGGGCTCTTCCACACCGCCACATGTAGAGGAGATTGGAGCAGCAGCAGCTGCAGGTCGAGGGGCGGCTCCACCGCCAGCTCCCGCAGTTCCAGTACCTGAGCCTCCAGCTCCACGGCCAGGGACTAAGGATCAGACTATGAGAGAGGCAGTCCAGCTATTGACCAGACTTGTGGCAGGACAGGTTCAGGGGCACGGATTGGGAGGTGACCGAGCATATAGGCGTGACAGTTCGAGAGCTCGTGAGTTCTTGACTTGTGGCCCTCCAGAGTTCTTCGGGACAAAGCCTGAGGAGGATCCTGAGGAGTTTATCAGGAAGATGCGGCGCACCTTACATTTGATTAATGCTTCTGCGACAGAGTCAGTCACATTGGTTTCGTACCGGTTGTATGATGTAGCGGCTAATTGGTACGAGTCATGGGAGTTATCCAGAGGCGACGGCGCTCCCCCAGCAGTTTGGGATGATTTTTCTCAGGCTTTTCTTAACCATTTTTTCTGCCCCCGGAGCTACGGCGGGCCAAGGCTGACAGATTCTTATTGCTGAGACAGAGGGGTCGCAGTGTTCGAGAGTACAGTATGGAGTTCGACTCATTGGCCCGATACGCACCTGCTGTGGTAGCTACTATGGCTGACAGGATGCACAGGTACATTATGGGGTTGGACCGTTATTTTGTCGACAGCTGTTTGGTATTGGCTGCTCAGCCCGGCAAGGATATTGCCCGGATTCAGGCGCACGCCCAGGGCATGGAGGACCGGCATAGGGAGCGTCAGCCTGATAGGAGTCAGGATCGGAGACAGCCCAAGAGGGCCAGATCATCTGGGTATTCTGGAGATTTTCGGGGCAGACAGCCTCAGCAGCCGCAGCAGCCTAGCAGACATTTATCCCAGCCGGCACAGAGCGCACCCCCACAGCCTACAGGTCGCAGATTTGATAGCCCAGGGTATTCAGGAGCAGGTCAGAGCTCCAGGGCTTCAGGTTCGCGGACAGACAGGGGTTCTGGTCAGACGAGGCCACCTAGGCCTCAGTGTTCTTATTGTGGCAGATATCATCCGGGAGAGTGCTACAGAGCCACCGGTGTATGTTTTTCTTGTGGCCGTCAGGGCCATTCTGTGAGAGATTGCCCGTATAAGGGTAGTTCGGGTGGTGCAGCGCAGCTTACCGGGTCAGCCGCCGGGTCTTCATCTTCATCAGTGGCTATGCGCCCTACGGGGCCAGGTACTTCAGCACCAGCGGGTCGCGGCAGAGGCCGTGGTGGAGCTTCGGGTACTAGCGGTCCTTCGAACTGCATTTATGCTCTGTCCAGCCGCCAGGATCAGGAGGCATCGCCTAATGTCGTTACAGGTACATTATTGGTTTTCTCTCGGTCTGTGTATGCATTGATTGATCCAGGTTCGACTTTGTCATATATTTTGCCTCTGGTTGCTTGTAAAATTGGTATAACGTCTGAACCTATAGAGCCGTTTGAGTTAGCCACACCGATTGGGGACTTTATTGTAGCAAAACAGGTATATAAAAAACTGTTTTGTAATTGTATGTGGCCGTGACACTAAGGCAGAACTGGTGGAGTTAGATATGGTCGAGTTCGATGTTATTATGGGAATGGACTGGCTAGCCTCCTGTTATGCTAATGTTGACTGCCAAAATAAGGTAGTTCGTTTCCAGTTTCCCGGGGAGCAAGTTATAGAATGGGCCGGTAATACAGCATCGCCGAAAGGTAAGTTTATTTCATACCTTAAGGCGAAGAAAATGATCAGAAAGGGTTATTTTTATCATCTGGTTCGGGTACAAGACTTGACAGCAGAAACGCTGACTCTTCAGTCAGTTCCCGTGGTTAATGAATTTTCGGATGTATTCCCAGATGAGCTTCCAGGCCTTCCTCCGGAGCGGGAGATAGATTTTACTATTGATTTGCTTCCAGATACTCAGCCGATATCTATTCCCCCGTACAGAATGGCACCGGCAGAATTGAAAGAACTGAAAGAGCAGTTGAAGGATCTGTTAGAAAAAGGCTTCATCAGGCCCAGTACTTCGCCTTGGGGAGCCCCGGTATTATTTGTGCGTAAGAAAGACGGGTCGCTGCGTATGTGTATTGATTATCGGCAGCTGAATAAGGTAACTATAAAGAATAAATACCCCCTCCCCAGAATTGATGACTTGTTTGATCAGTTGCAGGGCGCCAAATATTTTTCGAAGATAGATCTTCGGTCAGGCTATCATCAGGTACGGGTACGAGAGGCTGATATTCCTAAGACAGCATTCCGGACCAGATATGGGCATTTTGAATTCAGAGTTATGTCTTTTGGGCTGACTAATGCTCTTGCGGTATTCATGGATTTAATGAACCGAGTATTCAGGCCGTTCTTAGACATGTTCGTAATTGTATTTATCGATGATATCCTGGTTTATTCTCGGTCCGAGGCAGAGCACGCAGATCATCTGAGAGCGGTACTTGGGGTACTTCGGCATCAGAAATTATATGCAAAATTTTCTAAATGTGAATTCTGGCTGGCTTCAGTGGCATTTCTGGGGTATATTATTGCAGCTGATGGTGTCCGGGTGGATACACAGAAGATTGAGGCCGTGAAAAATTGGCCCAGACCCACGATGCCCACAGAGGTACGTAGTTTCCTAGGGTTAGCAGGCTATTACAGAAGATTTGTGGAAAAGATTGCTTCGATTTCAGCGCCTTTGACAAGGCTAACTCAGAAGGGAGCCAAGTTCCAGTGGACTGATGCTTGTGAACGAAGCTTCCAGTTGCTGAAAGAGAAGCTGACTACAACCCCAGTTCTGACTCTTCCAGAGGGACCCGATGGATATGTTATTTATTGTGACGCTTCTGGCGTGGGATTGGGCTGTGTATTGATGCAGCACGGCAGAGTTATAGCTTATGCTTCTCGGCAATTGAAAAAGCATGAAAAGAATTATCTTACTCACGATCTGGAGCTTGCAGCGGTGATCCATGCCCTGAAGATATGGAGACATTATTTATATGGCGTTCATGTTGATATCTATACAGATCATAAGAGTCTCCAGTATATTTTCAAGCAGAAAGAGCTTAATTTGCGGCAGCGGAGGTGGCTGGAGCTCCTGAAAGACTATGATGTGGATATTCTGTATCATCCGGGCAAGGCTAATGTTGTTGCAGATGCGCTTAGCCGGAAATCTATGGGCAGCTTGGCAGATTTACAGCCAGACAGGAGAGAGATAGTCCGTGACATTCATCAGTTGGCTAATCTTGGGGTTCGTCTGGCCGATTCTGGAGGTACACGGATTTCTGTCCGAAGGGTTTCTGAATCATCTATTAAGGAAGATATCAAGCGGCATCAATATGAAGATCCTGTTTTGGCTCGATACAAAGACACAGCCTATGATAAGGAGAAGACTCCGTTCGAGTTCACTCCGGATGGGACCTTATTATTCAGGGGCAGGTTGTGTGTACCTGATATTGCAGGCCTTCGGCAGCAGGTTATGAGTGAAGCCCATTATGCTCGCTATTCGGTCCATCCTGGGTCTACGAAGATGTACCATGATCTTAGATGCCTATACTGGTGGGATGGCATGAAACGGGATATCGCAGAGTTCGTCGCCCAGTGTCCCAATTGTCAACAGGTCAAAATTGAACATCAGAAACCGGGTGGATTGTTGCAAGAAATGGAAATTCCGACGTAGAAGTGGGAGATCATTAATATGGACTTCATTACAGGTTTGCCTCGCACTCCACGGAAGTATGATTCCATCTGGGTTATTGTTGATAGGCTGACAAAATCAGCCCATTTTCTCCCCGTCAGAACTACTTACTCCGCTGAGGATTATGCCAGGCTTTATATTAAAGAAATTGTGCGAATTCATGGAGTTCCTATATCTATTATCACTAACAGAGGTGCTCAGTTCACAGCGAACTTCTGGACATCTTTTCAGGAAGGATTAGGGACTCAGCTGAGCCTGAGCACAACTTTCCATCCTCAGAGTGACGGACAGGCCGAGCGCACTATCCAGACGCTTGAAGATATGTTGCGGGCCTGCGTTATTGATTTCAGAGGTAGCTGGGAGGATCACTTGCCATTGATTGAATTTTCTTATAATAACAGCTACCATTCCAGCATCCAGATGGCTCCGTACGAGGCTTTATATGGTAGGAAATGCAGGTCACCTATCGGCTGGTTTGATATTGGCGAGACAGAGTTAATTGGCCCAGATATGATCCAGCAGGCCGTTGATAAGGTGAAACTTATCCGAGAGCGACTATTGGCAGCCCAGAGTCGACAGAAATCATATGCTGATAAACGGCGACGACCGTTGGAATTCCAGGTAGGCGATTGGGTATTCCTGAAGGTATCGCCTATGAAAGGCGTGATGCGGTTCGGCAGGAAGGGTAAGCTCAGTCCGCGTTATATTGGGCCTTATCAGATTATTAGAAAACTTGGAAATGTCGCCTATGAGTTAGATCTGCCATCAGATTTGGAAGCGGTACATCCGGTATTCCATGTGTCTATGGTCCGCAAGTGCATTGGTGATCCTTCCAGAATATTCCCTGCGGATGACATTCAGGTGACAGAGCAGTTATCTTACGAGGAACAGCCCGTAGCCATTCTAGACCGCCAGGTAAGAAAGCTCCGGAACAAAGATGTAGCCTCTGTTAAGCTGCTGTGGCGGAACAACAATAGGGAAGAAATGACCTGGGAGGCCGAAGAGGAGATGAAGAAGAAATACCCTCATTTGTTCCCTATGCCCTCAGGTAATCTCGAATCCTTGTTTAATTCCCTTTCAATAACGAATGTGCTGCCTATAAACAGAAACTCCCCCGGAGTATTCTCAGACCCTATAAGATTAATTTAACATTCGAGGACGAATGTTCTAAAGGGGGGGAGGATGTTATATCCCGTGTTTTCGCACATTTGGAAAATTAGAAATAATCTTGACTTGTATAAAATAAGGTTATAATTGGTTACATCTAGCACATGAGTTGGTTGTGAAAGAATATTAATGTGGAAGTGCCGAGGAAGTCTAAGGGCAAATTTGGAATTTTGGAAATTAGTTTCGGGATTTGTAAAACAAGGACTTAAATCCATTGGGCCAAGAAAATTGAAGAGAATAATGAGGCCCAAAAATCATGGGGTGGCCGGCCAACATGCCTTGGCCCAAACCCATGAAGTTGGTCATGTGACTAAGTCATGTGATCAACTTAAAGATAAGAGCTAACTTCATGAAAATTCAAGAAACAAAAAAAAAAAATTGAAGAACACCCCAAAAGGAGGCTCTCGGCCGAAACCCTTAGGAGAAAAAAAAATTCTAAGTCCTTCAATCTTCTTCTTAAAATCTTGTTCTTCTTGTATTCGTAGTAAGATCAGGACGCTCTCCAACGCGGTATAATTAGTTAAGCGAGGGAACAACGTTTGCGGCAAGTTGAAGTTCGGAGAAAAAGGTAAGAATTTTTATCTTTGTGTTATGAAGGCTTGTTTGTGTTGTAGTATATAGAAATGTGTTGATTGTATGGAAAAATGGAAGTTTGCAAAGTGAGTTTGGAATATGGCTTGTAGCCGTGGGTATGTGTGTATGGTGTGGTTATAATGTGTTGAATTCATGTTATATTCTAGTTGTGATTGTGATGAAATGCATATGGGAATTGAGAGTTGGATGAATTTAATTGATATTGATAAAATAGGCATATGGCCGTAGGGTGTGTTTGGCTTGGGATAGAAATGAATTAAGTTGTTTAGTGTGTAATTGTGATGATCATTGATGGGTTTAGAAATTGGAAGCATGTTATGAAGTTGTATGCCAAAGGTTTGATGTTTTGCACAAGTTATGACTTTGACGGAAAGTTGTATATTATGTATATCGAGTGTATAACTTGAGGAAATGATATGAAATGTTTCTAAATCTATACTGTGATAATCTTGATTGATAATGAATGTGAAATCATTGATATTAGTTTGAAAGTTTGGGTTGGAGAGAAGGTTATGGCAATTGTCGGCAAGTAGAACTAGTTGTGCCATATTATGTTTTTGATGTTCGTTGTTGATGTTGATGTTGTTGATGATTCTGAGCCGAGTTGAATTCTCGGGGGTGCTATATGTACAGGGGAAGTGCTGCCGAAATTTCGGTAGACAAATATGAGTTGAATTGAATTCGTAGCATCTATAACTTACAATTGGTAAATGTGACCATTTGCAGAGTTTCGACGAAACGGAGAGTGAGCTTCGATAGGCTTAAAAAGCTCAAAAGGTATGTAAAGCTACCCGATCCTTCTTTTGGCATGCCTAAGTGTATTAGAACCGGATTCGGGCCTCGAAAGACTTTCTGCCCATCGGAAATCCGCAAGTGAAAATATCACTTTTTCTTTCAATAAGATTAAACTCTTTTTGGTATGCTTTCTTGAAAATTATGCGAACTTTCCCCTAAACTACTTGGAAAGCTATAGAACGTCCGTAGAACCTTTGTAGGTGATCCCATAAGCTTAAAATATGTAATTTGAGCCCACCGCCTTGCTTGTCCCGAGGTGGGCCCACTATTCTCGGTTTTGCCCGTATTGTACTCCAGTCTTACTTTCGAGCGGTTTTTGAAAGAAATGTTTTGACTACCATTCTAATTTCCTAACAAACGTTGTTTCAAATATTCCATTAAGTCTGATAAACTGTTTTGATACTCGAAACTCATTTACTATGATCTCTTTCGATTTCATTGGATTGGTTTGTCTTTGATATGCCTCATCGAGTCTAAGGAAACATTTATGATATTTTGATTGCATTAGTCTCTCACTACTCCATTCGTGGATGCCCCAATGTTTCCCACACTGAGCCCGGGCCAGGATATGTTGTCAAGCGTGATCCTTTGCATTGTTCGCCGTGCCTCGATGTGAGGGGGCTGGTATACGCGTACATGGGTTTGTGGAGTATGCTGTGCCATGTACGCTTGTTCTGATATGATTTACTATGGCCATCTGATATGACATATTATGTTACGGGGTTATGCCCCTATTCTGATTCTTCTGTGTTGTGGCACCAGCGTCGGGAGGGTGGCCACGTTCTGTCTGCCGAGTCCCTTGGGAGGGGCCGGATTTGATATGACATATGTTTCTGCACATATTCCGCATGTTTTGAAAATATATATCTGATACTTTGTATTTTCTGTTTACTTTCTGTATGTTCTATACCAGTTATGATTTTGTTTCTGCAACTCAGGCTTTACATATTCAGTACATATTTCGTACTGACCCCCTTTCCTCGGGGGCTGCGTTTTTGTCACGACCCAACCCCGTGGGCCGCGACTGGCACCCTAACTGGGTACCCATACGTACCTACCTGACAGAATCGGCGTACCAGACAGAACATTTCAAAAAGGTGTTTACAGATTCAAGCCAATACAGATACGGCGCGCGCGAAAATATATATACATATGCATACTGAAACTTTTGCATAAGCCGATGAGGCTAACATAACAGACAGAGTCACAAAATCGTACGCACCTACCTGAACAGATGTAACCCGTAACCCACATACATATCTACAGGCCTCTAACAGACATACATAATCATATGACGGGATAGGGCCCCGCCGTACCCAGAGTTACCATACGTACAGAATATACAAATGTCAAAAGATATATACCAAGAGTACACGCTCCGGATCAAAGGAGCTCTCCAAACACAGCAGAATCAGAACCCTAGACTGGCGGCGTGTCACCGGGTGCGTCTGTACCTGCGGGCATGTAACGCAGCCCCCGAAGAACCGGGGGTCAGTACGAAAAATGTACCGAGTATGTAAAGCAAAAACCTAACAAACATAATCATAGCATGAACCGGAAGCATAGAAATATAACGGACAGAACCATAAATCAAACGGACGGACAGAATTATGGTCCAGACGGACGGGCAGAATCACAATCCATACGGACAAACGGAATAGTAATCTATACGGACAGACAGAATAATAATCCATACGGACAGACAGAATCAGAATCCATACGGATAGACAGAATCAGAATCCAATCAGACAGACAGAATCAGAATCCATACGGACAGACAGAATCATAATTCATACGGACAGACAGAATCAGAGTCCAATCAGACAGACAGAATCATAATAGGGCACAGGAACGTGGTCGCCACTCCTGCCTTTGGCGCCACAATATATCATATTTCAGAAGATTTCATATCTTCGAACATCTCCGTCACATACCACATCATATCATAACCACGGTAACCCCGGGGACAGATCACACGCCGAGAAACCGGACACATCATACTTCGTAACATATACACGGTAACCGGGGACGGACATATACCACAGTACCCCGGAACCGGACACATCATACTTCGGAATTCATACATGGGACCCGGCCCCTGACAAGGGACTCGGCGGCCCATCCGCACGATATAAACCGGCCCGGGATCTGGTGAAAGGAATCATAGCACATGCACGAACTGATTAATGAGAAACCACATACATACAGATCATTATACAAACCCAATCAAATTGAGTTAGGCCATATGGCGAGTCAAATTAGAGTATTCGGATAGCGTTCATAATACGCGCCTATATCCTACTTGGGAAGGCACGACAAATTATCACCGAAATCAGATTTCCAGATATCAAAACCATTTCGTAGGATTTATATAAAAATAGTCATGTCATGATCAGAATAATAGTCCAGATGTTACTTTTGAAAAACGGACAGGAATAAGGCAATTTAGGTCATACAAGAGGTATCGGGGCTCCGTGGGCCCACCTCGGACCAACCCGAGGCGACATACGTAAATTACTGATGATAGACCTTATGAGGTCATCCATAATCATTTGGAAGTATTCCGACTCCGTTTAGGAAAGTTTCGTACAAAAGTTCACTTTAAAGGCATTTTATAAGGAAATGGTTTCAATCGTACTGAAGGAATTGGAGCGGATTTCCATCTCGAATTCCGAGGAACAGAGTCGTATTCAAGGCTCGCGGCCGAGCCTATTACATTCAGAACATGCCTAAGAATAAAGGGGTAGGCTTTACATACCTCAATTGCGCCTTATGCTCGCTTAGCTTCACTTCCAATTTCGTCCAAAATCTACAAATGGTCAAGTTTGCCAAAAGTCAAATTCAAGCTTTTCAATAATCCAAACTTGTTACATACTTGCCTACCGAAATTTCGGCAGCATTTCCCCTATATATATAACATCCCCGAGACTTAGCTCGGCTTAATTTATCAACACAGCAACCCAGAAACAATATCAATAACAACAACAAGCATTACAAGACACATAATATGGCATAACTAGCCATCTTTCCGGCATAACATAACATCTTCCATTCCGACCTTACACTTTCAAACCAATCTTACCATTTTCATATTCATCACTTATCAAGGCCATTACAACATACGTCGGAGGCATATCATACCATTTTCACAAGATATACATAGGGTATACACCATATACTAGTTTCCTACCAAAGGCATAATTCACCCACAACTTCCAATCTTTTAGCAAACATATTCATGACATATTTCTATCTTCCAACTTCATCAATGATAATCATAATTTGCCTCTTAATACTTTCATTTCTATATTTACATAAGTTACAATGAACTTGCATGTTTTCCTACAACAACTGAACAACCATTTTTCCATACCAACAAGAGCCATTTTTCTTCCATTTATTTCACAATAACACAATTAACATACTAACGGAATTTAATTCACATTCCATCATCACCATAGTATCACACGACCATAACCTATTTTTTTCCAACTTCCACTAATTCATTCAACTTTCACTTTCAATACAATTTCTACCATCACCACAACTAGATTATAACTTAAATTCAAGTCACCATAAACATGCAATCATATACATATACACGGCCCATGTACATACACCCTTAACACACAAAATTTTCATACTTTTCATTCATTGCCACACACTACAACATATATACATATATTCCATGGTTTAAAAATAGTAAAAATTCTTACCTTTTCTCAACTCTTCCACTTGCCACAAATGGTAGTTTCTTGCCAAAATAATTATATCACCTTGAAGAGAATCTTGAGCTTAGTAGAAATTCCAAAAGGGATGGATTTTTTAACAAAGAATCAAGCTCCAAGATTTTTTTTTTCTTTTTCTCTTTCTCTTTCTCTTTGGCCGAACCTTGCCCCTTTGTTTTGCTCTCCACTCTTCTTTTCCTTTTTCTTGAAGTTTCTTGAATGAAAATGACACATAATCCCTCTATTTAATTATCTTATGGAAAATAAATAAGCCTTTATGGCTTGGGCCATATATGGCCGGTTGGGCCTCCCATTTTGGGCCTCATTTTTTTTTTTTTTTTGAGTCCAAATGGCTAAATTCTTGTTTTGCAATTTCCGAAACTAATTCTCAAAATTCCAATTTTGCCCTTGGCCTCCTTTCGTAATTCTACACCAATGTATTCATAGCCGACACATTCATACCAAGTAAGGTTCAAATATGGCCGTATTTATTACAAGTCAAGTTATCTCGAATTTTTTTTTGAATATGCAAAAATGCCGGATGTAACATCCTCCCCCCCTTTAAAACATTCGTCCTCGAATGTTAAATTGACCTCATGGGGCGTCATACTACTTCGGGAGGGTTCTTTTTAAAATTATCCTTCGTTGACTTCCCGATATGGATTCTTTACCAATATGATGGAATAATTCTTCACATTACCGACTCATATGCTTTCATAACGTATTTTCTCATATCCCACAGGGTCACTGGGCCATGAACTATATTCTAGTAACCGATGAATGCTTTTCGCTCTTTCACGGACGTTATGTCTCTTCTTCCCTTCCTTCAAAGCTTTTCAAACATTATAATTAATATCACTTCTTGTCACACCCCTCGGTTCCTTACCACATTATCATAATCCCACGTCATACCAAACAGATTCATAACTGGGATCGGACGCATAGAAGCATATCGGACAGATTCGTAATCGGAGGCAAACGTACTAAACTATGGCGGACAGATTCGTGATCAAGGTCAGATGTATGGGAGTATGTCAGACAGTTCCGTGATCAGAATTAGACGTACAGAGATATATCGGACAGATTCGTATCCAGAGTCAATCGTACAGAGGCATATCAGACAGAAATGTAATCAGACTCAGATGTACAGGGGCGTATTAGGCAGAACCTTATCAAAGTAAGAGGTGCAGAAGTATAACAGGTAGAGTTTTGATTAGAATCAGACCACTCCTATTAAAGATCCAGTGATTTACGAAAATTTCCCTTTGTCGACATTTCATTATTTACCCCGACAGTTATACCACGGATTATCTCTCCGAAACCTGTTCACTCATTCATAAACTTGTTCGTCAAATTGTCATACAAATCGTCTTACGTGTCGCTTATCGACTCTTTCAAAGATTCTGCTTATTCACATTTCTTATCCTTCATCTTTCCTACTATCCATACTCATTTTCTTTTCCAAATATCGTCGCACTAGACTAAGTGGTAACGTAACCGGAGTTTATCTATTATATATATTTTTGACGACATTCGTATCCTCGTCTCTGCTTCGTTTCATGTATTCAGTTTAGTAAAACCTTTCGTCTATCACAACATTAGTCGCCGGGGCTCGGCTCTTGATCCATATGGGCACCAGACGAAAATCATACACATACAAATACACACATACATATACATTTACTAATATCTTACTTGCGAACGTCTCCGACCGTTATTCAAATTCGCTCAATTCCTCGAGCGGTATTGCGCTTCTTCTTTTCGCCCATTTAGTCCGCACCGGTCTGCGCGACTCCTGTAAGGGCACTAGTTACTCCACACATTCTCTTTTCCTTTAGGTTGCCCCAAATTTCCATTTATATATATCATACTTACACTTGTGAAAAATTTTGTATTACTTCCCAGGGGGTCACCCATTCCAGAATTGCCCTGACCTTAGCACGCTTAACCTCGAAACTTTCATGCATTTTGACGCGTTAGGGCTGGTATAATTTCGTCGACAGCCCCGCACGACCTTTGTTACATAATTTAGGGCAGATCGGGGTCTTAATAAATTTTCAAAAAATTCTTGTAGTGGGTCCCACCCCGGGCAATACCATACAATTACCATGTTGTCTTTCTGAATCTTCAATATTCACCTTCATCTGGGGTTTCTAGATTCACACTGATAGTGGGGACATCTCAGTCACCCTTGCTTTTAACCACTAGGTCTTTAATCCTTTTAAACTTTCCGTCGTCGTCGTCGAATAATATTTTACAGATATCATACACACATCGGAAATTCTAGGAAACTTATGTACTCATAAATGACCAATCTCGGGTCTAACCTGGGGAGCTGCCGTGGGAACTGTGTCCATCATCATCGTCTTCTGTCTGGCCCCCACTCGCCTGGCCCCCGCTATTACCTGCGTCCAAATCAGAGGAGTATAGGTAGCCCGGCAATTCCTGGTTCACTGATGGCCAGGACAATGGACTGGAGTAGGGCGTAACACTCTCCGGGGAAGCCTGTCTAACATAGTGCTCTATCACAGGAGCTACTGGCACATCCCCGGAAACATCCTCCTCCGGCGTCCCAGAGGAATGCTCGAGAGGATCCGCATCATGGCCATCCTCCTCCCTGGGAGTAAGAAGCTCTGGAGGTATCGTCGCCGGGTCCTCCAAAGGGTAAGTATCATAACTATCTTCTCTGGGATCCTCTGCTCTGGGGATCAGAAACTCTGAAGGAATTGTCTATGGATCCTCCGAAGGGTCTGTCTCAATCGAGTAGCTGGGGATCTGCCTACTCGGTCCTGGTGATATCCTAGGGGCCTTCTTAGCACCCCCATCCCCATTATCAGAAGCAGTCCTCTTCATTCTTGTCAATCTACAATCGCCTGCAGGAAGAGGGTCAGAAACATTCTCTCCAAATACTGACACTGATGCTCTTTTTGGAGCCTCGCTGTAGATACAACAATTCGTAGGGAAGCAACATCGTAACCATACAGCTTTATCGCACGATCTAAGATCCAAAGAAGGGTAACATCCTAGATGCCCTGTAGCCTCTTGTTTATAGATGTGGTGCACAACACACCGATAAACAAGACTCTACTAGACACGGCCTGTACACATACCGAGGACTAACCGCTCTGATACCACTTCTGTCACGACCCAACCCCGTGGGCCGCGACTGGCACCCTAACTGGGTACCCATACGTACCTACCTGACAGAATCGGCGTACCAGACAGAACATTTCAAATGAGTGTTTACAGATTCAAGCCAATACAGATACGGCGCGCGCGAAAATATATATACATATGCATACTGAAACTTTTGCATAAGCCGATGAGGCTAACATAACAGACAGAGTCACAAAATCGTACGCACCTACCTGAACAGATGTAACCCGTAACCCACATACATATCTACAGGCCTCTAACAGACATACATAATCATATGACGGGATAGGGCCCCGCCGTACCCAGAGTTACCATACGTACAGAATATACAAATGTCAAAAGATATATACCAAGAGTACACGCTCCGGATCAAAGGAGCTCTCCAAACACAGCAGAATCAGAACCCTAGACTGGCGGCGTGTCACCGGGTGCGTATGTACCTGCGGGCATGTAACGCAGCCCCCGAAGAACCGGGGGTCAGTACGAAAAATGTACCGAGTATGTAAAGCAGAAACCTAACAAACATAATCATAGCATGAACCGGAAGCACAGAAATATAACGGACAGAACCATAAATCAAACGGACGGACAGAATTATGGTCCAGACGGACGGGCAGAATCACAATCCATACGGACAAACGGAATCGTAATCTATACGGACAGACAGAATAATAATCCATACAGACAGACAGAATCAGAACCCATACGGATAGACAGAATCAGAATCCAATCAGACAGACAGAATCAGAATCCATACGGACAGATAGAATCAGAATTCATACGGACAGATAGAATCAGAGTCCAATCAGACAGACAGAATCATAATAGGGCACAGGAACGTGGTCGCCACTCCTGCCTTTGGCGTCACAACATATCATATTTCAGAAGATTTCATATCTTCGAACATCTCCGTCACATACCACATCATATCATAACCACGGTAACCCCGGGGACAGATCACACGCCGGGAAACCGGACACATCATACTTCGTAACATATACACGGTAACCGGGGACGGACATATACCACAGTACCCCGGAACCGGACACATCATACTTCAGAATTCATACATGGGACCCGGCCCCTGACAAGGGACTCGGCGGCCCATCCGCACCATATAAACCGGCCCGGGATCCGGTGAAAGGAATCATAGCACATGCACGAACTGATTAATGAGAGACCACATACATACAGATCATTATACAAACCCAATCAAATTGAGTTAGGCCATATGGCGAGTCAAATTAAAGTATTCGGATAGCGTTCATAATACGCGCCTATATCCTACTTGGGAAGGCACGACAAATTATCACCGAAATCAGATTTCCAGATATCAAAACCATTTCGTAGGATTTATATAAAAATAGTCATGTCATGATCAGAATAATAGTCCAGATGTTACTTTTGAAAAACGGACAGGAATAAGGCAATTTAGGTCATACAAGAGGTATCGGGGCTCCGTGGGCCCTCCTCGGACCAACCCGAGACGACATACGTAAATTACTGATGATAGACCTTATGAGGTCATCCATAATCATTTGGAAGTATTCCGACTCCGTTTAGGAAAGTTTCGTACAAAAGTTCACTTTAAAGGCATTTTATAAGGAAATGGTTTCAATCGTACTGAAGGAATTGGAGCGGATTTCCATCTCGAATTCCGAGGAACGGAGTCGTATTCAAGGCTCGCGGCCGAGCCTATTACATTCAGAACATGCCTAAGAATAAAGGGGTAGGCTTTACATACCTCAATTGCGCCTTATGCTCGCTTAGCTTCACTTCCAATTTCGTCCAAAATCTACAAATGGTCAAGTTTGCCAAAAGTCAAATTCAAGCTTTTCAATAATCCAAACTTGTTACATACTTGCCTACCGAAATTTCGGCAGCATTTCCCCTATATATATAACATCCCCGAGACTTAGCTCGGCTTAATTTATCAACACAGCAACCCAGAAACAATATCAATAACAACAACAAGCATTACAAGACACATAATATGGCATAACTAGCCATCTTTCCGGCATAACATAACATCTTCCATTCCGACCTTACACTTTCAAACCAATCTTACCATTTTCATATTCATCACTTATCAAGGCCATTACAACATACGTCGGAGGCATATCATACCATTTTCACAAGATATACATAGGGTATACGCCATATACAAGTTTCCTACCAAAGGCATAATTCACCCACAACTTCCAATCTTTTAGCAAACATATTCATGACATATTTCTAACTTCCAACTTCATCAATGATAATCATAATTTGCCTCTTAATACTTTCATTTCTATATTTACATAAGTTACAATGAACTTGCATGTTTTCCTACAACAACTTAACAACCATTTTTCCATACCAACAAGAGCCATTTTTCTTCCATTCATTTCACAATAACACAATTAACATACTAACGGAATTTAATTCACATTCCATCATCACCATAGTATCACACGGCCATAACCTATTTTTTTCCAACTTCCACTAATTCATTCAACTTTCACTTTCAATACAATTTCTACCATCACCACAACTAGATTATAACTTAAATTCAAGTCACCATAAACATGCAATCATATACATATACACGGCCCATGTACATACACCCTTAACACACAAAATTTTCATACTTTTCATTCATTCCCACACACTACAACATATATACATATATTCCATGGTTTAAAAATAGTAAAAATTCTTACCTTTTCTCAACTCTTCCACTTGCCACAAATGGTAGTTTCTTGCCAAAATAATTATATCACCTTGAAGAGAATCTTGAGCTTAGTAGAAATTCCAAAAGGGATGGATTTTTGAACCAAGAATCAAGCTCCAAGATTTTTTTTTCTTTTTCTGTTTCTCTTTCTCTTTGGCCGAACCATGCCCCTTTGTTTTGCTCTCCACTCTTCTTTTCCTTTTTCTTGAAGTTTCTTGAATGAAAATGACACATAATCCCTCTATTTAATTATCTTATGGAAAATAAATAAGCCTTTATGGCTTGGGCCATATATGGCCGGTTGGGCCTCCCATTTTGGGCCTCATTTTCTTTTTTTTTTTTGAGTCCAAATGGCTAAATTCTTGTTTTGCAATTTCCGAAACTAATTCTCAAAATTCCAATTTTGCCCTTGGCCTCCTTTCGTAATTCTACACCAATGTATTCATAGCCGACACATTCATACCAAGTAAGGTTCAAATATGGCCGTATTCATTACAAGTCAAGTTATCTCGATTTTTTTTTTGAATATGCAAAAATGCCGGATGTAACAGTTTTCATGCCGCGCAGGTACTGACGACAGGTTTGCCGATCCGTCTGTCTAGGATATCGTTTCCGCCATTTGGAGTGCTCTTGTATTCAGAGCCATCTTTTGGTACAGTCTGTCACTTCTATATGTGTATATTCTCGTTCATGGGTACGGCGGGGCCCTGTCCCGCCATATGATTCTGTTGGTCCGTTTAGAGGTCTGTAGACATGTTTGTGGGTTGGGATCTTTCTGTACAGTTGTGTGTATATGTTGTGTTTGGGCGATCCCATTCGCCGCGGCGGCCGGTCGGAATATATTTAAATGTTACTCTGTTGGCCCTGTGTGGCCTTTGTTGGTATTTTCTGCGTGCAGGGTATATGGGATAGTCCGTAAAACAAATGAAACTCTGCCAAAATTTTTCTGGAAATTATCTAAATTGGAAATAAAGCCTTGTCAGCTTCTGCTATATACTAGAATGTGTTTGAGTGCCCAGATCGGGCACTAGTCACGGCCTACGGGGTTGGGTCGTGACAGGTTAAGTACGCCTAGTCCACAGAGTGTAATTAAAACATATTAAGAATCGTGAATGAGGTTAAGAAGTGTTACGTTATAGGATGGATTACGAACAGGATGCAATGTGAATACCATAAGGATTGTTATAGAAATGAGTAAAGCCTAGCGAGGAAGTAACTAAAGGATATGATGTGATTAGTGTGAAACGGAAAAGCAAATGTAGAACGAATAAGAAAGACTTACAAAAGTTCTATAGGGAAAGTTCATAATAGAAGTCAAGTGGTAACGAAAGTGCAAGCGAGCACAGGAAGAGAAGGAGTTAATAGAAGGAAGAAGATAAGAAGAAAGCGAGTGGGATTACAGTGTAGCGATATGTTATGACGTGTATAGCTAAGAAAACGAGTAAATAAGCGACAGAATTGTGAAAGACCAACCTAAAGTTAGATGAGCAACGAGACAGAATGAATGCCAGAAATGACTGGTATGATAAGAATAGACAGGGATAAGCAGAGTGCGTTTTGAGAATGAGAAAGAGGTTATGTAGAAGTAATGTTTTCCGAAGGATATAGTGGTAGTATAAGATTTCTTGTGCATAGAATAAAAGATGGACATAGACTGGAGATGTGGTAAGGGAATATTAAAGGAAACACCCAAGATAGATGTAATTAATTGAGTATGGGTATAGAGCGAAAGGGAAATATATAGCTACGAGCTTAAAGGTATAGTACAACGATGAGGTTATAAGATAAGATTGTCATTTTGATGAACCTGATATGAATTTTAGTAAGTTAGAAGTTGGTACCGGGTACACAACAAGGGTAAAGAGCATAAGGCATAAAGGAGTATTACATGTATACGACTTCACCTCGGGAACAGTGAAATCCTTAAAGGACAGGGACTGTAGGTTGAAGAATAAATGATGTATTGTAAATTCATTAGAGGAAACAAATGATACAAGTTGGGATAAAGATAATTTACAAGAGGACTTTGGACACTTATCATCGGAATATAAGTGCTACCTAATTGAGAATTTGGAATGACTACAGGTACTATATATCGAAAGGTTCTCGTCACTTCCTGATTTTGATTAAGGTTTCGTACATGGATAACCAAAGTTATAAATTATAAGAAACGACATGGGTATGGTACAATATACCAAATGAATTGAAAAAAAGGACCAGATGAATTTGAGATTGGAAATAGGGACATAAGGCGGAATATAAATAGATAATGATGTAGGTACACCCAAAAGGGGGGGGGGGGGGGGAAGCGGATGAGAGAGATGTAAGTGTAAGATGAAAACAACCGACACTGCAGCACATTTAATGTGAATACTTAAACTTTAAGTAAGATCCCTTGCTGAAACAAGTTAGTAAGATTTGAAAGCCAGAAATAAACGGATGGAAGCCAAGATGGTATTTGAGACAGTGCTGAGAATTATTAGTGAAGACCTTAGGTAATATGCTTCAACTGCCTAGAAGCATAAGCGACAACTTTACCGTGTTGCATCAATACACAACCCAATCCAACACCTGAAGCATCACAATATACTACATAGCCATCTGCTCCTTCTGGAAGAGTCAAAACTGGTGCTAAAGTTAACTTATCCTTACACGTCTGAAAACTCTGCTCACAAGCATCTGTCCATTGGAACTTAGCCGATTTCTGAGTTAACTTAGTCAATGGGGCTGAAAGAGAAGAAAATCCCTCTACGAACCTTCTATAATAACCTGCCAAGCCCAGTAAACTACATATCTCTGTTGGTGTGGTGGGCCTTGGCCAATTCTTCTCACCCTCAATCTTCTGGGAATCCACTCTAACGCCTTCTTCTGAAATAATGTGACCCAGAAAAGCCACCGAGTTCAACAGAACTCACACTTAGAAAACTTGGCATACCACTCTTTATCACAAAGAATCCCAAGCACTGTTCGCAGATATTCTGCATGATCGGCCTCTGACGGCGAATAAACCAGAATATCATATATGAACACAATCACGAACAAATCTAGAAAAGGTCTGAATACACGATTCATCAAATTCATGAATACAGCTGGGGCATTAGTTAGCCCGAATGACATACCAAGAAACTCATAGTGGCCATATCTAGTCCGGAGTGCCGTCTTCGGAATATCCTCTTCCTTGACCCTGACTTGATGGTATCCTGATCTCAAGTCTACTTTCGAGAAATGCTTAGCACCTTGCAACTGATCAAATAAATCATCGATCCTCGGGAGTGGATACTTATTCTTTATGGTCACTTTTTTCAACTGCCTATAATCGATACACATTCGCAAAGAACCATCCTTCTTTCTTACAAATAACACTGGGGCTCCCCATGGCGAGGTACTAGGCCTAATAAAGCCCTTCTCAAGTAAATGTTTCAACTGCTCCTTCAATTCCTTCAACTTCGCAGGTGCCATCCTATAAGGAGGAACAGATATTGGCTGAGTGTCTGACAATAAATCAATGGCAAATTCAATCTCCTTCTCTGGGGGAATGCCTGGAAGCTCATCTGGAAACACTTCTGGGACATCATTAACCACAGGAACAGACTGAAGAGTCGGCGACTCTGCTTGCACATCTTGAACTCGAACTGGGTGAAAGATATACCTTTTTTGATCATCTTCTCTACCTTAAGGTATGAAATAAACCCGCCCCTCGGCGAAGCAACATTACCCTTCCACTCTAGGACTGGCTCACCGAGAAACTGAAATCGAACTATCTTTGTTCTGCAATCAACATTGGCATAACAGGAAGCCAACCAATCCATTCCCATAATCATGTCGAAATCAATCATATCTAGCTCAATAAAATCTACTACGGTGTAACGGTCACAAACTATGACAACACAGTCTCGGTATACTCGTGTAGATATAACTGAATCACCAACTGGTTTAGACATTTCAAAAGGTCTAATCAACTTGGTCTCTACCCCAAACTTACAAGCAACAAATGGGGTAACATATGATAAAGTGAAACCTGGATCAATCAGTGCATACACATCATGGGAGGAAACTGATAATATACTTGTAACAACATCAGGAGACGTCTCACGATCCTGCCTACCAGCTAGTGCATATACGCGGTGCTGAGGACCGCTCGAGCTGGATGCTACACTCCTCCCTCTACCTCGTCATGCTGGCGTCTGAAAAACTTGTCTTGAAGGGCGCACTACAGAAAAAGAACCAGCTATAGATCCTGTAAGATAAACAGTGCCCATGCTACCTCCTAACGGATAATCCCTCATCATATGGCCTCGTCGGCCACAAGAATAACAGGCATTTGATCCCAATTGGCACTGCCCGATATGTAGTTTACCACACTGGGCACACCGTGGCAAGGGTGGCCTCATCTGTCCTGACTCTGGTCTGTACTGGGAGCCTGATGCTCTAGAACTATGGCTCGCCCCAGATTAAGAAGACCGATCAAACCTCGAACCTAAAAATCGCGTTGGTGCACTCCTACCGAATGATATGAACACTGGGAATGATATTGCCTCTGTCCTCACTTGGACTTACTCCCAGTGTCAAAAGATCTAGCCCTCTTACCATGGCCTCGGTCACGGTCATGCTCTGCACCCCTCTGACGCTTCTGATCTTCTAGATTCTGTGCATAGGACTGTATACGGGAGATGTCCATGCCTGGTTGTAGTGCAGCAGCTGTAAAAGCATCTATCAAATGTGGCCCTAAACCATCCACAAAGCGGTGAACTCCGTCCTCCATCTCAGCACAAAGAATTATATTTGTAGATAATTGAATTATATTTCTAACCATAGGTCGTGGGCCCTCACACGATATCGGGATAAAGAGTTATGATCTTTTTACTGAACGAAGGTACAGTCAGAGAAAATAAGCCAGCGCGAACGCGCTGAAGGAAAAATAAGTCGGTCCAGGCAGAACCTTGACCATTCTATAAAAGGGAGAGGCCTTCATATTTTCGTCCAAAACACAATCAAACCTCCCCAAACCTTCCAGAATACTCTCCAACTTTCCGCCACCAACTTTTTAGCCCGAAACCAGGTATAATTCCCAAATCCCGGTCCAGACGGTGTATAGTGGCAACTACAAAATTGTGTATTAATGCACTGTGGCTTAAGCTCAATGTAGAGGAGTGAAGATATAGCATTCTTATCGAAGTAAAGGTATGAATCTCTTGCTATTAACGTTAATCTTAATTTATTCATGGAGAAGGAGTTGTTAAATTGTTGTAAATTAATTCTGTTGGTGGAAATATGGGATGAACACCAATGGGCTGTTCTATGGAATAATTTGATAGGGGAAATGATGTTATTGATTTTGGTATTCTTATTGTTGTTTTGGTTGTTGAATTGAGAATTCGGGCTGGGCATATAAACAGGGGAGACGCTGCCCGATTTTCGGCAGAATATAGAATTGTATAATTTGAAACTTGGTACAAGTGTGCGATGAAGAGGCTAACGTTAGTGTGAATCCTCTTAAATGTAGACTTACGAGCTCAGACACATACGCGTAGCCAATAGGAGGTTGAACAGGTATGTTAAGGCTCATCCTTTTCTTTCAAAAGGCATGATTCCTATGTCACGATTGCATGAATGCTTCCGTAACTTCCTGTTTTCAAAAGTTAGAAGTCTATGGTCCCAAGGCATGATTACTTTCCCGATAACCCGTCAATGTTTTCCAAAATATCCGTATTTTTTTTTCCAAAATAGAGGTTTATGGTTTTGTAAGCTTTTATGACAACAACGATAGATATGTTTTACAATGACAACGAGGATGTCAAGGATGAGAATATTTCTATGATGACTATGATGAGAACGATTTCATGTTTAAAGGTTCCAAGCTTATGGTTTCAATGACGGTATAAGAATGTTGAGCTATTTCTTGACCTCTCAATTTTATCCACGGATGTTGACTATTTTTAAAGATTTCAAAGTTTATGAATTGATGCCTTATGAGATTATGATTTTATTTTATGTTCTCTCTTAATGCTATTCTTCATTGATAGTCTCACCTTATAATAATTGCCCCTTCAAGGTGAGACACGATGATCATGATGATTCCATAATATAATCGGAGGTTACCGACCTTACATCACTCCGATAGATACATGACTTTCTTTGGGCTCTCATGCATGCTGCTTATATGATATATGTATATGTATATGTATATGGGGAATATGGGGAAAAAGGGACACATGTTGCGCTATAGACGCATTGCCACCTGGTCAGTTGGCGTAATATGATATCATCCCGGACGCGGGATGCCCGGACGCGGGCCATATGTGGTTACATGAATCGGAGCCGACGTTGCTCGGCAACATGATATGTTCTATTTTTTATATATATAAACAAGAAATGTTTTTCAAAGAAAGCTAAGCATGCATGGCATCCGCCCTAAGAGGCACCCAAATGTACAGGTTACTCTTTTATCTTACGATATGCTCTATATTTCCATTCTGTTCTTATTCATACTTTACATCCCTTACTACGTTATTATTTATGCCTTACTACGTTATTATTATGCCTTACATACTCGGTACATTACTCGTGCTGACGTCCCTTCTTGTGGACGCTACGTTCATGCCCGCAGGATCAGGTAGCCAGTCGGACGATTCACAGCAGTAGGACCTCCCCTCCGCGGCAGTCGATACGCTCCATTAATCTGGAGCCACACCCCTTTTGGTATGCTATTCGGTTACGTACCTATATGGGTACGACAGAGCCTTGTCCTGTCATTTCTACAGTTTGTATTCTATAAAGGTCTATAGACAGTGATACGTAGTTATGTTGTTATACAACCTCGTCAGCACCCATTTTGTGGTACAGTATATATGTAGCGGCCAAATCGGCTCACGCTATTATTTTCAGTATTTATGTTTATATGTATGCGTTGGCCGTGAGCTCCCGGTACGGTGTCTTTTATGTTGATTATTCGGGAGACAGTATAGCACAGTTACAGATTGTATATGGGCCCAGGACAGTCAGTGAGAAGTAAATGCAAGCACAGGAGTGCTTGGCCAGTAGTGGTCGGGCACTTGTTACAGCTCATCGGTTTAGGTCTTGACAATTAGCTAGTCGAAAATAGGATGGCGCTTAAAGTCGGGAAAATGAATGATTGATTGAAGGGATAGAATTGGTGGCGTGTGGTTGAAATTCATGGTTGATGAAGGAGGGTGTTAAATAAACTATGTTGTGAGGTATTAAAAGTGCTTAGGAAGGTTAGTCACTATTTTCCAAAATATATCCTACCCGTCCCTTAGCCTACGTCACAATCGTGCAAGTCCTAAGTGATCCTAAACTCATCTCACTCTAATTTGTAGAACGGTTACACTACGGGCAAGCTTATGGTTCGTCCATTTTGAGCAGTGGATATTCTTTGTGAGAATAAGCGATCTTGTGTGCAACTTATGTCCATTGAAATAAGTCGTCAACTTTGTTTGAAATATGGATTACTCTCTTTTGGGTGAGGACACATGATTGATACGAGATGGGCGAAGTACTCCCACTCGGTCAAGTAGCAGACTCTTTGCTCTTTGAGTGGTGTCTGGAGTCATATGCATGTTTTTGAACGTATCGTTTCCTGAAAGGTTTGGTTGCCAATATTTGGATTCGTAAGAAAATGTTGTTTTGAACCAGTTGGCATGCCTTTTGAGAGGAGTGGCTCAATGTGTATGATTTAATGCAATTACGAAACTTTCATATCCACTGAATCCTGATGTAGACCTGTTCGAATGGCATGGTTAAGTACAGTACTAGGGAATGTATGATAAGTGTTTGCTCGAAGGCGAGCAAATTCTATGTGGGGGGTGTTGATATTTGGCACAAATATCTGTTTTAGTGTCATTTGCATTTCACTTCTTAGTACTTTAATGGCAGTTTTGAATGCAAATTGTTGTATAGAAGCTTATTTTGGTATGCTTGTATGAATAGGTACAACAAGGACCAAAAGAGGGTATTCCGAGCAGTTTTTGATTGATTCCGAGGCTTTGCACATTGATTGAATGTTGGGAAGGAAGTTCCAGCACTTGAAGGCAGAATCTGATCACTGAAGGGTCTCATGCGTTGGCCATGCGTCGCACAACCAGCGCAAAAAAAACCCCATCTCTGAATCTCAGACAGGCCATGTATTGGCCATGCGCCGCACAAGCAACACACAAAGGAGATCATAATCATAAGACAACCATTTTTTTTTCATTTGGAAAACATAATTAATTTTATATACATACGCCCTTCGGCTATCAAAATAGTAATATATATACACCATAGTAGCATCGTGAGACCATACTACCTATACTTACGTATCTACGAGCCCCTACTAGAGTACTAGACATACGGACGGGACAATACCCCGTCGTGCCCAAAATACATATACATATATATACAAAAAATTATAAACCCGATTAGAACCTCCGGTATAAAAGAGTGCTCCTGCAAATCTGCTGATAGCTCCTAAAGGTCTGCCGTCTCCCTGTCTACCTGTGGGCATGAACACAGCGTCCAAAGAAAACAGACGTCAGTACGAATATTGTACTGAGTACGTAAGGCTTGAATGAAATAAACATGAAAGAGAAATCATAAGTCATAAGGAGAAGGCAAAACCTGCGCGACCTTTAAGGATGAATGCATTTCATACATTTATCATATATACGTAATCGTCGTACATGAATCATCATAGCGCATACATCATTATGTCATATAATTCATTGTCATAGTACCGTATCTGCTCATACACATAAAACATTATCCGTATTCGGCCACGTAGTGGCTCGACATTATCCGTATTCGGCCACATAGTGGCTCGACAATATCTGTATTCGGCCACATAGTGGCTCGACAATATCACATACATGTCTTCCGTATTCGGCTGCGTAGTGGCTCGACCATATCACATACATCATAATAAGGATCAGTATATTTCATCATCATCATTACCATCATATACATCTTATTGGCTTATGGTAACCTTATCATAGAGCATACATTTGAATTTAAAGACAACCTGTGAAAATCATATCATGTGCGTAGCATGAATTTCGTATACATATCATATGACATATTCTATAATCTCTAGACTTAGGCTCATCATTATCATCCTCGTATCTATGGCATATCTCTTACCTCTATCTCATATGAAATCCTCTATGAACATAAACTAATAATTTTTCGGGACATTGGTCGTAGGACGTGCATTAGAGCTTATAGACAATCTGTAACAATATCAGGGTGACATAAGGTCGAGAACCCCCGATTTTATTATGAAGCATTCATAAATATTCTGCCTCACCTCGAAGGAATTAGTATATAAGGTGAGTGTATACCACAAGAAATACCAATAGATCATAGTTAATAACATTAGCATTGTAGAAACCTTATACCATGAACTCTAGAATCTTTAGACTTAAGCTTATCATCTTCATTATCGTGCTCATAACATGCCTCTTATCTTTATCTCACATGGCTATTTATGATCATAAACACTTAATTTTCCGGAAGGTAGGAAGGTCGTGGAGAGGTAGGGAACATAATATCATAGAAGTTACATAAGGATCATTAGTTCCGTAAGAATGTTGTATCCTAACTTTAGAACTTCTAGATTATATTCATTATCGGTATCGTCATGATCGTAACATATCTCTTCTCTTTATCTTGTGATGCTCTTTATAATTGCAGACTCATAGTTTTTGATACGTAGGAAAATCATGAAGAAGGAGGGAACATCATGCTATAGGATTCATGCCTTAGAAAGAAGGGACTAGCCTTACATACCTTTTCCTTTAGCTATTCTACCGCTTGATCATTCTCCTTCAATGCTCGTGTCTTTACCTTCAAGGGAATTCGTATTAACATTAGTTAAACAATTATAAGAACGTGTTTCCATTTATAGGGAAAATTGGGCAACATTTCATTTATTTATAAAACTTTCCTCATTTTACAAATAAACTCCCAACATCCATCACAACATTCAAAATATAATAGACAACAATCATCATCCATCTCTATTATCCGCATTTCAAAATTTCTCTTCATTTTCTCCATAATCATGGTCATAGCTCATTATTGCATTTCCTCACATATAATATACATTCCGTGTTCTAAATGTCATTCATAACATATTTACAATCACAATATATCCATATTCATGATTCATTCCAAACTACTATTCAACAATAGCACTCTTCCCACATTTATGACCCATTTTCTATATTCTTCAACAATCCAAGTGTTTCAACTTCTCAATATCTTAAACATCATGAGAATATCATAAAACTTACCTTAGATATTGTAGGAACAAGCCTTGAGTGGTATTACTCTTCTTGCAGCAAAACCCTAGTTCACCTCTATTGAAATTTCTTGGCTTAGATGAACTTTTGCTAGGTTTCATACACTTGTTTTCATAGATTTGGTGTAGTTGATCATGATTTTTTCCCTTGAATTCTTGTAGATGAAGTTTGTGGAACCTTCTAGAGGTCTTGAGAGATGAATAAGTGTGTGTGAAAATGAAAAAAATTAAGTGGGACCACATTTATATAATTAGAACTACTCAGCCCGTCGGGACTTCCACGGACACTTTCACGGTCCGTGGAACACTTCACGGTTCGTGGAAGTGGTCGTGATTCACCATTGGCCAGACATCATCTCTGCTGGGTATTCTATGGACTAGTATACAGTCCATGGAAAGTTTCACGGTCCGTGAAACATGGCCGTGGAACTCACAGCTTTTCTGAAGTTGTTCTCGTCGTTTCGTTTGATCTCCAATCCTTATATAACCTCCTTAACACTTGTTTAATACTTCATTAATGATCTAAAAGTACCTATAACTCGTCCTGAAAACCTTACCAAACAATCCTTAATCCCATAGTTTATGAAATCTTTCTTAATCCTCACTTATACTCCACTTATCCTTATCAATCCTTATTCCATCAATTCATATAGCTTCAAGATCTTAACGTACGCATTCTAAGACCACCAAATATTCTTCTTATAGTATTAAGAACTTCTTGTTACCCTCAAGCTCGCATTGGTTCATTCACTATGCGACGTCATGAAATTTCCAAGGTGTAACATTTTTCCCCCCTTTTGGAACATTCGTCCTCAAATGTTAAACACTCGGGAATTCTACGAAATTCTCGCTAGAGTTTCCCCTGTAATATGGCAATACCGTACTGTCACAACAACCCATAATAATATTTCCTCATAGGGCCACAACACGATATAACAATAAATTGGCCATACACGACCAAAAGCATGAAAGAAAGCACACATACCTCATAGTGCTAGTGTTTCATCTAGAATCTCTCCCGGGGGTTGGAATAAGTGTGGATACCTAAACTTCATACTCTCATATTCATAGAACATATTGACGAAATAGTTTACATGATAAGGGAGCTTTCATTTATAAATAACTTAGTCGGTAGCGTATGTCACTCTTTCATTTTTATTTCTAACTGACCCTATATTTTCTCTATTCCTCCGCAACTACTATCTTGGAGGTTCTACTACTCACACCCTACTTCCTTAAAACTTGTGTACCATCGTCCTTACAATCCCCTTTAAGTCTCATCGGTAGTACTTTTAAAGGTATTTCATGTAGATTACAAGTGATGGATCAATACTGTCCTCAAGGATATATATAAATATTACTAATACCACATATCGTACTTTACCGATTACCGTCGCTACATAGCATAAAACCTCTCAATTCATACTTGTTTAATATTACAAATATTTGTTTCTCTTTTCACACATTATCAAAGGTGCATATATACCTGTGACGGCATTGGGGAATGACTTTGGATCCTGTCACTCAGCTAAAGCATATATACAGGGCTGAGTGGCACCTGAAGTAGATGCTCCCCATCTGCCTCTACCTCGACCTGCTAGAACTGGGGAAGTCTGCCCTCCCAGGCGCACTGAAGAAGAACCCGCTACTGATCCTGCGGGCTGAACCGCATGCCTACCACCTCAAAATGGACACTCCCTCATAATATGACCTGACTGGCCGCAAACATAACAAACATCTGAACCCAATCGTCACGTTCCCCAATATAGCTTACCGTACTGGGTACATTGTGGTATAGATGATCTCCTCTGGCCTGAATCACTCCTATACCGATAGCCCGACTCTGTGAAACTAATCCGGTCTGGGATGACTAGAGCGATCGGACCGCTAGCCTGCAACTCGTGGGGGCACACTAGTCGCCGACTGGCCTAAGTGTCTAGAATATGTCTGCCTCGATCCCCCTCTATAGTCGCTATCAGCACCTATGGATCTGGCCTTCTTACTTTTCCCCTGATCCATATCACGCTCGCCCTTTTGCGAACGTCGTTGCTCTTCTAGATTTTGAGCATGGGCTTGAATGCGGTAAATATCTATCCCGTCTTGCAATGAAGTCGTTAAGCAATCTTTGAACAAATGTGGCCCTAGGCCACTCACAAACCTATGCACTTTATCTCCCATATCGGCCACCATAGCCGGGGCATATCTAGCCAATGAATTGAATTGAAGGCTATACTCCCGGGCACTCATATTTCCTTGTTTCAAATTTAAGAACCTATCCGCTCTAGCTCGGCGGACCTCGGGTGGCAAGTAGTGGCGAATGAAAGCATCTACAAATTCCTTCCAAACCGGGGGAGGAGCATTCTCTTTTCTTGATGATATCCAATTATTATAACATAAAACTGCCACATCCCTGAGTCTATAAGATGCTAACTCCACAGATTCAGTTTCGGAGGCATGAATAATCTTCCATGTTCTCAGCATTTCATCAATAAAACCTTGAGGGTCTTCATCCGGCTTTGACTCAAAAAACTCCGGGGGATTCAAACTCATAAAATCACGGGCTCTAGTACTAACGGCCCTGTCACATGAACTCGAACCCTGTCGCTGTGCCTGGGCGGCAACTAGCTGTGTCAATAAGTGGATATCCTCGGTCACTTGTTGACCCGAAGCAACTGGTGGAGGAACTGGAGCTGAAGCTCCTTCTTGGTCTTCTACATTGGGTGGGGTGGAGGAAGTATTAGATGGGGCCTCGTTATATGACTCGCCTTCTTCTACATTCATCGGTGGCTCTCTTTCTACCCGCCTTTTCGCCATAGTCTTGCCCTTCTGAGCGGCCATAGCTTCTCCTTTTGGCGGCATTTCTGAAATAACAACACACCATTAAGAGGGAAAAATCTTATAACACAGCTCTATCGCACGATCTTTTAAGATGAAAGATGGTCATTTTTCCTAAATGCCCTGCAGCCTCCTGTTTATTAGTATGGCGCACAATACACCATAAATAAGACTCTACTAGACACGGCTCGTAGACACTTTCTAGGACTGAATTGCTCTGATACCACTTTTGTCACGACCCATCTAGGGCCGTGACGGGTACCCGGGGCTAACCACCAAGCACCACTCATTTCCTTACTCGTCATAGTCATTATGGAATTTTTTAGCATTCATATACTCATAATCATAAGACAATCATTTTTTTTCATTTGGAAAACATAATTAATTTTATATACATACGCCCTTCGGCTACCAAAATAGTAATATATATACACCATAGTGGCATCGTGAGACCATACTACCCACACATACGTATCTACGAGCCCCTACTAGAGTACTAGACATACAAACAGGACAAGACTCCGTCGTGCCCAAAATACATATACATATATATACACAAAAGTATAAACCCGATTAGCACCTCCGGAATAAAGGAGTGCTCCTGTAAATCTGCTGATAGCTCCTAAAGGTCTGTGCTGTCTCCTTGTCTACCTGTGGGCATGAACACAGCGTCCAAAATAAACGGATGTCAGTATGAATATTGTACTGAGTACGTAAGGCATGAATGAAATAAACATGATAGAGAAATCATAAGTCATTAGGAGAAGGCAAAACTTGCGCGACCTTTAAGGATGAATGCATTTCATACATATATCATATATACATAATCGTCGTACATGAATCATCATAGTGTATATATCATTATGTCATATAATTCATCGTCATACTACCGTATCTGCTCATACACATAAAACATTATCCGTATTCGGCCACTTAGTGGCTCGACATTATTCGTATTCGGCCACATAGTGGCTTGACAATATTCGTATTCGGCCACGTAGTGATTCAACAATATCACATACATGTCTTCCGTATTCGGCCACGTAGTGGCTCGACCATATCACATACATCATAATAAGGATCAGTATATTTCATCATCACCATTTCCATCACATACATCTTATAGGCTTATCGTAACCTTATCATAGAGCATACATTTGAATTTAAAGACAACCTGTGAAAATCATATCATGTGCGTAGCATGAATTTCGTATACAAATCATATTACAGATTCTATAATCTCTAGACTTAGGCTCATCATTATCATCCTCGCATCTGTGGCATATCACTTACCTCTGTCTCATATGAAATCCTCTATGAACATAAACTCGTAATTTTTCGGGACATTGGTCGTAGGACGTGCATTAGAGCTTATAGACAATCTATAACAATATCGGGGTGACATAAGGTCGAGAACCCCCGATTTCATTATGAAGCATTCATAAATATTCCGCCTCACCTCGAAGGAATTAGTATATAAGGTGAGTTTATACCACAAGCAATACCAATAGATCATAGTTAATAACATTAGCATTGTAGAAACCTTATACCATGAACTCTAGAATCTTTAGACTTAAGCTTATCATCTTCATTATCGTGCTCATAACATGCCTCTTATCTTTATCTCAAGTGGCTATTTATGATCATAAACTCTTAATTTTTCGGAAGGTAGGAAGGTCATGGAGAGGTAGGGAACATAATATGATAGAAGTTACATAAGGATCATTAGTTCCATAAGAATGTTGTATCCTAACTTTAGAACTTCTAGATTATATTTATCATCGGTATCGTCATGATCGTAACATATCTCTTCTCTTTATCTTGTGATGCTCTTTATAATTGCAGACTCATAGTTTTTGATACGTAGGAAAATCATGAAGAAGGAGGGAACATCATGCTATAGGATTCATGCTTTATAAAGAAGTGACTAGCCTTACATACCTTTTCCTTTAGCTATTCTACCGCTTGATCGTTCTCCTTCAATGCTCGCGTCCTTACCTTCAAGGGAGTTCGTATTAACATTAGTTAAATGATTTTAAGAATGTGTTTCCATTTCTAGGGAAAATTGGGCAACATTTCCTTTGTTTATACAACTTTTCTCATTTTACATATGAACTCCCAACATCCATCACAACATTCACAATATAATAGACAACAATCATCATCCATCTCTATTATCGGCCTTTCAAAATTTCTCTTCGTGTTATCCATAATCATGGTCATAGCTCATTATTGCATTTCCTCACATATAATATATATTCCATGTTCTAAATGTCATTCATAACATATTTACAATCACAATATATCTGTATTCATGATTCATTCCAAACTACTACTCAACAATAGCACTTTTCCCACATTTATGACCCATTTTCTATATTCTTCAACAATATAAGTGTTTCCACTTCTCAATATCTTAAACATCATGAGAGTATCATAAAAATTACCTTATATATTGTAGGAACAAGCCTTGAGTGGTATTACTCTTCTTGCACCAAAACCCTAGTTCACCTCTCTTGAAATTTCTTGGCTTAGATGAACTTTTGCTAGGTTTCATACACTTGTTTTCATGGATTTGGTGTAGTTGATCAAGGTTTTTCCCCTTTAATTCTTGGATATGAAGTTTGTGGAACCTTCTAGAGGTCTTGAGAGATGAAGAAGTGTGTGTGAAAATGAAATAAATGAAGTGGGAACACATTTATATAATAAGAACAACTCAGCCCGTCGGGACTTCCACGGACACTTTCACGGTCCGTGAAACACTTGAAAGTTCGTGGAAGTGGTCGTGATTCACCACTGGCCAGACATAATCTCTGCTGGGTATTCTACAGACCAGTATACGGTCCGTGGAAGGTTTCACGGTCCGCGAAACATGGCCGTGGAACTCACAGCTTTTCCAAAGTTGTTCTCGTCGTTTCGTTTGATCTCCAATCCTTATACAACCTCCTTAACACTTTTTTAATACTTCATTAATGATCTAAACATCCCTATAACTCGTCCTCAAAACCTTATCAAACAATCCTTAACGCCATAGTTTACGAAATCTTTCTTAATCCTCACTTATACTCCACTTATCCTTATTAATCCTTATTCCATCAATTCATATAGCTTCAAGATCTTACCGTACGCATTCTAAGACCACCAAATATTCGTCTTATAGTCTTAAGAACTTCCTGTTACCCTCAAGCTCACATTGGTTCATTCACTATGCGACGTCATGAAATTTCCAAGGTGTAACAAGGGTTTTCAAGAAAACCCATCACAAAGATTTAAGATTAAAGCTTTTGACATTCTTCTCAAATTCATACCATTAGTTACAAGTTTTACAGCATTAATAGGTATGTAGGGTTTCTATGTATATGTGGGAACATCATTGTTCTTCCCCACGCCACATTCTTCCATGATCATACGAAATTTTACTAAAACTAGTGTTTCCAGCCATGTTTTTGATAACCCTAAGGGCATGTACCATGATATACCACGCTTCGTTATTGTGTTCTTGATAATCAACTTTGATTATTGAGAATCTGTCTGTAATCCATGAAAACCCATACTTTGCATACCATGGGTTCTTAAATGCAAGATATAAACTTTTATGTTTATTTACATAAGCTTCTACATGCTTCTTTCATACAAGTTACACTATATATATCTATCTTCATGTTATAATACAGTCATGAATCATGTTTACAATCATGTTTATTTAATTTGTGGGCTACTAAGTCAATTATACCCCTGTTCATGTTTTGGGAGTTGTACAAATTACCGAGAAAGCTAAGACAGCTTGAAACTATGTATGCTAACGTGGGATAAGGATCGCTCTACCCAGTTAGGATGATTCCTTCATGTTTACCCATTGCAGGTTATTAGATCAATTTATGTCATGTGCATGTCTTCTACCCCAGCAAGGTACAGGATGGCTTAGCTTATTAGGCAGAGATCAAACGCCACGTGCCTACTTGGTGGTTACATGTTAGTTATACAAATGCTCTTCCACAGACATCTTTATAGACTTAAAATTTTTTACTCATGTTATTTAGATATTACTGTCAGATATACTCATGTTCATGTTCAGCTTAAAGATACAGTTTCAGTTTCAGTGCTATTATTTCATGTGTCATGCTTATTTCATTTAGTTGCTTTACATACCGGTACGATTAGAATGTATGGAAATCCCCTTTTATTTTCCTGGGGGCCTGAATTTCACGATGCAAATTTACATGATGACCGATCAGCTCGTTAGGACATGCTCATATCAGCTTTTGATGAGCCCTATTCTATTCGAGGCGTTATTTTTATTTATTTCATGTTAGTTATGCAGTTAAGGTATGCCGGGGGCCTTGTCCCTGTAAACAGTTTAGCAGTCAGACTCATGTCAGAGCTTTCATAGACTAGACTGGTTCAGTTATAGCATGTCAGATGTTCAGAGTCGTATAGCCACCATTGGCTTAGTATTTATTATATTTTCAGACTATTTCGCATTCTTGTTTAAACATTATTTTTATTAGTATTATGATGACTGATGTTACTCAGACTATCCATGTTTTAACTTATATTTCCACATCAGTTCACGCCCCATGTTGATTCAGCAAGCCATATGGTTCGCTCGGTCACATGTAGCAAGGTACCGAGTGCCATGTTACGCCCAAGCCATGATTCGGGGCATGACAGGAGGAGTATGTTCGATTAAGTCATAGGCTAATGGGGATAACTCGAGCGCTGGACAGGGGTAAAGTTTTTTATTTCTAAGGAATTACAGGGTATTACATATAGTCTTGGATAAGATTTGTGGGCATATTATGTAAAGGTTAATGCGTGAAGAGTTCTATAATTACTGGTGTCGTGACTTTGTGGAGTTGACTGAATGAGAGGAATAATCGAACTATTGTTAGAGGTGTTCGCGTTTGGCAAAGTAAGGCAAGAGGTGAGTCTTCGAGGGCAAGCATCATTCAAGGACCCTTGAGTGACATTTGAAGTGGTAGATCAATGATTTTTTTGAGCTAATTCAATTTGCGAAGAGCATTTAGGAAATTAAGTTAAGGATCAGCAGTACCAAGAAAGGCATGTTCACTATACAGCATTGGGTTCGATGTTGGGTTGGTAAACTCATGAACCAAGTTAGTAGAAGGGTTCTTCAATTAATAGATTTTGCCATGGGTACTTCGATGAAGTTATATGAGGACGTTTGTAGGATTATGTGTATGGTAGTTAAGGATTTTGGATCAGTTCAGTGGTGGTTTGAGGTATTGCATCGACAATGATGGATTCTTGTTGGGATAACCAGAGTTGGCTAGTACTTTTTCTAGTAGAGAGGCTTTATGAGGAATTGTATACGTGGTGCGACGGGTTTAGAGGAAAAATCAGTTTTGAAGTCGGGTGAGATAAGGGAACTCTCGGTTGTTCGAGGCGTGGCATACTACTATCTCCAGGACTGACTGGGCTATTTGGCAGGACTTATGACTTTGCAGTATACTTTCGAGTGGGTTCGAGCGATGGCCAGTCGATGGCGGCGAATGTGATCTGAATGGAATAGAGAAATTGAAGAATTAAGATACGGCATAGTTGATCGAGAATCAGTATGATTGTGGTACATATTCAGGATTACTTGGGTTAGGTATGGATTGTGGTGTTGTCACGCAATCTCTCTCTAAAGGCCTCCAGTACGAACAAATCAAATTGCTTGTGATTAAAAAGATTCTCGAAAGTAATAGTAATCATAAATTTAAAGCAAAGAGAAAAAGGTTGATAATTTCCTTGAGAGATCAAAATTTGTTTCCTTTATTATACTCGACTCTCTTCGGTTATTTAGTTCACAGTGAAAATGCAACTGTATTGGTCAAAATGCTTCAAGTCGTTAGATGAATACACGTGGTAGAAAAAGGTTAAGATCGAGACAAAAAGAGGGGTCCGAGAACTGTGTCTAAGGAGTTAGAACGATGTGCGAACGAGTTTTCGGTGCGAATGCCCCAGACATGCATGGCGCGTTGCGAACCGGAGAATTGCCTTGTACATCTGGTAGATGGCATCAGTTGAGGATAATACTTAGTATTTGTTTATTTATTTTTTAAAGACAAAAACGTGACTAGTTAAGAACGGGTCAATTAGTTTTGTAGTCTTCTATAATATTTGTTTTTAGCTTTATGTCTTTCTTACAAGATATTTTTATTTTTGCACATAAGAATCTAAATATAACACACAAAAAATTTTAAAGGTTTTTTTTTAATTCAAATTATAAGTGCCATGGAAGATCATTTCCTCCTAAGGAACAATGTGTTTTTGGGATATCCCCATGATTTGGTTGAGAAATTAAATAACTCAAGTTAAATAGTTAGGGGAATTACATATGGTGGTTGTATTGGGCAAAATATGAAGGTTGTAGCTGTACCAATACGGTTAGAACACGTGGCATGGAGGACAAGTCATGAGGTGAGTTAGCACTATTACCACCGATGGCAAAACCATGATACCAGAGTAAGCGTTAGGTGAGTAAGCGCTAGGTCCGGTGTAACGTTATAATTGCTCTAGACAGTGAACGCAACAGTCTGCCGTTACGTGCCAGCTCAAGCGTTACGGTTACAGTGTTATTACGTTTAATGGTCCTCTTCGTTACTCATTATTGCCATATATTTAAAGCTCATTATGAACAAGGGCGGAATACAAGGAGTATGTGCCCCTAGCTCCTAGTATAAATAGAGATGGTCATTTTCATTGTAGAGGACACAAGATACAAGCTAATATACTCAGTTCTTACACTTATTCTTTGCAAAACATTTCTTCTTACTGTCTTCTTTGTCAAGCTCCGATGCCACGGTCTGACCGGAACGAAGGAGCCTTGGTTTGCAATTGACACCTACAACCCAGGCTTTCCTTACTTCTTACTTTTTTTAAGCTTATTTATATTATTTCAATATGAATATCATTATCTTACTGGTTACTTAGATTCACATGTCCCTGATCACGTCTATAAATTCAACTGAACCGTTTTACGGGTAAACAATGGTTCCTTTCCATTTCTGCAGCGATTGATTGTCTCACAGGCAGGAGTATAGGGATTTTGTGGCTGTCCTAGATGGCAATTGTTGAAGCTTCTATTCCTGCGGCTGCATGGGATGCCATTGCGTTCCATAGCACCATTATCAATTCTCTTTCCCTCAGAAATTTCTGCTAACAATGTGATTGTAATGAGTATAGACAGAATAACTGCCCTGGACGTGGCCATCTTTAATTTCTTAATCAATGGAGACTGCTTATGTTATAAAAATCTATAGAACATGTCTTTTTATTCTTTGAATGTTGAGATTAATTGGTTTTGCTCATTTTCAGGTCTAACGTACAAGTTTTAACAGAATAAAATCATATAACGACAAATTAAAAACCGAAAAAAGAAAAGCTATACTGATTTCCCACATCCTGTTAGGATTGAAATAACTGGTTGTCATGCGAAAGCTAGTAAGACAAATATTACTAAACAATGATAAATTAGAAATAAAAGAAAAATATGTGAATTTAAAATAAGATAATGTGGCCTGGTTGAAAGAAAACCTTTATAAGTGATAAAGCATGAAAGTTTATTTCTTAAATAGTCTAAATGATTAAAGAAGTAGTAGAAGGAAAAAAACAGTAAGTAATTTTAATGCGAAATATAGAAAATTAAATGCAGAAAGAAAGAAAGAAGAGCTGCTTAATTATCAAATTACTATAATATAAGTACACATTGAAATTTTACTACTCAAAAGTGAATTAATTTCGCTATATTGTACAACCTCGCTGAAGCACATGACCGTAGGCATGGTGGTTGATAATTACGCCAGAAGGTTAGCAGGTAGCCGAGGGTTCTCTCCACTAGAAGTATCTAGCTAGTAATTATCGTTCAGTTTCTTTTTTTTTTTTTCAATGTGTATTATTATTTGTTGTGTCGTTTGTCTTGTAATATTTTGCTCTTGTGTTGTCATATTTTTACTTGCTACCTTGCTTCGTATTCTTTCTTTTCTTGCAAGCCGAGGATCTATAGAAAATAACATTTTTACCCCGTAAAGATAGGGGCAAGGTCTGCGTACATCTTATTCTTCCAAAACTTAGTTTGTAAAGAAAATAACGATACAACTTCAGAATAAATATAATATCTTAACTACCCCAAATAAATACAATAAAAGTAATAGGTAAGACGAGATTGGATTGATTAGATAAGGAGGCCGCCATGAGCGGGCGGGGGGGGGGGGGCAGATGGGCTAAGTATGTATTCTTAATGGACAACTCCTCGTAAAGTTTTGGAACAGCTATTCGGACAATTTGTGTATCATGTCCGCTACTCTCATTACTAGGTTGATTAAGGTTTCTAATTTTAAGAGCACTTCTAAAGTGTGAATCTTAAATAACTTCCTAAATAATGCCTGCTCCAACACCTAATGTCCACAACTCATTGGACTTTGCTATTTTGATTTGGTCTTACTAGACAAAGAAAAGGCTCAAGCTAAGCTATTTTAGCAACTCTTCCTATGTCCTTTCAATCAAAAACAAGGGTTGACCCGTTAGTGCGTAAAATGTTCTAATTGCCGATTTTTCTTTTTTCAGTAGGGAAGTTATTTTCTTCATTTTTAAGAAAATTATTTTAATACAAAAAAATATTTATCAAAAATTTTGACTAGCCAATAATGAAAAAGTTGAGAAAACATTTTCTGAAAGTGTTTTTTGGCATACCGAACTCACCCTCTATTTGTTTTAAACCTCTAAAGTTTTACTTCTTTAGTGAATATCAAATACTGTGTTCCTTTGTATTTGCTAAGTCTCCTTCCACACTTCCTTTCTCATAAATAATTTGTTCTTTACAAATTATTCAATTGTGTGAGTGAAAAACTTTAATAATTATAAACACTTACCAACAAAATAATGATACACGTGCCAAGAGATTAAACTAATTATGCAATAGAAAAATGTAATATAAGTTATATTTAAAAAAAAAAAATTAATATCCTTGTAGCATGAGTTTGGGCTCGGACTTAACACCTCATGCAACTAGTATATATATATATATACACGTTCGCATTAGCCTTCGGATCAAGATTAGGATTAATCAAGTGAACCAGGGGATGAATTAAATAGTAAAAAAAGTCGTGACATATTGTTCAACCAATGTAATAATAACACAAGAAATATGAAAAAAAAAATATCATTTTCTTCTATTCAAAATGCAAGTAATCACAGAAGACCATCTTTCAAAAAACAATGTTTACTTTGGATACCCCAAGATTTGGTTAACAAAATAAAAAACTCAAATTAAATAGTTAGGGGAAAAAACTCAATGTAGAGACTCCATTAATCCATCTAAGAATGGTGCAGCAGTCTCCGAGCATGTGGTGGTTCCTTTCCATTTCGGCAGCGATTAATTGCCTCACAGCCACGGGTATAGGGATTTGCTGGCTGTCCTAGATGGCAATTTTTCCAGCTTTTACCCCTGCGGCTGCATGGGATGCGATTTCGTGCGATAGCACCATAATCAATTCTCTTTCCCTCAGAAATTTCTGCTAACAATAATGTTATTGCAACAAGAATAGCCACAATAACTGCCCTGGACGTGTCCATTTTTAATTTCTTAATCGGAGTACTGAACAAATCGATGGAGACTGCTTATGATATTAAATGTAGAACATGTCTTTTTATTTGTTTGAATGTTGGGACTGGTTTTGCGCATTTTCAGGTCCAACGTGCAAGTTTTAACAGAGTACAATTATATGACCACAAATTAAAAACCAAAAAATGAAAAGCTATACTGATTTTCCCCCACGCATTGTTGGGATTGAAAAAGCTGGTTGTCATGCCAAAGCTATTAAAGCAAACTTTTAACGATGATCAATCAAAAACAAAAGAAAAATATGATTGTAACTTTTTTCTGTATATGTAGCACTCAGGATGTCGCAACCCATTTTCTCGCGAAAAATAGAAAATTAAGTGCAGAAAGAAAAGATACTTTATTATGAAATAAATATATATAAAATTATACTTGGGTACACATTGAAACATTACAACTCAAAACTGAACTGATTTAGCTATATTTTACAACCTCAAAGAAAACAACAATACAACCTCGAAATAAATATAATGACTTAACTAGTCCGGAGCCTAAAGGGCATCTTTTAGAAGCAAATAAAATAAAAAAGAGTTGCCAAAACATTAATATACCAAAAGGGGTTGTTCGATAAAATAGTATACGAACTGTCAAGTTTTTAAGGGATCTTTCCTGACGTCCGTTTGTTTGTTTTTTTTTTTTTTTAAGAACATTAAAATTATGGTTCGCAAGCTAATATGCGAACTTCGATTTTTTTTCTTTTAGCAGTTCGCTTATAAATATACGAATACTACAAAAAAAAGGGTAATTTGTGGAGGTTGAAAGTTGCAATTCGCGGAGGTTTTAGCCTCCACTAGTTACTAGTGGAGCTTAAAACCTCCGCGAATTGCAACTTTCAACCTCCACAAATTACCCCTTTTTTTTGTAGTGGAAATAAAATGAAGTTAGCATATTCGCTTGCGAATCGTAATTTTAATTTTTTTTCCTTAAATGAAGCAAACGGGCGTGGAGAAGTACCCGTTAAAAAAATTGGCAGTTCGCATATTGTTGGTCGAACAACCCCTTTTGGTATATTAGTTTTTTGGCAACCCAATTTTTATTTTATTGGCTTGTAAAAGATATCCCTTTAAGCTCCGGATTCATGACTTAACTACCCCAACATATATAATAAAAGCAAATGGTAAGACGAGATTGTATTAATTAGATTAGGAGAAGGGGTACTAAGTACTTTGATTCTAATGGATCAACTCTCTAGCAAAGTATCGGATGACTTTTATAGCAAAAATGCAATAGCTATTCGGACAATTTGTATATCGCTACTCTCATTACTTAAAGACAATCTCAACAATTTAATGCCTCAATTTTCATTGTCAATTTTCGTTTCGAGCCTTTAAGTTACTCGCATGTGATGTTTTCAAACTTTCCAGTTTTGGTATGAAAAATCCCCTTCGTTAATTAACTAATGATGCTAGCTGCCCTTGCGTTGTATAAAGTGTTGGTAAACGTTTCAAGTCCACCAGGATAGAAAGAAAAACAAGTGGTGAAGTCTAGCCTGGCCTCCAAGCTCATAGACTTTGTTTACCCAGAAATTCGATAACAATTAAATTTTTAAGTGAGGTATAGAATATGTAGATGAACTTAAATCTACTAGGTTAGCATGCAGTGCCAATGGATTTGTTTGTAGCTATATCTATATATATATATAGGTGCTTGTGTTGTATGTATGTGTACGATGATTGATGGTTTATGCCAAATATATTAAGTAATATTGAAAGGATAAGCAAGCCAAGGAAGAACACCGAAAAATCCGGACCAATATCTTTGAGAGAGAGCTTTTATATGTTTGATTATTACAATGTTGAGATCTGACAAAGAAGCTAACCTCCAAAAGGGGAAGGAATGTCCTCTAATTATAGGTATGCCTGATGGGTCATGAATACAATACAAAAGCCTTTATGAATAAAAAATCCTAAAAAAAGATAAAGTGTTACCGTACGGTCTGACACCCGTACAGTTGTCAGTGCAAATAGCAAAACGGTTTTATGACGCGTGGCAACCCCACAACCGGTTATTCGGACCAACGGACACGTTGATTTGGGCTCGGTGTATCCGGACCAATGGACACGTTTATCCTATCTCAGGTCAATTACATTCTGTACAACACCCCGGTGTGAAGAAAGGATCGAACATGCTCGTGCTCAGTTGGACTTATCCTCGGCTTCGGTCTCACCAGTCACACATTGACCCGATTTTTATCGTATACAGATAGTCCCCACACTTTACTGATCGTAGTTTTATCGGAGTGACGGGAAGTGGATAAGTCCCAAAACCGGTGGTTTCATAAGCTCGTTCTTATCTTCAAATTAGGCGGGAACCGCTATGTCATGGCCTTCTGACTTCAGCCATGTGTCTCACCCCGAATGGCTAACCTCGGGAACTGCCTTAACCACGTCGCTTCAAGTCATGTCCCATTAAATCTCAGACACGTGTCGTCTCTCGATTGGCCGGCCTCTGTAACCGCTACAGTGAATCGTCTATACAAGGGCCAAAGTTACTCATTTTTTACTTTCCATTTTCACTTCTCACTTTTTAAGCTTTTTTGTTAACTTCCCTCCTTGCTTGAATATTTAACGTTTTCTGCAACAAAGTTCAACCCGAGTCTTCAATCCTTCTAATCTTCATATTTCATTATTTCGTTCTTGCCTTGAAATCTTCATCTGCATCTTCAAACCTTCAAATCTTCATACCAACTCCTTCATCTTTAAAATGTCAACCAACACGGATTCTGCTTCCCAGGACGTACCCTCGGTTTCTTCCCCGGGCACCGGGCCTACTTCTAAACCCAAAGGCAAAACCTTTGTGGAACCAACTGCCCCGGACATAATACCGTCCAAACCCAATTATAATCATGTGTTTTCCATTGAGAAACCGGTACAAATCGCGGATAAGGGTTTCGACGTGAGGCGGTACCCTTCGTCAATTACAGAGGACCTCCTACCTCAAGTCCGGGCCGATTGTGGATGGGATAAGCATCCGGTGCAAGTGTTTGCCCCCGACCCCGATGAGTCCATTACCGACTACAAGAAAGGGTTCTTGTACGTTTACATGTACCCGTTGACACTTAAACTTGATCCCCCGATTGATTCGGTTATTCTCGAGATGTGCAGGACATATAATGTATGCTTAGCCCAAATCGAGCTGGTTATCTGGAGGATCATGGTCTGCCTCCGTCTGCTATCTAATAATGCCAACAAAGAATTCACGTTGGCAGACTTCATCTGATTATATAGTCCGAGGATCTTTCGAGGGGGCGCGAACGAGGCCGGAACCCGATTCTTTCCAAAATTGGTGAGGATAGAGATCGAGGATGGTTGGAACGTTATGTCCGGGTAAGGACCGCAGACATCATTCCGGCTGATTACATGCCCTTTCCGAAAAAATGGAATAATAGCTGTAAGTTCCTCAGTTGTCTTTCCTCTATACTTTTTCCAAATTTGCTCCCTTATATACATATCTCAGCCGAGTTATAGATACCTGACGCAGTCCGGAGCTTTACCGAGTGGGTTTAGGAAATCATCAGCCAATACCTTCACACTGAACGGACATGGGCAGACCTGTCCCGTGGCTAGTGGGTTGCCCAAAAGCATGATAATCTTCCCCTTGATTCGGTACTTATTGCTTCCTCCCGTTTTGCCTTGTCTTTCTATAACTCTTTTGATATTTAGGCTTGCCCAAGGGCTCTGTGGATCCACGACCCGAACCAACGGCTGAGCCTGCCACACTGGCTTCTGAATTTGATATGGCAGGATCATCTCGGCTTATTGCCTCAGTTGAAAAGAGGAAAAGAAAACCCTCGGCCAAAGGGCAGAAATAAAAGAAAAGGTCGAGGAGCGAAGTTCGGACCCTGAGGGATGAATCCGAGCACGATATTATTATTCGAAGGGTTGATGCGGGCCCTTTCGTTGCCCCTATTCCCGAGGAAGAAACTACCATTCCGCCCTCATCTACAGCTGAGGAAAGAACTGACATTCCGACCCCAAACACAGGTAGGGAAGACGATGTATTTTTTTTATTCCTCTAAGATCCATTGAATTTATCGATATTTCAGGCGATGCCTCGCCCAAAGCGGCACCCTTGATGAAGAGACCTAGAAGATCTAGCCCGTCCTCCGACATCGAGGCTGATCAAAGGGTTGAATCTGCCCCGGACAATGAGGCTATAACGGTTACCAGCCCTTTGCCCGGCAGCGACCAAGCTACCACATCTGAGGTACCCACAACTACTGGGGCTTCTAGAGCCATTCCGGTCTCTCCTGCTCCTGCTTCGAGGTCCGATAACCTCGACCACATGTTCTCGAATATCCCTCCTGCAACCGGGGAAGCTGTCGGGTTTGGCCATCTTCCCATTCCTTGGGCTACCAAGGCGGCTATCCGGTTCACTGAAATGGGTGCGAGGAACAACCTTGTAGGTATTTTCCCAGCCCCCAGCGTAGAATCAAGAAAGACGAGGTCGGTCGTGGTCACCGTCCCCAAGGGCTGCAGTTCCTTATCCCATCATGTAGGGGTTGTAAGTTATCTAAGGCCTCTCATTTCAGATTTGAACAAGGAAAAAATGGTCGGGGTTCCTTGGCAGTGCCTTATAAACGAGGGCATGCATGCAGGCAACCGGGTAAGCTTTATGCTCGTTTTTCCACAATATTGATTTGCTTCTTTTTCTGCAGAGTGTTGTGCTCGTTAATGAGGGCTTTATCTGGGCCCAACACGAGGTTGATGACTTAAAGGCCCAACTGGATGCCCAGGGCCGAGAGACGGAGAAGTTCCAACTCCTCCCGCGGGAGAAAAAAGACCAGCTGAGTCGGGCTGCTGTTCTTCCCAACCTTCAATTCGAGCTTAAAGCGGCCAAGGCTGAGAACCTTCACTTAAAGGCTGAGTTGGCCGATGTGATTGAAAAGAACCGGATCCTGGAGGCTGATAACATCGATCTTGGCCGAGACAATGCCAACTTTACTATGAGGCTTGGTGAACTCGAGACCACTATTACCCAACTTCGGGTGAACTTGACTCGGTCAAGGCTGATGCCGTGAAGATGGAAAAAAGACATCACCAGCTTGAATCCGAGAGTGCCAATGACAAGGAGAAACTGAGAGTGGCATAGGACAAAGCCGAGATTCGAGCTCGTATCAGTGATGAGTTCAAGAGCAAGCTCGAAGAGGCTACTGAGGCCAATGATCTTCTTCAGACCGAGTTTGAATCAGCCAATCAAATTCGAATCGCTCTTCTTGAAGTGAAGTCCGAGCTAGAGGCTAGATTGAAAAAAGTCGAGGCCAATCTAGAAGAGTCTCTTAAAGATATGGAGGCTGTCGAGGCTCGTTCTATGATTTTGATCGAATACGAACGGTGGAAATCCCGGCGGGCTACCCTCGAACAAGTTGAAAGAGGGTTGGGAGACATCCAGGCCTGGGTACTCAAAGCCAAAGAAATCGAGGAAAGGGCCAAGAAAGCCCTTGATGTCGACTCTGAAGACTCCGAGCAAACGGATTCTGATAACTCCGGCTCCAACCATACCGGGTTGACTAGGGCCTGTACGAGCCTTCATTTTGTTTTTGTTTTTTTGACTTGTGTAAAAGTACAAGTGTAAAGCCTTGGTTCATATATGAAATGCACATTTCCCATTTGGCAATTGTTTTCTTCATTCTTTTATCCAAATGCATGCTCCGATTTTTGCCTTAAACGTTCGTATCGTAATGAATAGCTTCGGTTCGAAGCTACCTCTTTACCCGAATTGAGCCTATCTTAACTCATTGAGTATTGGATTTTCCTCCATTCAGCATGTTTTTGACCGAGGATTTTATCGAGCGGTTTGCCCGCGGGGCTTATTTGTGCTTTGTGAATTCAGACGTCTCCGAATCATGTTGAGCATTTTGGGTCGAGGTTTTTAATTTGTTTGAATCTTTTCCGACTGTTTACTTATAATAAGATTAGGTTCGGATACCTGAATCCCTACCTTTGTCAAAATATTGATACGGCAGTCCTCATTCGAGGGTGTTAAAAGATTTTGGGCTCGGTTTAACGCGACCTTGTTGCCTTTGCCAAATTTCGACAATAGTCCCCGGTACAGGGTATTTAATAAAAAGACGTGTTCGAGACGTATGTTTTCATAACGCTTCTTTGTATTGCAAGTGTTTGTTCGTACATAGTATTAGGAATTTATCCGTTTCCTTCTGTTTTTGCCGTAGCAAATACTAGCTGGACACGATTCGTTTCGATCGTTTGGTCCTTACACTGAAACCTAACACAGAAGGTCCAGGTTTACACAAAAATAAGAAGCATAAATTTTGAAGACCTTTCCGGGATAGGCCTTGTTTCTTCGTTTCCTTATCTGCTTCGGTGAGCTGAACTCATTCTAGCCTTGATGTGGGTATGATAGTCCCCTAGTGTTTATCTGAGAAGTATGACCGGGTAAGCATTATTAAGTCCCCAGCGAAGGGCAGACCCTCCGTTTTGGGGTATTTTACCTTGTTTTCATAAAGTAACACGTTCTGCTTGTTGCCTCGTTAAAAACCTTGCCGGAAAACCCACTTCGGGACAAAATCAGACTAAGGAAACGAGTACAACACATGTTTTTAGACCTAATTCCACCTCTTAGGGGTTTATCTCAATACCACTTCTACAAAAAAGGATAGGTTAATAAAAGATGGTTACAAGGGTCAACGACCCGTACTTTAGCAATAGTATTTCTTCAAATGAGCCACATTCAAGTTATTGTGCAGCCGTTGCCTGTCCATGGATTCCAGTTGGTACGACTCTTTGCCCGTTGCTCCGATTATCTTGTACGGCCCTTCCCAATTTGGACCTAATTTCCCATTGCCGGGGTTCTTGGTATTCAAAGTAATTTTCCGAAGTACCAACTCCTCAACTCGAAAATGTCGAAGATTGGCCCTCCAGTTGTAATAACTCTCCATTCGTTGTTTTTGAGCTGCTAAATGAACCAGCATATTTTTGCATAGTTCGACCGCCAGATCGAGTTTTACGTTCATAGCCTCCTTGTTTGACCCGTTGGTGGCGTATTGGAATTGAAGGCTCGGTTCACCAACTTCTACGAGAATTAGAGCTTCGGTCCCGTAGACCAATGAGAATGGTGTCTCTCCTGTGCTCGACTTTGACGTTATTCTGTAAGCCCATAATACCTCCGGTAGAACTTCTCTCTATTTATGCTTCGATGTTTCAAGTTTTTTCCTTAGATTTTGAATTATTGTTTTGTTCGTGGATTCCTCTTGCCCGTTTGCACCCGGGTGATACGGAGTCGACACTATCTTCTTGATCTTCAACCCCTTGAGGAAGTTATTGACCTTGCTGCCAATGAATTGAGGGTCGTTATCACAGGTTATTTCAGTCGGGATGCCGAAATAACAGATAATATGGTCCCATATAAAGGCAATAACCTCCTTTTCTCTAATCTTTTCGAAAGCCTGCGTTTCAACCCATTTTGAGCAGTAGTCAGTCATAAACAGAATGAAACGAGCCTTACCTGGTGCCCATGGTAGAGGACCGACGATGTCCATCCCCCACTTCATAAACGACCTAGGGGAAATCATCGGGTATAGAAACTCCCCGGGTTGGTAAATCATCGGGGCGTGCCTTTGACACCCATCACATTTTCGGATAAAAATTTTCGCATCCTCCTCCATCCGGTTCTAGTAATAATTGACTCTGATAATTTTTCGAACCAAGTCTTCTGCACCGGAGTGAATACCGTAGGTACCCTTGTGGACTTCTCTCATCACGTAATCTGTTTCTCCGGGGCCCAGACATTTGGCAAGAGGTCCGAAGAAAGACCGTCGATATAATTGGCCGTCTAGTAAGCAGAACCAAGCTGCTTTGGTCCGAAGTGATCGTGATTCTCTTGGGTCACTTGGGAGCTTCCCATCTTGCAAGTAGTCGATGTATTTGTTGCTCCAATCCCAGGTTAGACCCATTGTATTTATCTCGGCCTGCCTATTTTCTACCGCCGAGTTGATCAATTGGACTACGGTACCGAGGTTGAATTTCTCTGCTTTGACCAAAGAGCCAAAATTTGCCAATACATTAGCTTCGTTGTTCTGCTCCCTGGGTACATGTTGCATGGTCCATTCTTTTAACCGGTGTAGTATCACCTGAGTTTTCTCCAAGTATCTTTGCATTCTCTCATCTTTGACCTCAAAGACGCCATTCACCTGGTTCACGACCAAGAGAGAGTCGTATTTTGCTTTGATTGTTTCGGCTCCCAGACTCCGAGTCAATTCCAAACCTGCAATCATAGCCTCATACTCGGCTTCATTGTTAGTCAACTTTATAGTTCTAATCGATTGTCTAATGACATCACTGGCGGGGGTCTTAAGAACAATGCCCAACCCGAAACCTTTCAGGTTGGATGCCCCATTTGTATGTAGAGACCAGATACCCGAAGCCTTTCCCGAGGTTAACAAAAGCTCTTTCTCTACCTCGGGAATCATGGCGGGGGTAAAGTCCGCCACAAAATCAGCTAAGATTTGGGATTTAATAGCTATTCTACGCTTGTACTGGATATCATACCCGCGAATCTCTACAACCCATTTGGTCAGTCTACCTGATAACTCCGGTTTATGCATGGCATTTTTTAGCAGGTAAGTAGTTACTACACATATCGGATGGCATTGAGAGTAAGGTTTTAGCTTTCTCGATGCACTTACTAATGCCAAAGCCAATTTTTCGAGGTGTGGATAGCGAGTCTCCGTATCTCCTAAGGTCCTACTCACATAATAGACTGGGAATTGCGTACCTGCTTCTTCTCGGACTAAAACACCGCTTACGGCTACCTCAGACACGGCTAGGTATAGAAATAACTGTTCGTCTGCCTTCGGTGTGTGTAGAAGGGCGGGCTCGATAAGTACATTTTCAATTCCTTCAAAGCCATTTGACATTATGGTGTCCAGACGAAGTCATTCTTATTTCTCAGCAGTGAGAAGAAATGGTGACTTTTATCCGAAGACCTCAAAATGAAACGGCTTAAAGCTGTTATCCTTCCAGTGAGCCTCTGTACGGCCTTGACGTTATTCTCCACTTCAATATCCTTAATGGCTTTGATCTTGTCCGGGTTCATTTCAATTCCCCGGTTTGACACCATGAAACCCAAAAATTTGTCCGATTGGACACCGAAGGCGCAGATGTTTTAAATGCTCCTCTGTTTCCAGGGACTTGACTAGCATGTCATCAATATAAACTTCCATGGTTTATCCTATCTATTCTTCGAACATTCTGTTAACTAGGCGTTGGTAAGTTTCTCCGGCATTTTGTAATCCGAATGGCATGACATTATAACAGTAAGTTCCGCATCGGGTAATAAAGGAAGTTTTCTCCTGATCCTCCGAGTGCATCCAGATTCGATTGTACCCGGAGTAAGCATCGAGAAAAATTAACATCTCATGCCCGGCCGTCGAGTCGATCATTCGATCGATGTGAGGCATCGCGAATGAATCCTTCGGGCATGCTTTGTTCAGATCTTTATAATCAACACACATTCTAAATTTATTGTCTTTCTTTGGCACCACAACTACATTAGCCAGCCAGTCTGGGTATTTCACCTCCCGGATAGAGCCTATTTTTAAAAGCCTTGTTACCTCATCTTTTACGAAGGCATTCTTAGACTCGGCCATTGGTCTCCTTGTTGCTTCACCGGAGGGAATTTTCTATCTAGGCTGAGCTTATGGGTTGTGACTGCTGGTGGTACACCTATCATGTCTATATGGGACCACGCAAAACAATAGACATTAGTTTGAAGAAATTTAACTAACTCATTCCTAGGCTCCGAGGTTAACCCCGTGCCCAGGTATGCCTTTCTATCCGGTAGATATGTCAGGACCCAGCTAGGGGCCGCGACGGGTACCCGGAGCTAGCCACCGAACACCGCTTGGTCTACTACTCATCTTACTCATTTAATGCCCCTTTTATCAACTTTGTACATGAAATTACAGGAAAAACGTATTTTATATAGAAACATAAGTGCTTTATATACATTTGCCCCTCGGCCATCAAAATAATATATACATATGATAACATCTTGTGAGACCATCTAACCCACACTGCGTATCTACGAGCCTCTACTGACATACTGTATACATAGACGGAACAAGACTCCGTCGTGCCCAAAATATGCATATATATATATATATCAAAAGAAATAATCATAAGCACCTCCGAACAATGGAGTGCTCTCAATCGGCTGACAGCTACTAAGGATCTGGACCGAGCTCACCTCCCTGTCTACCTGTGGGTATGAACACAGCGTCCAAAGAAAACGGACGTCAGTACGAATATTGTACTGAGTATGAGAGGCATAAACAATGAATAAAGACATTAATAATATAATGGGAACAACAATATGAAGCATCTGGATCTGAATAACAATCATAAGAGAAGTAATGCATGCTGTCTTACTCATACTCATTATCATGCCATGTATGCATAATATATAAGATGCCCGTCCATGTTGAAACGGTATGATAATCAATAACATTAGCCCGCGTCTAGGCCTCCCGCGTCCGGGGTACCATCTCATGCCGCCCACTAGTGGTGTCTGCCCATGCCAAAAGGGTCATGGTGTATCCGTATAGCTGCCCGCCTTGGCGGCAACTAGGCCCAGTGTGATGCAATCATGACATGCTCATCATAAAATACTTATAATAATATGCTTATCAAAATATACTTGTCATCATACATGTATAAAACTCAAGATCAACTATACTCTATCGGGGTGACGTAAGGTCGTGATCCCCCGATTTCATTATGGAGCAACTATTAACATTCTGCCTCACCTTGAAGGAAATACTACATAAGGTGAGTGTGAGCAATAAATAACATCATTATCAACATGGCATCATCATACCATATCTCTTTATCTTATATGGACACTTATGGATATAGGCTTTTAGCTTTCCGGAATACAGGAACTCATGAAGAGGAAAGGAATTCATGTTATGGGATTCATGCCATTAGAAGGAAAGGACTAGCCTCACATACCTTTGTCGTTTAGCTAAGCTATCGTTCACTGGCTCCCTTTTAGCATCACGTCGCTACCTTCACGAAGGAATCCGTATTAACGTTAGCTAATCGACTTAAGGGAATACGTCACTATTTCTAGAGAAAATTGGGCAGCACTTCCTTTATTTATACTGCCTTTCCCATAGTCTATATCAACTCCCAAACATTCACGATATTACAATCAACAACCATCATTTATATACGTTTATCACATTCCACCAATTCCCTCCAATTTTCCCACATTTATCCTTATAACTCATTTTTGTGTTTTCGCACATTTAATACTTGTTTCATGATATAAACATCATTTATAACGTATTCATAATCACAACACATCAACATTCATGATTCAATTCCACTATCATTCAATGGTGACACTATTCACCCATTCAAGACCCATTTCCCATGTCTTTCTACAATTCAAGCTTCTTAGTCTTCTAATACCTTAAACAACATGATAAAGTCATGAAACTTACCTTGGATGATAGTTGAACAAGTCTTGAGTTGAAATGCTTCACTTGCACAAAACCCTAGTTCCACCTTTTATGGAATTTCTTGACTTAAATGATCCTTGATGTGTTCCTTACACTTTGTTTTGGTGGATTGATGAAGTTGATCTTAATTCTTCACTTGGATTCTTGTATTGGAAGAGTTGGGAAGGTTCTAGAGAGATGTTGGGTCGTGGAGAGAGAGAGTGAAATAAATTAAAATGAGCTTGGATCCTTATTTAAAAGTTGAAATCTGTCCCGACATCATTATACGGTCCATTATATGGACCGTATAAATTTTTACGGTCCGTATAATCGACCGTAAAACTGCTCCAGTGACTTCCCTTTTCTGTGTCAACTTGACTGTTCATTTTACGAGCCGTATAATTTTATACGGTCCGTATAATCTACCGTAAAACCCACCTTTTCTCAACTTCGTTCTGTGACACTTCTACGGTTCATTATACGGCCGTAAAACCATTATACGGTCCGTATAATCGACCGTATAATCCACCAGTTAACTGAATCTTATTTTTGTCACATCGTTCATTCTCCGATCCTTATGGAACCTTCTTAACAATTGTTCAACACTTCGATACCAATCTAAGGGACGTCATTACTCATCAAAACATCGCACACGCTATGTCCTTTGTTAGCCTATTCACTATACACTAACGGGAAAATTTTCGAGGTTTAACAAGATGTACGAACACGATGCTTTGCTCCAGCTCCTCCATGGTAGATTTGGTTACATCCGAGTCATTCGGTAACACACACGATCTAGGCGCGCCGAAATCATCCTCTTCGCCAGTTGGGTCTGTTTCCTTCTGCTCCGCTTTCTAACCTGTATTCTTTAATTTCTATTTGGTGTCTTTGTCTTCGATTGATTCTTCATCTCTTTGATCCGGTTTCTTTGGAAAGAGGGGTGTTGCCTCGACTGCGAACATTTCTCTTGCTGCGGGTTGTTCGCCTCGGATAGTTTTTATCCCTTCTAGAGTTGGGAACTTTAGCAACTGATGTAGTGTCGATAGTATTGCTCTCATGCTATGAATCCGTGGTCTGCCGAGCAAAGCATTATACTTCATATCTCCCTCGATGACGTAGAACACCGTCTGTTGTATGGTGCCGTCAATATTGACCAGCAAAAAAAATTTCACCCTTCGTGGTTTTGCTTGCCATATTGAACCTGCTGAGTACCCAGGCTACCGACACAAGCTGGTCGAGTAGCCTTAGTTATTCGACCACTCTCCAACAGATGATGTTGGCTGAACTACCTGGGTCAATCAAAATACGTTTAACCTGTAATTTAAAAATAAGGATAGAAATTATCAATGCATCATTGTGCGGTTAAATGATGCCTTCTGCATCCTCGTCACTGATGGAGATGGAGCCCTCGGGTACGTAGTCCCGGGCGCGCTTTTCTCGCACAATTAAGACCTTTGTTCTTTTCATCACCGGACCTTGTGGAGCATTTGTTCCCCCAATTATCATATTGATCACATGTTGAGGTTCCACCAGCTTAGCTCGTTTGTGACTCTCTCTTTCTTTATAGTGGTTTTTGGCCCGTTCACTCAGAAATTCTCGAAGGTGGCCATTTTTCAATAAACGAGCCACCTCCTCCCTTATTTGATGACAATCTTCAGTTCTGTGCCCATGTGTCTCATGATACTCACGCACCACGTTTGGGTCCTGTTGACCCGGATCGGATCTTAATGGCCTCGGCCATCTAGCCTCCGTGATACTGCCGATAGCCGAGATGAGGTCCGAGGTATTAATGTTGAAGTTGTATTTCGATATCCTCGGTATGTCTTTATTTCTAGCCAAACTCCCGGCGTCACTTCTAAATGACAGGCCTCAACTGTTTGACGGGCGCTCAGCTCGTTTATCGCCCCTACTAGAGAAGTGATTGGGGCCGATCTTCTATTTTTTCGACCTGCAGCTCGGTTTTTCCAATTGAGAGTATGGTCTGTATCTTTCCCTCGACAGCCTTGTCTCTGGTTCTTAATTTTTTCTCGACCTCTCAGAGCTTTTTCTCATATTTATAGGTCCCGGGGGAAGTTCGAGCTGGTCATCCTCTACTCGAATCTTAGATTTGTACCTGTTATGGACATCTGCCCAGGTTACAGCCTCATACTCCAACAAGTTCTCCTTCAATTTGAATGAAGCAGTCGAGCTCTGAGGATTAAGCCTTTGGTGAAAGCTTGCGCTGCCCATTCTTCCTGAACCGGAGGGAGCTCCATTCGTTCCCTTTGGAAGCGGTTCATAAATTCTCGTAACAACTCATCGTCCCTTTGGGCTATCCTAAAGATGTCTGTCTTCCGGGCCTGCACTTTTTTAGCCCCAACATGGGCCTTGATGAACGCATCTGCGAGCATTTCGAAAGAAGTGATGGAATGCTCAGGCAGATGATCATACCTGGTCAATGCTCCTTTCGAGAGTGTTTCCCCAATTTTTTTCAGCAATACGGACTCAATTCCATCTTCTTCGACATCATTACCTTTTACGGCACTGGTGTACGAAGTCACATGTTCATGCGTGTCTGTCGTGTCGTCGTATTTAGGAATATCGACTTCTTAAACCTCTTCGGGATTAGCTTCGGAGCTGCACTCGAAGGGAAAGGCCTTTGAATGTATCTCTTTGAATTCGGCTCTTTTAGAATCGGTGGAGCTCCCGGGATCTGATCCACCCGAGAGTTATATGTTTCTACCCTCTTCTCCGTTGGATTGACTCATATCGCCAAGGTTTCTAGCATCTTCAAAACTTTAGTAGACGAACCGGCTCTGGATCCATTGCTCTCAACTATCCATGTTTCGTCCCGCCTTGGCTCGGTGACCCCCTTTGACCTTACCGGAACTGCCTTGTCGTTGTTGCTCTGAAGCTAAGCTATAGCAATCCCCTATTCGGCTATGGCGGTCCCTTGTTCCTACAACATTTCAAATATTAAATGTAAGTTAATCTCATCTGGAGTATCCGGTGTTTTCCGGCCTTGAGCCCGGGAAAAAGTAATTGAGTTATGAGTATTCAAGGGATCGGTGGTCGGACAGGCGGCATTCTCCTGATTCACGGTATTCTGCCAGTTGAGGCCTTCTCTCGAGTCGACAGAGTTTGGGTCAGCTGGATCTGCAGGTAGGTTTCTTAACCCGATATTGCTCTCGTTTTTAGCTACTATCTCGTTGTTGTTCACATGACCGGAATGTCCGCTGCTTGCCATTTTGTCCCTTTTTTGTGGAAATTTGCAGATTCTTCAATCAACAGGTGAAAGAAGGAAGCAGCAGAGATTAAAAAACCACCATTTTCCTAGCCCCACAGTGTGCGCCAAGCTGTTTATCCAGAAATTTGATAACAATTAAATTTTTAAGTAAGGTATAGGATATGTGGATGAACTTTAATCTATTAGGTTAGCGTGCAGTGCCAATGGATTTGTTTGTAGCTATATCTATATATATAGGTGCTTGTGTTGTATGTATGTGTATGATCATTGATGATTTATGCCAAATATATTAAGTAATATTGAAAGGATAAGCAAGCCAAGGAAGAACACCAAAAAATTCGGACCAATATCTTTGAGAGAGAGTTTTTATATGTTTGATCATTACAATGTTGAGATCTGAAAAAAAGCTAACCTCCAAAAAGGGAAGGAATGTCCTCTATTTATAGGTATGCCTTATGGGCCATGAATACAATACAAAACCTTTATGAATAAAAAACCCTAAAAAAGATAAGGTATTACCGTACGGTTTGACACCTGTACGGTCACCAGTGCAAATAGCAGAACGGTTTTATGACTTGTGGCAACCTCACAACCGGTTATCCGGAATAACGGACACGTTGATTTGCGCTCGGCGTATCCGGACCAACGGTCACGTTTATCCTGTCTCGGGTCAATTACATCTGGTACAACGCCTCGGTGTGAAGAAAGGATCGAACATGCTCGTGCTCAGTTGAACTTATCCTCGGCTTCGGTCTCACCAGTCACACATTGACCCGATTTTTACCGTATACAGACTTCACTCACTTTTTTCACTCAGCAAGGAAGTGATAGATAGCCTACCAATAATCTTCTCCATTCTGCACGATCTTGTGTACTAAATTTTTTACTACTATTAGCTTGTGTTTGATTACCTAATTGATTAGGACATTATCAATGAAAAGTTGAAAATTGTGAGGGATTGAAAGTCTTAAACCACAAACATACCCACTTTTTCGTTTCTCAAGTGTTGGAGAACGGAAAATTGAGTATGTTCATGGTTTATGACTTGGTCCAACTCCTTCTATAGTATGGGGTAGTAGATCTACTTTTGGAAATATTGTTGTAGATGATTCGTCTAATGAGGATGTAAAAACGTTAGAACAAGAGATTACGAAGTTAAGGGAGTTATGGAAAACTAAATGAAGCAATGAGTTTGATGAAACAAAATCAAGAGGATTTGCTATCAAAGTTTTCATTGATGAGACATGCCTTGTGCAACAATGGTCGTAATAGTTTGTCTCGATGGAATCTCGGATGACCAGGTAATCGATTTCAAAAGTTTTAGATTTTTCTGTAATTTCAATCTTCTAAAAACTGATGTTATGTAACGTGTTAATCCCTGATGCCAACAACGGCCATGAACGAGTACCACATATGTTGTTTAAAGGATATAGTGTTGCTGGAAATATTCTCACGGAATTGCTCTTGTATTAGATCATGGTAACATAGTAATCCTTTTCTGCATTGCTTTTAATATATTGAACTAGTTACAAGAATTACAAATCTCCTTCTTAGGTGTAGAATTCTAGCCAAATGAGTAGAGGTAGTACACTGTCGTTCAAGTAGAATTCTAGCCAAATAAGACCTTTGGACATCAGAATTAACTACTATACCCGTTTGTTATATCTTGTTCAATGACAAGTTCTTAAATCTTTCAAAAGTGTGGTTTTCATGTTTATTGTTTATGTCATCAAAATTTGTGTCTTTTTCGATTTACAGGTCATTACCTTTAATTCTTGCTCTCAAGTTGTTATGAACATCTATAAGGCTTTCAATGTTGGATTCATCAATTAGATAATATGCCTTGGTAAGATTGAGATTAAAGGGTCTTTTAGTATTGGATGGAGACTTGGGTCCTATTCTTCTTCACATTACAATATTTTAGGTGCTGGATGATGATACATTAGTTTATTGAACAAGTTACTAATGCAAATTTGTTTCTCTTCTTGGATGTTGCTGGAGCTTTTAATTAATAATATTTTAGGAGAAAAGACATCATTTGACCCTTGAACTTGGCACGAAAACTCAGTTTGTCAACTAAACTTAACTTATATTTATTTACCCCCTTTAACAACTTTCATCTTAATTAAATACAACCCCAAATGCTGAAGTGGCAAAAAAAAGTTAAAAACAAATAAAATAAGAGAGTGAAAAATATAAAAAGGTGGGTCTGCTGATATATAATTATATAATTAAAAAATAAAATAAAAATAATATATAATTAAAAAATAAAATCAAAATGCACCCCCACCCTCACCCGCTCCTCTCCACCCCACCCCACAGCCCCGCCCCCTCTTCTTCACCAAACAACCCCGCCTCCACCACCATCTTCTTCTTCACAACCCCAACCCCACCCCACGGCCCCGCCCCCCCACCTTCTTCTTCTTCTTCATAGCCCCCCACCCCACGCCACATCCCCTCCCCCACCACCTTCGTCTTCTTCACAACCCCCACCCCACACCACAACCCCGCCCCCACCACTTTCGTCCTCCTTCTTCTCCTTCACAAATTCCTCTTTCTCTCTATATTGTCATCATTCTTTTCTTACCATTTTCACCATTTTTTGGTTTCTTGATTTTGATTTTTGTTTTCTTTCAAAAATAAAGTTATGAAATAATGATTATGGAAGAAATGGGGTTGCTAATAATGACAATAATAATAGCCAATAATAGCAATCAAAATAACCAATTTGGATGAATTTGAGAAGGAATGGGATTAAATTTGGTGGGGTGATGATGGTGGTGGTGGGTGTGGGTTAAAGATGACAATTCGATCAACAAGTACTGAAATTCAGGTCATCTTTTTTTTTCAGTGATTTTTGCAGTAGAAAATGTGAATATACATAGAGGTGCTTCTGGGTGTATATGGGTCACCTTCATAGAAGAAATAAATGTATTTCAATTTGGTGTTGCTCCTGGGTGTTGTTCTTATGGGTGGTTATGGTAGGATGAGGAGAAAGAAGAAGAAAGAGAAAAATAAAAAATGAAGGGTTTGTAATTTTTGACATGGCAATGATGTGGTGAGGATGACGAACTGAGCTATGTTCAATCATGGCGGCGGCGGCGGCAGCGAAGGTGTGGCAGCAGCGGGGGGTTGAGGAGAAAGAAGAAGAAAGAGAAAAGGGGGAAAGAAGAAGAAAGAGAAAAAAATAATAAAAGAAAAACAAAAAATGAAGGGTTAGTAATTTTTGACATGGCAATGATGTGGCAACGATGTGGCAACGATGTGGCGCGAGTATAATACACCTCCATGTGAGAGTGGTATTATTTTTTCAGGGTGGTAAATAATTGAAATGAAAGTTGTTAAGAGGGGGGGGGGGGGGGGTAAATAAATACAAGTTAAGTTCAGTTGCCAAACTGAGTTTTCGTGCCAAGTTCAAGGGTCAAATGATGTCGTTTCTCATATTTTAGAGATGTATGACGTTGGGATGTGTTTCCTTGACAGGCTGAAAATTCGCCTTAGACTTATTTATAGGGGGACTTTGCCGAAATTTTTAAGTATTTTGATCAGTTAGTAAAAATTTGAGTCTGATAAAGTTCACAATATATTAGAAGTAGACGTACAAGTTTTCTTTATATTAGCTTTCATTTGTGGACATTTACACTTTTTATTTCTGCCTCTGGTCATACAATATGATGTGCAAAAATTTAACATTTAGAAGATTTTCATATGATGAAGAGTTATGGGTGTGGATAATGATATTTTATTGAATTTAAATTCACAAGAAATCGGATTATATTCAAGATATATTAATTTAAATGAATATAATGGACTAATATAATTGGATTAATTATTTAAGTCCAACAAATATGAAATTAATTAATGGTCCAATATTATTGGGTTAGCCCATTCAACTGGGCTACAAATGATGAGCCCAGTTTGTAGAGCCCAATATGTCGTCTTCCTAGAGGCCCTGTTTGGTGCCATGTGTTAAATGACGTTGAACGCCAAGTTAAGCAACAAATCCACTACAACACGTGTCAGAATGATGCAGCATGCCTAGACAAATCAAAGGCCTATGAAGATGCGCCACGTATACAAGTGACATGTTCCGGCCAATCAAATATGATCATGTCACTTCATTCTGATTGGTCGGAAAGCATTTGTCCTTATCACAACTCTTACATCCTACAACTATAAATAGAGGTCTCATAATTCAGAAAAAAAAAAAGACTAGAGAATTCTAATAAGAAGCCAGAGAGAGCTCGTGGATCAAACATAACAAATTTCTCTACAAGTAAAAGCATTCAAGCACTCAAGCATTTCTTTAGAAGTTTAGAGATCAAGACGAAGATTCAAGATCAAGCTTCAACCCCTTGAATCCAAGTACAAGTTCAAGAACTAGGTCACCAGATTCAAGATCAAGCTTTAACCCTTTGAATTCAACTGCAAGTCCAGATCAAATCCATCAAGTTCAAGATCAAGATCAAAAGCCCTTTTATTATCGAAAAGATGAATAAGAGGATTTATAGAGATTGTCACACTCATATTTGAAATCAAATACAATGATTGTTGCGATATTTTCCTGTCTTGATTATTATTTTCTTGATGCAAATTTTATTGTCTACAAGTTTTGGCACGCGCAGTGTGACAATCTCTACCTCTCATCTCAACGTTTCGATTATCAAACTTCAAGAACATCAAAATGGCCTACTCCAAATCAATTTACTCTAAGATTGCTGACTCCAAGTTCTCTACAGATGTTGAAAACAATCCTCGGCATTACCTTGGAAGCATTGGACCAATTACGAGGAGCAAAGCAAGTACACTGGAAAAAAATCACTACAAGGTCGTCTGCATCAACTCATGTTTTTGAATCTTCATCCTCAAAAGGATCAAGATTCCCTAACAATGCATCAGAGGGAGGAAAAAGCTGTTACACTTCGAAAAATTTCATGTCATCGTGTGATGGATAGAATAACGCAGGGTGAGAAGTATACGATGTCCCTACAAGTAAGAATGGTTACTTAACGGTTCTCATTAAGATTCCAAAGACGTTTGAGATAAGAGGAAAAGTGGCTGCACAATGTCAAGTATAAGCCGTGTTTTGAAAGAGGTTTACAAGTACCGAGCTAGTTGATATAATCATGTCTTGAGGAAAAGTTATAACGCTCCTTGGATTGCTAATGAAGTGTTAAACAAGTGTTAAGAAGGTTCCATAAGGATTAGAGATCAAACGAAACGACGGAAATCATCTCAGAGAAGTGGATTATACGACCACTTATACGGTCTGTATAACTTTATACGGTCCGTATAAGGGTTCGCATAACCCAACAAAAAATGTGTTCTCCCCGACGGTGAAATACAGACACTTATAAGGACCGTATAAAGTTATACGGACAGTATAAGGGTCCGTATAAGTCCCGACAGGCTGAATAATTTCCAAGTATAAATACATGTTCCCATTATAAATTTTCATTCTTTCCACTTCTCCAATTCTCTCAAGACCCCTAGAAGGTTCTACATATTTCATTAACATAAATCCAAGGCAACTCAAGGATCAATATCATTAATCCAAGGAAAACAAGTGCAATGAATCTTTCTAGGGTTACTAGAAGTCAAGAATCTCTTGGAAGTTGAAGCTAAGGTTTTCTTTCAAGTGAAGCATATGCATCCAAAGTTCATCCCTACACAATAAAAGGTGAGTTTTACATCTATTTCATGTTAGTAAGTGTATTTGGTTGTGGAGTAACTTGAATGAAGGAAGGAAGAAGAATACAAATCTCAAACATGGATTTAATGATATTCTTGAATAGTAACTTGACTTGAGTCATAATTCTTGATATGGCGTGAGTATACTCTTGTTGAAAATGACATTAATGACGTTGATGAAGTATTATATGAAAGGGGATATGATGTGTGTTGTAGCTATGATTATGGATGGTTTTGAGAGGGAGTCTTGAGAATTAAACAAAGCTTAATTTGAAGAAATCTATTGATTATGATATTTTTGGAGTTGTTTAGTATATGGAGAAAGTTGACGAAGCAAAGGAATTGCTGCTCAATTTTCGTTAGCCCTTAGTCTCTTTAGTTTAGACTTGAGCATGTTTTAAATGAGCTAATTTAGTACGAATTCTCTTGATGTAGAGTCGTGAGCTTGGAAAGAGAACGTTTAGTCACCAATAAAACGTAAACGTATGTGAGGCTATTTTCCCGTCTTTCAAAGGGATGACACTTACATTGTGATTTCTTCCCTATAATTTCCATGACCTTCTTACATTCTCGTTGAAATTCTAAGATTATTAAGAGTCCCTTATGAGCTAGAGACAAGATATGTTCTATGAGAATGATGATGATGATCCTATTTGTTAGCGATTCCGAAGCTTATGAGATGATGCTGTTATGATTTGACAATCTTACTTCATGAACTCATTGATGTTATTTCTTGTTGTAGTCTCACCTCATGATATTAGCTCCTTCAAGGTGAGACATAGTGATGATGAATGTTCCATAACATAGTCGGAGGTCACCGACCTTACGTCACTCCGATATGATTGTAGCTTTGATTGGGCTCACATGCATGCTTATTTTTATGTATGATGGTACCGGGCCTAGTTGGCCGGGCAGACACCACTACGCTAAGAGTAAGTGGACGGCTTATGGATGATGATAGTTACATCGAGCCTAATTGGTAGGGCAGTCACCACTAGTGGGCAGCGTGAGACGACTATCCCGGACGCGGGATACCTGGACGCGGTCTAGTAATGACATATGACTCAGACAGCTTACTTATATATACATATACATATTTTATGATGTGGTTTTAAAAGTAAAAGTTAGCATGCATGGCATCCGCCTTAAGAGGCAATCGTATGTGCAGGTTATCTATTCATCTCATGTCCCTTATCTCTTTACTATGTTATTATTCATGCCTTACATACTCAGTACATTATTCGTACTGATGTCCTTGTTTTGTGGATGCTTCGTTCATGCCTGTAGGTAGATAGGGAGACGGTCCAGATCCCAAGGAGCATTATCAGCTGATGCATCGGAGCACTCCACTTCTCCGGAGTTGTCGTTTATTGGTATATTCTTTTGTGCACATATTTGAGGCATGGCGTCCTGTCCCGTCTGTCACGACCCGACTCGGGGCCGCGACGAGCACCCGGTGCTAACCCACCCGAGCACCCTCTTAGCTTACCCTTATACTTACATCTAGGTGAGCCACATAATTATACATACATATATATATAAATCCATATACATATATTCTACCCGGCATCCTAAGCTCGGGGTGCATTATAGCCCTTCATAGGCACATGTGAATACAATAGCCCGTAGGCACCTTTAGCATCATTATTATTATCATCGTCATCACTATCATCATCGTTTTCGCTACATCTCTATCTTATGCTTACTCGTCAATGGGGTGCGTAGTACATTCGTAGCACGTATCGAGGGTCGTGAGCTTATGAGCTCGGAGTGCCAGTCACTTGAATTCAACATACTCATATAGAGGATTTAAGAGTTTGACCAAGGAACCATGCCTTATGAAAGAAGGGTTAGCCTTACATACCTTTTCGTCGGACTATTCTACACTTGCACGCTTCCTTCCAATGCTAGCGTCTATACCTTCATTAGTATCATAACAATGGCCATTAGTCATTCACGTTATCCATATTATTTAGACTCCTTAATTTGCCTCTAATTCACCCATATTCATGGTCATAACATCCAACTTCGTCCATTCGTCTAAAGTGTCTAGTTCATGATCTTAGTAACATTTATAATGCATTCATATCACAATACAAGAACATTCATGATTCAATTCAAACTATTCCTCAAAATGCCACTATTCATCATTCATGACCTACTTGACCATATTTTCTACAATCCATGCATTTCAACTCTTCAATACCTTAAACATCATGTAAAAATCATGAATCTTACCTTAGAAGTTGTAGGAACAAGCTTTGGTTAATAATACTCCACATTGAGCAAAACCCTAGTTTTTCTCCATTTGCATTTCTTGACTTGAATGGTATTTAATGGCTTGCTTACACTTGATTCACTTGTTTATGTTGTTGGTGGCTTATAGTCCTTGAAAACGTATGAAATAAATGTAGAGAGATGATTCTAGAGAGAAGTGGTGTAGTGTAGAAATGAAATAAAACAAGTCTTGGTCCTTATATTTAATGAACTGAAATCTGTGCTGTGGTGAACAGTGGTCGTCCATGGAGGTTTACGGTCCGTATTTCAGTTTACGGACCGTCCCTCGTGGTCGTCTTTAACCTTAAGCAGCGGCAGAAACTTTAGGCTGCATGCATGGTGATTTACGACCATGGTTTACGGGCCGTAAATCACTTTACGGTCCGTCCTCCTGGTCGTATTTTACCATTTCTCCACTGGGCAGAAAGTCGAAGCCTTGCATGGCAGTTTACGACCTTCCAGTTTACGGACCGTATACCAGTTTACGGTCCGTATTTTGCACTTTACGACCACTGGGCAGTTTTGCCAACTTTCAACTTTTCAAATTTCTCGACTTTTCATTCTAATCATTCTCGTCCATTTACGCACATTGCTCATGAAACATTATACACTCGCACTCCTCGCACACATCACTAGTTCGTTCACTTGCGTATCAACGGGAAATTTTCCGAGGTGTAACATTCGACCCCCCTTAGGAACATTCGTCCTCGAATGTTAAAGGCTTGGGGAATTCTATAAAAATTTCGCCAGAGTTTCCTCTGTAATGTGGCACTACCACCCTGTCACAGCAACCCACAATAACAATGCCTCACAGGGCAATAATACAACAGCACCAGAAATTTGGCCACACACGACCTGAATGTATAAAAGGGAATCATACATACCTCATGATCTCGACGTCTCATCTTGGATTTCTCCCAATGGCTAAAATAAATGTGGGTATTTGGATCGCATATTCTCTTCCGCTTCCCATGTCATTTCCTCTCGATTGTTATTTCTCCACAGAACTTTAATTGAGGCCACTTCTTTGTTTCTAAGCCTCCGTACTTGCCTATCTAATATGGCAATGGCTATTTCATCATAAGTTAACTTTTCTGTCACTTGAATATCATTCACTGGGACGATCCTCGTAGGATCTCCAACACACTTCCGAAGCATCGAAACATGAAATACTGGATGGACTGACTCCAAATCTGGAGGTAGATCTAGCTCATAGGCCACTTTGCCTATCTTGCGCACAATCTCATAGGGTCCGATATACCGGGGACTGAGCTTCCCCTTTTTGCCAAATCTCATAACGCCTTTCATTGGCGACACTTTCAAGAATACCCAATCCTTAACTTGGAACTCTAAGTCCCTTCGACGATTATGCGCATAGGACTTCTGGCGACTTTGAGCCGCTAACAACCGATCTTGTATGAGCTTGACTTTCTCTATAGCTTGCTGGACCAAATCTGGCCCTATCAACTTGGCCTCTCCAGTTTCAAACCACCCAATCGGGGATCTACACTTTCGCCCATATAAAGCCTCATACGGTGCCATTTGAATGCTAGAATGATAACTGTTATTGTAAGCAAACTCAATGAGTGGCAAATAGTCATCCCAATTTCCTCCAAAATCTATCATACATGCCCGTAACATATCTTCAAGAGTCTGAATAGTACGTTCAGCTTGCCCATCGGTCTGGGGGTGAAATGTCGTGCTAAGGCGCACTTGGGTCCCTAAACCCTCTTGGAAAGACCTCCAAAACTTGGGTGTAAACTGAGTTCCTCTATCGGAGATAATAGATACTGGAACACTGTGGAGTCTCACTATCTCTTTAAGATAAAGCTTTGCGTAATCGTCAGCCACATAGGTCGTCCTGACCGGTAAGAAATGAGCTGATTTAGTGAGTCTATCCACGATCACCCATATGGAATCATATTTACATCGAGAACGGGGTAAGCCTGAAATGAAATCCATTTTAATCACTTCCCACTTCCATGTCGGGATTTCTATAGCTTGCAATAATCCACCCGGCTTTTGGTGCTCGATTTTCACCTGTTGACAATTAGGACATTGAGCCACGAATTCTGCTATATCTTTCTTCATACCATTCCACCAATATACGGACTTAAGATCATGATACATTTTCATCGCTCCAGGGTGAATGGAGTAACGGGAACAATGAGCTTCTCTCAAAATCTGGTGGCGTAAACCTGCCACATTGGGAACACATAATCTGCCCCGGCATCGGAGAACTCCGTCTCCTGAAATATCAAACGATGACTCCTCTTTCTGAGGGAGTGCATCTCTGTACTGCATTAGCGTGGGATCCTCATACTGTCGCTCTTTTACTTCCGCTACTAGCGATGAAACTGCTGAATTATGAATAGTAGCTCCGCTGCTACCTGAGTCCACCACTCAGACTCCTAGGCTAGCTAACTGCTGAAGATCACGGGTCATCTCTTTCTTTTCTGGTCGTACATCACTTAGACTTCCCATCGACCTACGGCTAAGAGCAGCAGCCATAACATTTGCCTTTCCGGGGTGGTACAGGATTTCAACATCATAGTCTTTTAGCAACTCTAGCCATCGTCGTTGCCGCAAATTCATCTCTTTCTGCTTGAAGATGTACTGGAGACTCTTATGATCTGTATAAATATCCACGTGGACACCATATAAGTAATGTCTCTATATCCTTAATGCATGGACCACCGCGGCCAATTCTAAGTCATGGGTAGGATAATTCTGCTCATGTTTCCGTAACTGCATGGAAGCATACGCAACCACCTTGCCATGTTGCATCAATACACAGCCTAGCCCAACACCTGAAGCATCGCAATAAACAACGTATCCTTCCAATCCCTCTGGAAGTGTCAGAACTGGGGCAGAAGTCAATCGACCCTTTAACTCTTGGAAACTACGTTCGCAAGCGTCTGTCCATTGAAACTTGGCTGACTTCTGAGTCAACTTTGTAAGCGGTGCAGAAATAGAAGAGAAACCCTCAACAAATCTTTTGTAATAACCTGCTAAGCCCAAAAAGCTACGAACCTCCGTAGGGGTCGTGGGCCTTGGCCAAGTCTTCACTGCCTCAATCTTTTGGCTATCCACTCGAATATTGTCAGCTGCAACAATGTGGCCCAGAAATGCCACTGAGTTCAACCAAAACTCGCATTTGGAAAACTTCGCGAATAACTCTCGAGTTCGAAGAACTCCAAGGACAATACGCAAGTGATCCGCATGTTCTGCCTCGGATCTAGAATACACTAGGATATCATTGATGAATACAATCACGAATAGATCCAGAAAAGGCCTGAATACATTGTTCATTAAGTCCATAAACACTGCCGGTGCATTAGTTAACCCAAACGACATCACTCGAAACTCAAAATGACCGTATCTTGTTCTGAAAGTTGTCTTAGGGATATCTTTCTCCCTAACTCTTACTTGGTGATACCCGTACCTCAAATCGATCTTTGAAAACCACTTGGCACCTTGCAATTGATCAAATAGATCATCAATCCTCGGAAGAGGATATTTGTTCTTAATCGTCACCTTATTTAATTGCCGATAATCAATGCACATTCTCAAGGAGCCATCCTTCTTTCGGACAAACAATACAGGTGCTCCCCACGGGGATGAACTGGGCCTAATGAAGCCTTTATCAAGCAAGTCTTTCAATTGCTCCTTCAACTCTTTCAGTTCTGCGGGCGCCATTCTATAGGGAGGAATAGATATGGGTTTAGTGTCTGGCAACACATCAATCGCAAAATCAATCTCCCGCTCGGGAGGAAGGCCTGGAAGCTCTTCCGGGAACACATCCGGAAATTCATTCACTACTAGAACTGACTGAAGAGTCGGCGACTCAGCTTCAACATCTTGAACTCGCACTAAGTGATAGATACACCCTTTCGTGATCATCTTCCTTGCCTTCAGATAGGAAATAAACCTACCTTTTGGTGACGCCGTATTTCCTTTCCATTCTAAAACTGGTTCTCCCGGAAACTGGAAGCGAACCATTTTCATTCTACAATTGACATTGGCGTAGCAAGAAGCCAACCAATCCATGCCCATAATGACATCAAAATCTACCATCTTTAGCTCATGCAAGTCAGCTATAGTACGGCGGTCACATATCACGACTACACAATCTCTATACACTCGGCTAGCTATCACCGATTCGCCAACGGGCGTAGACACCTCAAAAGGTTTGATCGACTCCGGCTCGACTATAAATCGACCCGCAATATATGGAGTAACATATGATAATGTGGAGCCCAGATCAATCAAAGCATATACATCATGAGAGAATACCGATAATATACATGTGACCACATCAGGAGAAGACTCAAGATCTTGGCGTCTAGCCAAAGCATAAATACGGTGCTGAGGACCGCTAGTAATGGGAGCTCTGCCTCTACCTCTACCATGACCGACTGGCGCATGTGAACCTGGCCCCATAGGGCGTACAGATGCTGATGATCCGGCTGCCGACCCTGCTGGCTGGGTCCTACCTCTACCCTGTACTGAGGGGAAATCACGCATGATATGGCCTGGTTGACCACATGAATAGCAACCATCCGAGCCCAATCGGCATAGACCCCAATGCAACTTCCCACACTAGGAACATCGTGGTACAGGTGGCCTTGACTGGCCTGAATCATCTCTAAATTGAGACCCCGAGTAACCCTGACTCGGCCCGAAATGAGTAGATCTGTCAATTCTCTGCCCCGTAAACTGTGGAGGTGTACTGGTCGTAGGATAGCCTGAATGCCTGGGGAACTGTTGTCTGTGCCCGCCCCTGGACTCACTTATCGAACCTGAAGGTCTATCCCTCTTGCTATGTCCTCTGTCTTGCTCACGTTCATTTCTCCGCTGCTGTAGGTGTTCCTCTAATTCCTGAGCATGTGCCTGAATGCGTGCAATATCCATGCCATCCTGAAGGGACGCGGTCAAGAATTTATCCATTAAGTGTGGCCCTAGGCCTTTCACGAACCGGTGCACCCGATCGCCCATATCCGCTACCATGGCCGAAGCATACCTGGCCAAGGAGTTGAAGCGGAGACTATACTCTGTAGCACTCATGCTACCTTGCCTCAAATTCAAGAATTTATCGGCCCTTGCTCACCAAACTTCTGGAGGCATATAGTGACGGAGAAAAGCATCAACAAACTCTTTCCATACCGGGGGAGGTGCATTGGCTCCCCGTGAAGCCATCCAAACCGTATACCACTGGATTGAGACATCCCTCAACCTATACGACGCTAGCTCAACCGACTCAGTGTCTGAAGCCTGTATCAATCGGAGCTTCCTCAACATACCGTCTATGAAGTCCTGAGGATCCTCCTCCGGTCTCGACCCAAAGAATTCCGGGGGTTTCAAAGTAATGACGTCACGGGACCTTGCACTAACAGCCTTGTCGCCTTGCCCCGAGCTTTGCCTCTGAGTCTGGGCTACAACCAACTGAGTCAACAAATTACTGGCCTCTCTCACATCTTGGCCCGAAGCATCTGGTGGAGGAGCTGGAGGTGCTGGAGCTGGGGCTGAGGCTCCCTCCCGCTCCTCAGTAATAGGCACTGTCTGGGAGGACTGAGATTGAGCCACACTCTGGGACTCACTTTCCTCTGCTACCGGTGGCGGTGCTCTTTTAGCCCGCTTTTCTGCCACCATCTTGCCCTTTTGGGCTGCTGTAGCCTTTTTCTTTTTAGGCATCTCTGAAATACCCAACACACGATTTAGGAGCAAGAATTTCCTACATCATAGCTCTATCGCACGATTCTTATGAAGAAAGAAGGTCATATATTCCTAAAATGTCTGCAGCTCCTTGTTTATAAGTGTGGCGCGCAACACACACATAACCAAGACTCTACCAGACACGGCTCGTAGACACACCCTAGGACTGAACTGCTCTGATACCACTTTTGTCACGACCCGACTCTGGGCCGCGACGAGCACCCGGTGCTAACCCACCCGAGCTCCCTCTTAGCTTACTCTTAAACTTACATCTAGGTGAGCCACATAATTATACATACATATATATATATACATCCATATACATATATTCTACCCAGCATCCTAAGCTCGGGGTGTCATTATAGCCCTTCATAGGCACATGTGAATACAATAGCCCGTAGGCACCTTTAGCATCATTATTATTATCATCGTCATCACTATCATCATCGTTTTCGCTACATCTTTATCTTATGCTTACTCGTCAATGGGGTGCGTAGTACATTCGTAGCACGTATCGAGGGTCGTGAGCTTATGAGCTCGGAGTGCCAGTCACTTGAATACAACATACTCATATAGAGGATTTAAGAGTTTGACCAAGGAACCATGTCTTTTGAAAGAAGGGTTAGCCTTACATACCTTTTCATCGGACTATTCTACACTTGCACGCTTCCTTCCAATGCTAGCGTCTATACCTTCATTAGTATCATAACTATGGCCATTAGTCATTCACGTTATCCACATTATTTAGACTCCTTAATTTGCCTCTAATTCACACATATTCATGGTCATAACATCCAACTTCGTCCATTCGTCTAAAGTGTCTAGTTCATGATCTTAGTAACATTTATAATGCATTCATATCACAACACAACAACATTCATGATTCAATTCAAACTATTCCTCAAAATGCCACTATTCATCATTCATGACCTACTTGACCATATTTTCTACAATCCATGCATTTCAACTCTTCAATACCTTAAACATCATGTAAAAATCATGAATCTTACCTTAGAAGTTGTAGGAACAAGCTTTGGTTAATAATACTCCACATTGAGCAAAACCCTAGTTTTTCTCCATTTGCATTTCTTGACTTGAATGGTATTTAATGGCTTGCTTACACTTGATTCACTTGTTTATGTTGTTGGTGGCTTATAGTCCTTGAAAACGTATGAAATAAATGTAGAGAGATGATTCTAGAGAGAAGTGGTGTAGTGTAGAAATGAAATAAAACAAGTCTTGGTCCTTCTATTTAATGAACTGAAATCTGTGCTGGGGTGAACAGTGGTCGTCCATGGAGGTTTACGGTCCGTATTTCAGTTTACAGACCGTCCCTCGTAGTCATCTTTAACCTTAAGCAGCGCCAGAAACTTTAGGCTGCATGCATGGTGATTTACGACCATGGTTTACGGGCCGTAAATCACTTTACGGTCCGTCCTCCTGGTCGTATTTTACCATATCTCCACTGGGCAGAAAGTCGAAGCCTTGCATGGCAGTTTACGACCTTCCAGTTTACGGACCGTATACCAGTTTACAGACCGTATACCAGTTTACGGTCCGTATTTTGCACTTTATGACCACTGGGCAGTTTTGCCAACTTTCACCTTTTCAAATTTCTCGACTTTTCATTCTAATCATTCTCGTCCATTTACGCACATTTCTCATGAAACATTATACACTCGCACTCCTCGCACACATCACTAGTTCGTTCACTTGCGTATCAACGGGAAATGTTTCGAGGTGTAACACCATCCCTATGATTCTAGCACTCCAGTTAGAGGCTCGAAGATACAGATGTGGGGTAGTAGATGTCTCATGATCACCTCAGTTTATTTTGTATATTATTTTGTAGCCTTGTGGGCTTATATGTATGTATGTATGTGTATGCATGTATATATATATATATATATATACATGTTTTGGGAGATTCGAGAATTGGATTATAACGTGTCATATGTTGAAAATGATAGTTGTCCAAGTTGAGTAGGGTAGATAGCATTGTGAGTGGTGCTCAGTAGCCAGCTCTGGGTACCCGTCATGGCCCACTAGTCGGGTCGTGACAAAGTAGTATCAAAGCAGTTCTGTCCTAGGGTGTGTCTACGAGCTGTGTCCAGTAGAGTCTTGTTTATGGGTGTGAGGCATGCCATACTTATAAACAGGAGGCTGCAGGGCTTTTAGGAATGATGACCGTCCTTCTTCTTCATGGATCGTGCGATAGGGCTATATTAGAAGAATTCACTTTTCCCTAATTGTGCGTTATGTTTCCCGCAAAGTTGATGAAAGGAAAAGCTGCAGCAGCCTTGAAGGGCAAGATAGTGGTCGAAGAAAGGATTGAACGGGAGCCGCCTATAGATAGAGAGGAGGGCGAGCCCCAGAGTAAAACCATATTTCGGTTCTCTCATTCTTCGCCCACTTTGGAGGAGCAGAGAGGAGCCTCAACTTTAGCTCCAGCACCCCCAGTTCCTCCATCGGATGCCTCAAGCAGGAGATGAGACATGTTATTATTTTGCTGACCCAGCTAGTAGCCGCTCAAACTCGGCGGCAGGGTGAGAGCTATGGTGATTGGGGTTGGAGGAATAGGGTTAGGTCTTCGGGGTTTGACCGTGATTTCGGAGGTGCCCTGAGGCAGCAATTCTCTAGGCACTCAGCTCGTTCAACAGCTAGTGCGCATCTACTGTTTCCCGGGCCCAAGGTTGATAGATCCACTTATTTTGGGCCAGTTCAGAGTTCTAGAGCTTCCAGCTCCCAGACAAAAGGTGATTCAGGCTAGATGAGATTAGTTATACCACGATGTAATCAGTGTGGTAAGCCACATTCTGGACCATGCCGCTTGGGTACGGATGTTTGTTATGTTTGTGCTCGGCCAGGCCATTTCAGGCGCGACTGTCCATCGCTAGGTGGTAGAAATAAGGTTCGGCCAATAGGATTACCAGTTGGCTCTTCCATATCGGTACGCCCTCCGAGGCAAAGCTTGCAGACACCAGCAGGTTATGGCAGAGGTAGAGGAGGGGCATCCGATTCGAGTGGTCCTCAGCACCGCCTATATTCACTAGCGGGACCACAGGATCTTGAGTCTTACCCTAATGCCATCACAGGTATATTATCAGTGTCCTCTTATGACATATATGTATAGATTGATTCGGGGTCTTACTTCGTTACATATATTGCACTTGATGTTGCTGGTCGTATTATTCACTTGAGCCCACCAAACATTTTAAGGTGTTTATACTTGTCGATGATTCAGTGATAGCTAGAAGTATGATTTATGAGTAAGTAGACCTCCATAAAAGAAGTTGATTGACATAATGCTTAGAAAAAAAATGGAATTTTTGAAAGGGTGTTCAAGCACAACTTATGAGACAAACCTTATTACTTTACATTCTTTTATAGCAATCAGCCCTGCGTGGTTGAGTTTTATATCATATGTGTTTCTATATGTGGGCTCCTAAGGCATGAGATGTGTTTTCTAGGCTGTGTGCAAGTTTGGGATTGTTATGGTTGCAGAGGAAACTCTGTCGAAATTTTTTCGAGAACCTAAGGGAAATTGGGGAAACTTTAGGTCGGATTATGGCGAGAAGAAAGAAAGGGCCCAGCAGGGAATGATTAGAGACGAAGTTAATAGTCAAATGTGGGATAAATGTAGCAAGTATGTATTACGCTAAAAGGAACGATGGTTAGGTCAGGATGGAATACGGAGCATGAGAAGGGGAAAGTGATGCGCCCGGAATAGAAAGAAGTTTTATACACTAAGGAGAATCGAAGGGATAAGAGCTCTAGGAGAAGGTGTAAGTTAGAAAATTTAGTTAACCCTCTTCGTTTTGGGGGAAACGTTAAGTCATGAGATGAACTTGATGTATCCTTACAAGCCGGTGCATGATACGCCGAATTAGATTATTAAGCTAGGTTTCACCTGATGATTATAGGGGGAGGAAAACTTTTATATCACTATAAGCCAGCCTTATTGACCTTGGTGGGACCTCGAGGGAAGAAGGTAAAAGAGATGTGTTCACATAAGGTCATTTCCTGGCAATTGTATAACCTTATGGCCGCCTTTGTGCTTTGTGCTATAGTTTGGGTTATATATTCAGGAATTTACTCGAACGATTACATGACGGGATTGCTACTACAAGATATGAGGGAAAGCGAAAACAAGATAAGGTCGAACAACGACACAAAAGGAACGATAAGTGATGAATATTAGGTATATATTGGAAGCAGAGAATAAAGGACAGAAGTAGGGCAAATAGCAGCAAGGTCTACTAGAGCAGTAATCTAATAAGCAAAGGGCAGAAAAGAATCAAACCCTTGCAGATCTTTTAGCGCTAAGTGGGAATGCTAATAGGTGTCGTGAAGCGATTGAAATTTTGAACCATTCTTTAAGGACGGTATGGCTAATTACATTATGTCGAGGAGTGTGGAACCATTTGTTGAGAAAGATATT